>NC_134470.1:67435443-67490848 GCF_964194025.1 Convolutriloba macropyga
AACTTTTAGCTTGCATAAAAGTAGTGGATAAAACAAGGGATTCAACCACCAGCAAAATTTGTCCCTTTCTCCTAACGCTAATCGCGCATGTCGAATCGGGCCAAATTTTTACTATTTGTTGAATCCCTTGTTTTATCCACTACTATATATTAGCTCTAAATTCAATAAAAAGATCAATTAAAATCAAAAATAAAAACAAAAAATCAAAAAATCAAAGCAAAATTTACATTTCACTCTTTAAGAGTGATTCACTCTTATTCGGAGTGATCCCCAGTAGAAAAGATCGCTCTTTTTCGCTCTTAAAGAGTGAATCCCTCTTTTTTGATATATTTTTTATTTTTTTATACTTTTTATTTCAAATTATCTATACTTTTCAATAAATTTATATTTTCTTTTATTTTTTCTATATTTATTCCATTATTAATAAGAAATGATACAAAATTATAGTATTTACATGAACAACTTTCCTCTGTTTGGTTAATAACTAAAGGACTTACAACTCTAGGACTTTGCCAACTAGGATTAATTGTTTTATCCGCGAAGCGGTTACAGCGATCAGTTATATTTCTACTAAATCCTCTAGTCAATTCTATATCTGGATGTTGTTTCTTTACATGAGCCCGTATCCCATCATATCTCACAACAGAAGTACAATATGGACAATTAACGTTAGCTGAAGTACAACTTCTACATGTATACTTACCCTCATCAAAATTATTTAGTGGTTTTATATAATTACAATTATTACAACATCTATTTCATACTTCTGAGCTGGGGTTAAGGTTAGGGTTAGGGATAAGGTTAGGGTTAGGGTTGGGGATAAGGTTAGGGTTAGGGTTGGTGTTAGGATCTGAGTTAGAGTTATAGTTATAGATAGAACCAGAACCAGAAGTAGAGCTAGAACTGGGGTTAGAACCAGAACCAGAACCAGAACTAGAACTAGAACTAGAACTAGGGTTAGAACTAGAGTTAGAATTAGGGTTAGAACTAGAACTAGGGATAGAACTAGAATTAGAATTAGAATTAGAACTAGAGTTAGAACTAGAATTAAAACTAGAACTAGATTCATTTTTTAAAGAACAACCCCATGGGGACAAATCATTAGCACAAATACCACTTAATATTTTATTACCACACATACATTTATCAGTTTTATCTTTATGAAAAGATTCATAATGATATTTTGAAACAGCAATGTTTCCATATTTATAGTTACACTCTAATCATTGTAAAAGCATTTTTATTAGATAAAATTATCAGTGAACGAGCTTTGTTTGTGGTTCTCCAGCGAACTTCGTTCGTGGTTTACCAAACTGCTTCGCAGATAATATTAGCTATGCTGTAGAATCGGTGTACAAACATTGTGGATAATATTTAGCCATGATTTCAATTAAATCTTTAGTATTATCTTTATATGTGATACACTCTGCTAAATATTTATTTCCTAAAGTATTGAGTGTATTAGTTTTACATCTCTTATCTAAGATCAAATCAAGGTCTAATTCTTTTTAATCTTTAACAAAATCTATAATCTCTTCTCTAAATTCTTCATTATTTATATATAGTTTGTTTAAAAACTTTCCTCCCTTTCTATTCAAAATTCCCATCTCTTCATTGACGAAGTCACATTTACACTGATCAAAATAACTGCTTCCCTGATCAGTATAACTGCTTCGTATTTCACCTTCCAAATCTTCTCCATATCCAACATTAACTAATGTATTTACTCTACTCAACATTGTGCTTGCTCCCAATGCTACAGTTCCAGCATTTCTTGATAATGAATCAGGATAAAAACCAATAAATATAAATAAACCTATGCCTATAATTCCACCAATATTTTATAAATTTTTCATACCCTTTCCTTTAATCATCTCTTTTGTTAAAACATCATTCTGAATTTTAATATTATTTAAAGTAAGTTTATTAAAATAAAACTGATAATTATCATGATAAATAACATTTCTATCTGTTGCATTAATCATAAGTGGTTTTATATATGCTACAAGTTTAATTATATCTTCTCTTTCTAAATCATCTTTTAAACTAAGAGCTTTTAAATCAAGGAAACCAACTCTTGAATCATATATCATTGTTCTATTACTAATAATAATAATAAAAGTATTTTCCTTTTTATTATGTTTATTTATACCATAACGATGTTCGTCTGACATTCCATCTGTACAATTATAATAGTTACTATTTAATTCACTAATTATTTTATTGAAGCCATGTTCACATTTATATATCTCATTAAAGTTTTCATATAGGTCAGGTCCATTATAAGTTGTTAAATAAATAGTATCACAACTCATTCTGTATTATTTATTTGAGCTGGTTTATGACACATTACAGTCATTTGAATATTATAATGTCTACCTTCAGTAAAATAATAACCTATATCCTTATTTAACCTATCACCCATATCATCAAGTACTATTACACAATTTTGAAATTTATTCATATTATTTTTTGTGATCATATTTATATCACATTTATTAAACCCAGTATAAATCTTATTAGACTCAGGATCTATCCAGTCTCTGTCATCTTTACAAACTATAACTATCGACTTTTGGTCTTGATCTTGAACTTGATGTTGAACTTGATCTTGAACTTGATCTTGAACTTGATCTTGAAATTGATCTTGAACTTGATCTTGATCTTGAAGTTGATGTTGAACTTGATCTTGAACTTGATCATGAACTTGATCATGGTCTAAGTATAACTTTAAGTATTGTCTAATAAAATATGTTTTACCCGTTCCAGTTCCACCATAAACAATAGTATGTAGTGGTGACTTTTCATATTCAAATCTAACTAGACACCTATTCATAAATCCACCAAAGCTTTCTTCTGGTTTTGTATATTTACTTGGTCTTGAATCATATATTATATAACAAATTCCAATTATAACAATAAAAATGAAAACTGCACTACCTGTTTCCATTTTTATATAATAAATATAGATTTGATTTAGATTTAGATTTAGACTTAGACTTAGACTTAGATTTAATAAATTTATTATATAAAAATGCTCATCCTAACTTTTGAGGAATTCAATAATAAATTTAATATTCATAATAATGCTATGAGTGATATCAGAATAAAATATATAGGTAAAGATATAAGTCTAACACCAATTGAAACTGTAATGAGAGATCAAACTCCAGATAGTATCAGGGATCCTAACTTCAACATTATTGTAAATCTACATCCAACTGAAGGTACATATTGGGTTTTAGTTATAAGAAGAGAAGGTGGTCCAACATATTACTTTGATAGTTTTGGTGTAGAAACTCCACCTTTATTTTTAGAAGAATATGTTGATCTAGGCTCTAATGAGAGAATACAACAATATGATGAATCTTATTGTGGGGCTTATTGTTTATACATGATCTATCTTATTGATAGAGGATTTAGAATTAAAAGTGCTTTGAATATTCTAGATAATCAATGTAAGTATCCAGGAACATATAACGAGATTTTTTGTTAGAATTGTAGTAGAGGTGATGTTAGCGATAATGTTAATGTTAATGATAATGATAATGATCTACGAAGTAGCTTTGCTAATAATGTTAATGATAATGTTAATGATAATGATAATGTTAATGATAGGGATAATGTCATTGATAATGATAATTATAATGATAAGGATAATGATAATGATAATGATAAAGATAATGATAATTTTATATATCTATTTGATGAAAAACTTCAAAGGAGTAAATCTAATAGGAATAGTAATAGTAATAGCATTAGTAATAGTCCTACTAATAATATCCGTGAAGCGGTATCACCAATATGTGTAAACATAAACGATGATCTATATTCATTGTTAAATGATGATGATATAATTACAGAAGCTGCATTCCCAGATAACTTTAGATGTATAATATCTGGTCCTAGTGAATGTGGTAAGACATTCTTATTAAAAAAACTAATTCTAGCTAGTATATACTTTGATAAGTTATACATCATTGGACCTACTGGTGATCAGTACCATGGTATAGAAAGAATAAACCCAAAAGCAGATGTTGAATTTATTAAAGATATAAAAGATTTACCATCTCCTGATAAACCACCCAAAGTCTTAAAGAAACTAATGATATTTAATGATGTTAGAGCCAAAGAACCAGTTATTAATGAATACTTTTGTAGAGGTAGACATAATAACTGTAATATGATATATCTTAATCAAAACCTGTTCTCTCTGGATAGGCAGAGTGTTAGAGAGAACTGTAATCTATTTATTTTATTTGAACAGAGAGGTAAAGTCCTCATATCGATATATCAAGATTTCTTTAATAATGTTGAACTTAGTTATAATGATTTTGCTAATATATGTAATAAGGTATGGAAAGAGCCTTATAATTATATTGTCATTGATATAACTAAAAATAAAAATATTAATGGTAAACTAAGAATTAATTGGGATTCTTAATTGGGAGTTTTGTAGTTTAGTTTAAGTGTAAGTCTAAGTCTAAGTACAAGTATCAGGGAACCTGCTTCGTAGATAAGTGTAAGTACAAGTATCGGGGAACCTGCTTTGCAGATAAGTGTAAATGTAAATCAGATGAAGGAAGTTGTTAACATAGATGTAAAGTAAAACTTAATACATCACCATTAAAGTCTATAGGTCTTCCATGCTCATCTTTAATATGAAATTCAATATTTTTTATTCTATCTTTAGTTATATGTTGATATAAGATATTAGTTGGTATAATATTTATCAAGTAACCTGGTGGTTCAGTTAGATTAAAAGTATATAGTATGTCTGTATCTTAACCATTATCTTTAGCTCCAGATATCACAATACAATGAATGCTAATAGTACAATAACCCATAATATCAAAAATTTTCTGAGATTTATATCTACCTTTTTATAAATCATTTTTTTAAATCCTAGTAATGAGGCTAGTAAGTTTTCTATATCAAAGCTGATTGCTCCTTGTTTTATCTCCATTAAACATTTCATCGTTTTCTTATCAGGTTCTATTATAACATTACCATCAATTTCTTCTTTTATTAATTCTGCTATATCAGTTAACTCATATGCTCCCGGTGTAATAATTGAATACAGCAACGGGATTCCTTTACAATTATGTTTAAGTATAGATGTAATGTTTGGGCTTGAGGTAGAGATAGGGTTAAGGTTAGGGTCAGAGCTAAGAGCCCGAGGTAAAAATTCATAATCTTCTATAACAGTACTAGCATATAAGAATTGATTATTTCTCCTATTCACATTAAACACCGAATTTTAAACAGATAATCTAAATAAAACTAATTTTGTTGTATTAAGTATAGGTTCACTAAAGTTAAACTTTTCTGTTGTTTTTATCATTTTAAAGTTAAGTGTATACTCTTCTTTAGTTTTAGTTAAAGCTTCGTGTATATTTTGTAGTTCATATAAAATCAAGTTGTCTGTCATTTTTTATCTAATAAAAATGGATTTTAATTTGGATACAACTTATGGTTATAATAATGATATACTTAAAAGTAAGATTATAAAATAAAAACCTAATAATCTAGCAACAGTGAATACGGTTAATACCAATAATAATATCATACTCAATAGAGAAGAGAATCACTTAAATTTGCGTGATTCATATCTAGAGATAGAGTTTGTTGTATCAGATGATGCTGGTGGTGTATTTGCTAATGGTGCTAATATTAGATTAGTTAATTATGGTATGATTGCATTGTTCAGTTCAATTAAGCTTGAAATTAGTGGTGGTAGGACTATTGAATATATAGATCATTGTCATCCTAATCTTTTGATGTATAAGTTATTAACTAGTACTGTTGATGAATATGAGAGTGGTTTTGTAAGAAATCAGGGCAATAGAGATAGTCAACTTGAAGGTGACCATATTGCTGCACAACAAGGACATATGTATATGATGATTAAGATGAGTGATCTATTTGGTTTCGTAAATGATTTAGAAAAGACTATATATGGTTTAGGATTTAAACTAATTTTAAAAAGAAATAATAATGATAGAGCTCTATATAGAGTTAATGCTAATCCTGGTGCAGTTGCCAATGATGGTAATATAGAAATTAGAGATATATCATGGTGTGTACCTAGTATTGATCCTAGCAATGATAATAGAATTATTGTAAAGAAAGGATTAAATAAAAAGAATAATGTAGACTTTAGTTATTATAAAAGAAAGACATTTTATAAGAATGTACCCAATGCTACTAACTTCTTGTTTGATCTTGGTATGGAAAGTGGTATGGAAAGACCGCAATATATAATAGTTGGTTTTGAAAATAATAATGTTAATGAACAAACTCATGATGCAAGTACATTTGATGTAATGAATGTTACTGAATATTATTGTAAGATTGGTAGTCAGTTTTATCCCGAGGATAGAATGAATATTAATTATGGTACCATTAATTATAATAAGGCTTTTAAAGAGATTGTTAGCTTTAATAAAGATTATAATGGGCTACCACATAATACAAAACCATATATAAATCAGAGAACATTCAAAAGCAGTTATAGAGTATATGTATTTGATACTAGATATCAAAGTGATCATATAGGTCCACAACCAAAACAACTTAATTTTAAATTTAGTGCTGCAGTTGCAGATGTTATATGTCATGCATTAGTATTAACTAGAAAGGTTATTAGTGTGAATAGTGATGGTAATAAAATGGTTGATATAATATCATAGATATAATTTAAGTCATAGATATAATTTAAGTCATAGATATAACTCTAGCGATAATTATAATTTTAGATATATCTCTAGCGATTATTATAATTTTAGATATAACTCTTGCGATAATTTATAATTATAGTATAATATAGGTATTGTTATAATTATATACTTATACTTATAGTTAACCATATACTTATACTTATACTTATAGCTAGTCAGCTCTAATTGTTACTCTTGTTAATACCTAACTATTTCTTATTAGTATTAACAAAACCTTTAGCATAAATAATGTCTAATTTCTTTTTATTCTCTAGAGCCAAGCCTCGAGCTTCAAGCTTAACTTTGGGCTTAGGTCTAACATTGGGCTTAGGATTGGGTTTAGGCTTAATAATAACAAAGGGATTATACTTTTTAACTTCCATTATTTTTTATATATAGAAATGAGTCTTTTAAATAAGTTCAAAACTAATTCATATTGTGTTGGAGGTAGACATTATAGTGGTACTGTTAATATAAGAGAATCTAGAATCTTGATCTTGAACTTGATGTTGAACTTGATCTTGAACTTGATCATGAATGATCATGGTCTAAGTATAACTTTAAGTATTGTCTAATAAAATATGTTTTACCCGTTCCAGTTCCACCATAAACAATAGTATGTAGTGGTGGCTTTTCATATTCAAATCTATCTAGACTCCTATTCATAAATCTACCAAAGCTTTCTTCTGGTTTTGTATATTTACTTGGTCTTGAATCATATATTATATAACAAATTCCAATTATAATAATAAAAATGAAAACTGCACTACCTGTTTCCATTTTTATATAATAAACATAGATTTGATTTAGATTTAGATTTAGATTTAGATTTAGACTTAGACTTAGACTTAGATTTAATAAATTTATTATATAAAAATGCTCATCCTAACTTTTGAGGAATTCAATAATAAATTTAATATTGATAATAATGCTATGAGTGATATCAGAATAAAAGATATAGGTAAAGATATAAGTCTCACACCAATTGAAACTGTAATGAGAGATCAAACTCCAGATAGTATCAGGGATCCTAACTTCAACATTATTGTAAATCTACATCCAACTGAAGGTACACATTGGGTTTTAGTTATAAGAAGAGAAGGTGGCCCAACATATTACTTTGATAGTTTTGGTGTAGAAACTCCACCTTTATTTTTAGAAGAATATGTTGATCTAGGCTCTGATGAGAGAATACAACAATATGATGAAACTTATTGTGGGCCTTTTTGTTTATACATGATCTATCTTATTGATAGAGGATTTAGAATTAAAAGTGCTTCGAATATTCTAGTTAATCAACGTAAATATCCAGGAACATATAACGAGATTTTTTGTTAGAATTCTAGTAGAGGTGATGTTAGCGATAATGTTAATGTTAATGATAATGATAATGATCTACGAAGTAGCTTTGCTAATAATGTTAATGATAATGTTAATGATAATGATAATGTTAATGATAAGGATAATGTCATTGATAATGATAATGATAATGATAATGTTAATGATAATGATAAGGATAAAGATAATGATAATTTTATATATCTATTTGATGAAAAATATCAAAGGAGTAAATCTAATAGGAATAGTAATAGTAATAGCATTAGTAATAGTCCTACTAATAATATCCGTGAAGCGGTTTCACCGATATCTGTAAACATAAATGATGATCTATATTCATTGTTAAATGATGATGATATTATTACTGAAGCTGCATTCCCAGATAACTTTAGATGTATAATATCTGGTCCTAGTGAATGTGGTAAGACATTCTTATTAAAAAAACTAATTCTAGCTAGTATATATTTTGATAAGCCATACATCATTGGACCTACTGGTGATCAGTACCATGGTATAGAAAGAATAAACCCAAAAGCAGATGTTGAATTTATTAAAGATATAAAAGATTTACCATCTCCTGATAAACCACCCAAAGTCTTAAAGAAACTAATGATATTTAATGATGTTAGAGCCAAAGAACCAGTTATTAATGAATACTTTTGTAGAGGTAGACATAATAACTGTAATATGATATATCTTAATCAAAACCTGTTCTCTCTGGATAGGCAGAGTGTTAGAGAGAACTGTAATCTATTTTTTTTATTTGAACAGAGAGGTAAAGTCCTCATATCTATATATTAAGATTTCTTTAATAAAGTTGAACTTAGTTATTATGATTTTGCTAATATATGTAATAAGGTATGGAAAGAGCCTTATAATTATATTGTCATTGATATAACTAAAAATAAAAATATTAATGGTAAACTAAGAATTAATTGGGATCGGAGAGTTTTGTAGTTTAGTTTAAGTGTAAGTCTAAGTCTAAGTACAAGTATCAGGGAATCTGCTTCGTAGATAAGTGTAAGTACAAGTATCGGGGAACCTGCTTCGCAGATAAGTGAAAGTGTAAATCAGATCAAGGAAGTTGTTAACACAGATGTAAAGTAAAACTTAATACATCACCATTAAAGTCTATAGGTCTTCCATGCTCATCTTTAATATGAAATTCAATATTTTCTATTCTATCTTTAGTTACATTTTGATATAAGATACTAGTTGGTATAATATTTATCAAGTAACCTGGTGGTTCAGTTAGATTAAAAGTATATAGTATGTCTGTGTCTTAACCATTATCTTTAGCTCCAGATATCACAATACAATGAATGTTAATAGTACTATAACCCATAATATCAAAAATTTTCTGAGATTTATATCTACCTTTTTTATAAATTATTTTTTTAAATCCTAGTAATGAGGCTAGTAAGTTTTCTATATCAAAGCTGATTGCTCCTTGTTTTATCTCCATTAAACATTTCATCGTTTTCTTATCAGGTTCTATTATAACATTACCATCAATTTCTTCTTTTATTAATTCTGCTATATTAGTTAACTCATATGCTCCCGGTGTAATAGTTGAATACAGCAACGGGATTCCTTTATAATTATGTTTAAGTATAGATGTAATGTTTGGGCTTGAGGTAGAGATAGGGTTAAGGTTAGGGTCAGAGCTAAGAGCCCGAGGTAAAAATTCATAATCTTCTATAACAGTACTAGCATATAAGAATTGATTATTTCTCCTATTCACATTAAACACCGAATTTTAAACAGATAATCTAAATAAAACTAATTTTGTTGTATTAAGTATAGGTTCACTAAAGTTAAACTTTTCTGTTGTTTTTATCATTTTAAAGTTAAGTGTATACTCTTCTTTAGTTTTAGTTAAAGCTTCGTGTATATTTTGTAGTTCATATAAAATCAAGTTGTCTGTCATTTTTTATCTAATAAAAATGGATTTTAATTTGGATACAACTTATGGTTATAATAATGATATACTTAAAAGTAAGATTATAAAATAAAAACCTAATAATCTAGCAACAATGAATACGGTTAATACCAATAATAATATCATACCCAATTGAGAAGAGAATCATTTAAATTTGCGTGATTCATATCTAGAGATAGAGTTTGTTGTATCAGATGATGCTGGTGGTGTATTTGCTAATGATGCTAATATTAGATTGGTTAATTATGGTATGATGGCATTGTTCAGTTCAATTAAGCTTGAAATTAGTGGTGGTAGGATTATTGAATATATAGATCATTGTCATCCTAATCTTTTGATGTATAAGTTATTAACTAGTACTGTTGATGAATATGAGAGTGGTTTTGTAAGAAATCAGGGCAATAGAGATAGTCAACTTGAAGGTGACCATATTGCTGCACAACAAGGACATATGTATATGATGATTAAGATGAGTGATCTATTTGGTTTCGTAAATGATTTAGAAAAGACTATATATGGTTTAGGATTTAAACTAATTTTAAAAAGAAATAATAATGATAGAGCTCTATATAGAGTTAATGCTAATCCTGGTGCAGTTGCCAATGATGGTAATATAGAAATTAGAGATATATCATGGTGTGTACCTAGTATTGATCCTAGCAATGATAATAGAATTATTGTGCAGAAAGGATTAAATAAAAAGAATAATGTAGACTTTAGTTATTATTAAAGAAAGACATTTTATAAGAATGTACCCAATGCTACTAACTTCTTGTTTGATCTTGGTATGGAAAGTGGTATGGTAAGACCGCAATATATAATAGTTGGTTTTGAAAATAATAATGTTAATGAACAAACTCATGATGCAAGTACATTTGATGTAATGAATGTTACTGAATATTATTGTAAGATTGGTAGTCAGTTTTATCCCGAGGATAGAATGAATATTAATTATGGTACCAATAATTATAATGAGGCTTTTAAAGAGATTGTTACCTTTAATAAAGATTATAATGGGCTACCACATAATACAAAACCATATATAAATCAGAGAACATTCAAAAGCAGTTATAGAATATATGTATTTGATACTAGATATCAAAGTGATCATATAGGTCCACAACCAAAACAACTTAATTTTAAATTTAGTGCTGCAGTTGCAGATGTTATATGTCATGCATTAGTATTAACTAGAAAGGTTATTAGTGTGAATAGTGATGGTAATAAGATGGTTGATATAATATCATAGATATAATTTAAGTCATAGATATAATTTAAGTCATAGATATAACTCTAGCGATAATTATAATTTTAGATATATCTCTAGCGATTATCATAATTTTAGATATAACTCTAGCGATAATTTATAATTATAGTATAATATAGTTATTGTTATAATTATATACTTATAGTTATAGTTAACCATATACTTATACTTATACTTATAGCTAGTCAGCTCTAATTGTTACTCTTGTTAATACCTAACTATTTCTTATTAGTATTAACAAAACCTTTAGCATAAATAATGTCTAATTTCTTTTTATTCTCTAGAGCCAAGCCTCGAGCTTCAAGCTTAACTTTGGGCTTAGGTCTAACATTGGGCTTAGGATTGGGTTTAGGCTTAATAATAACAAAGGGATTATACTTTTTAACTTCCATTATTTTTATATATAGAAATGAGTCTTTTTAATAAGTTCAAAACTAATTCATATTGTGTTGGAGGTAGACATTATGGGGGTACTGTTAATATAAGAGGAGCTATTACTTCAAAAGGTACTAAAATGTTAAAAGGTAATTGTGTTTTATGTAGAAGGAATAAATCAATGACAGTGTCTGATGCAACAATAGAAGCAGAAGGACTTAAAGATTTCTTTAAAAGTGTTGGTAAAGCTACGGTTAATTTTGGAAAGAAAGTTGCTAATAATCCAGTAGGAGCATTAGAAATAGCAAGTAAAATAGGAAGTGCAGCTGCATCTAGGAACCCTAAAGCAGCTCTAGCGGTTACACCTGATTTAATTAAATTTGCAACTACTGGTGAAGGTATAAAGGTAGTACAAAAAAGTAGAGGGTTATACTTAGGTACAAAGAAAAGATAATTATTTGATTATGATTTTGATTATATTATGTTTATGATTATGATTATGATTATGATTATATATTTATCGATAAATATCAAAACTAATATTATTATTACTAAAAACATTGTTATTACTAAGCACTAATATCTTTAATCTAAAAAAATACTCAACTTATTCTTCTTGTTCTTCTTATAATCCTCATATATTTTAACAAATTCATTATACTCATCATTATCTATTTTATTATCATTCATTGATTTAGTATATAGTTTATTAAACTTATCACTAAACTGTTTACTTAAAATATACATTTGTGAATACTTTTATAATTTTATTTCTAATTTTAGTATTAATTCTTTTTGATAATGAACCACAAACAGTTGCTGTAGCAAAAGCTGTTGGTATAGAATAAGGTAATCCTATGCCTGTTAATGAAACTGATGTTTTCGTTGCCGTTGTTGCTATTGATGATAATACTAATTCTGTTATCTCAGCTACGTTAATATAATTCTTATATCTACTTAACTTCTTATTATAGTTATTAGTTTCAGTTTCATAATAATTTCTAATATCTTTTATAATGTTAATATTATTGTTAAAGTTATTATTAGCTTGAATCTTTTCGTTTATCAATCTTTCTGATACTGATGATAAATCTGGATATAGTAATCTCTCACTCGGTGCTGTTGGATTGGTCATTGCTTTGCTTATTTTCATTAGTAAAAATTTTTTCTATTTCTTTCATTATATATTCTTGATTAAAACTATAATGCATCTCAAGTCTGTCTTTCTCTTTATTATCAAGTAACTTACTTTGTAAAAGTATAGCAATTTTATATTGTACTATAACACCTCTAAGAGATTTATTGTACTCTTTCATTTCTCTCAGACCGTTAGTAAACATTTCATCTAAGTGTATGTTAGTTATATTCTGATTAAACTTATTATTATCAAACTCTTGCTTTAATTGATTATATTTAGAGATAGTATCTGCAGCAACTTTATTACAAAACTTAACAGTAGTTCTGACTTCATTTGTTGATTCAATAAACACATTAATTAGTTCCTCATTAACTTGTGTTTCATTTAGTTGTAATGTTTTAGTTGTAACTTTATCAAAGTCACCCTTTCTTAGTTCAGATATGTTTCTACTTAAATTGTCTATTTTATTAGAAGAGGATAATAAGTTATTGTCACAATACTCTTTATTAACAACATCTTTTTCATCTATCGGAGGATGTACAATTGTAATTTTATAGGTATCCTTCATATCATTATTATCATTATGTTCTAGGAATAACCCGCGAGCCTTACTTAGTGTTAAGTTGTTTGTTGATGTTAACGTTGATTTATGTTTAGCTTGATTGAATCTATTTTTTGTCATTATTTATTCTAAGAAATATATTTAATGATTCTAAAACTTTATTATTAGATTCAAAATCAAACTCAGATTTTAATAATTCCTGTTCGTAATATTTAACCTCTATTATCTCACCATTAATATCTCCTATTTTATAAGTTGGTGGTTGTGTTTTTAGAACTTCATTAACTTCAAACAATTCTCTATTCCAATTAGAATTGTAACCTTTAGAGAAGATATTACGTTTATCTGCATTTCTAACATAATCACCAACCTTAAATTTTGGTGTTGCTTTGGTAGAATTAACATAGTATTTAACTTTATCAGGATTATTAGAAGCATCAACTGGTGTCAAATTAATTGTTGAGTGAATGTTATTTTTATATGTTACAACAGCACCATTTAATATTTTTACCCAATCACCATCACCATTGATGAACATTGGTTTATTTATTATATGTAATATTGTTCTACTGAATCTCTTTATAAACACAGCCTTTAAACCATTATAAGTAGAATCTAGCTCTATCCCTGAAGCGGCTTTGCCGGTTTCATATTCTTTAAGTAAAGATTTAAATGTTTTTTTGTAAAACTCACTACCTCTATATACCCATAACTTTTCTGGTTTTCTAGGTTCAGAGCCACTTTGTGGATGTTCACTTAATACTATTTTAAAACCATTAGTTATAGATAAACCAGATTTATTCTTTAATGGAATGGCCATGCAACTTTTGTGAATATATCTCTAACTGTTAATATAAACTTATAATTATTATTGTATTTACTTAGAGATGACTTATCAATTGAATCAGCTGACCATGTTTCATCTTTATATAATGGTATTATTCTTTCTCTTTTAAACTCTGTTATTCGAGGACTGAATACTTCTTTAGCCAGTTGTTGTTGTTGTTTTTCTATCGTTTTATTTATGGACATAGTCATCTGCGAAGCAGGTTCCCTGATGGACGTAGTCATGGTTTCACCTATTTACCATAATTAAAAACAAAATTATCTAGTTGGTTTTGTTTAATAATTTTCATAGATAATCGTTGCTTAGATATATCTAGCATTTCATCATATAACGCATCATGACCAGCTTTTGTTTCTAGTATTAATAATTCTAGTCTTTCTACTAAATTATTTGGGTTGCCATTTAATCCCCTGCCAAATATATCATCTCTTACCTTCATTATGCGTTTTATTGTTCTATATCTAGCGCTTTTCTTATCCCTTTTTCCTAAATCATATCTAATATCCTTTAAAAACCTTTTAATTTTGTTTTCATCTTCCTCAACCTTATCATCATATGTTACACTTGTTTTAGTAAGAAAATCAGTAAATCCTTCTGAAAACTCATATAAATTATCACTAACTAAAAATGCACCCTGAGTTAAACCAACACCATTCATTTTATATCTCCTACTAGGTAAATCTACGAGTTCTACTTTTAATTGAGGATTAGTTTGAGCCCCCATGTCATGAAGAAGTTTGGCTGTTTTTGTATCAACTTAAATTGGTGCTATATCTTGAGTTTGCTTTATGGTCCCCTTTAACGTTTCACCAATCTGCGAAGCAGTTTCACCCATCTTGGAAGCAGTTTCATTAAACTGGGAACCAGCTTGCTCGATCATCTTAGTTTATTTATCTAACTCTTGATTTTGCCAATCTATTGCTCTTAATGTTTGTTCACTTAATGCTAGATTCTCTTCATTGTTTGCGTTTATCTGCGAAGCAGTTTCACTGATAGTTTTGGTTAGAGGATCAAATAACTCTTCTATTTCACCATATTGTTCTTGTTGTTTTAATTTATCTTCTAATCTATTTCTTCTGTTTTTTTTTCTAGATTGTTTAATTCTATAAGTTTATCTGGTTTAGTCATTTTATATGTATTGAAAAATTATAATAAGAGTAAAAAATGGATAATGAAAACTGCTTCTCTCCTAATCTAAAAAGATGTTTAGCTTGTAAAAGACGTTGTAATACTATAGATGAGTTAATTGATCATATTAAGCAACCAAATCATGATGATTTAATAATTTCAACTTATTCTAAATATGTAAATGGGGCTAAGAAGATAATAAAATTTTTAGAATATAATAAAAATATAATAGCTGGCTACACTACATAAGAACACAATCATGGGAAACACTATGGAAAAATATATGGCTCAGATAATTATTTATAGTATACTAACTACCAACCATATGGATGTAATGAATGAATTAGGTCTATAATTATTTGTTATAAAAATTAGCAAAGCTCGTTATATAATATAATAGCAACTTCAATTAACTTTCTATCATCATTAATGGTTAGTTCTAGAATATTATTAACCAGTAGGTGTTTGTCTCCATCTAATGATGCTTGGTGGACCATATTTATTAAATCTCTTTTGAATAGATATAGATTCTGATCATGAAGATAGCTTTTATTATTATTTACATAAAATCTTTTATCATCAGATGTGTTTAGACTAAACTTACTTCTTTTTGTTGTTGTCATGTTATCACCAACTTTTTGTATTCTACATTCATCTATTGTTCTCTGTGTATCATTCATTAATGCATCATAATAATCTATGTGCCTAGCATTATTATGCTTCTTTATTCCTTTTTCTTTAGTTTTCTTAGGATAATTTTTGAAGCTATATGTTTTGGGGGACAAAGCTATAAATTTCTCAAAAATCCTACTTCTCAGCTCGTGCTTAAACTTGCCGGGGACTTTATTATTAGTTTTTATAGGTACTTCTAAATTAGACAAGTCCATATGCTCATCACTAACTTTACCTTCACTATAACTTAATACGAAACTGCCCGTATCCATATAGTGAAGTGTTAGATCGTTGAGGGATGGTTGTAGAATATTGTAGAATACATGATACATGTGTAATTTACCTAATTCTAAGATAGTAACACCTACATATACTGGAGAATCATATTCTATTTTTTTCTTTATATATTCTATTTGGCTATAATCTCTATGTCTAGTTATATTCTTAAATGTTGGTTATCTTACACTTTTCATTATCTTTTCTTCATCATGCAAGAACTTGCTTTGAAAGAAGTGTAGAGGATTCATGCATATTCTTCCATATAATGAATTATTCATTAATTTCCTTACATCCTTTTCTGCTTCAGTTTTAGCTGTTGCCTTTTTATTTGTGTTGTTTTGAATATAATCGCTACATATAAAATCTTGTTTAAATTTAATTACTCTATGTATTTTTGTTACTTTTACTCCCATCTTAACATAGAAATTTAACATCCTATAATGAACCATATATTCTGTTTTATTGTTTTGGTCTAAGATTATTTTCTCGGATCTTGCTTTACTTTTCTCTCTTTGTCGGTATCCCAATTCATTATCATTTATCTTTCTCTTATTAGGCATTAGTGCTAACTGTTTTGTTCTCTCTTTACATTCATTAGTATAATCAATATCACAAACTATATTGTAACCATGATCACTATCATCTGGAGTATTCAATATTACATCTAGAGTAGTAGTAGTAATAAACTCAAAATCCTTATAAGGTAATTTTTGCATCATTGCATAACCATATAGGTTGTTTGCGTCTATATACCATATATTTCTATTAATAACTTTATCATTAGTATTAGTATTAGTATTAGTATTAGTATTAGTATTAGTACTAGTATTAGTATTATCATTAATATTAGCATTAGTATTAGTATTACTATAATTTATATATCTATCTCCCATTATTCCACATATACCACCTCTCTTTGCTCCAACAAAACCATCTAGCATTTGTTTATCTTGTAATGTATCTAATGTTACACCGCTTGACATTAACCAACAATCAAAACTATAACCTGGGAGACTTAAATTGTGTAGTGGATTGAGCTTGAATTCTTTCATACTTAGTTTAACATATCCATTCATGCAATAGTCTAATATTTCCACATCATTTTGTAAAAACTCTATAGTTAGATCTTTACCAGTTTTATTACTGTTTTCATTATTAAAGTTATCTACTTCTTCTTGTGTTGGTAATTTATTATGTAGAGAGGATTTAAAGTCTTCTATTTTTAGGTTACCTATAACTTCTTGATAATCATCCAAACCAAAGTATTCATATGGATAAATTGTTTTAGTTTTACATCCGTATATCTTTACCATTTGATCTAGAGGCATAGCTAAGAAGTTATAACTGTCTAAGAATTTGAGACAACCAATGCTAAACATCTTAGATTTACCAGCAGCTAGTGGTATGTTATCTACTTTTCTTTTATCATTATTTTGTTTAAAGAGTTCACTGTATAGTAGGTTGAAGTCATAGCCAGAGCCGTTATGGAATATTACTGGAATGAAGTTTTGTTGTTTGTATCTTAGATTACATATTTTACATGCTGGTCCTCTATATTTACCAGTTTCATGACAATGATCTCTTACTTTATTAATTCATGTTTTGCTGCAGATATGACAAGTGTTATTCGTTCCATGATATAATTTATCTTCATCTGTGAATATCATATTTTCATTATGTTTGAAATTATTCTCAGTTTCTATTTCTAACAGATCTCTAGCAAATCTTTTGATGCAGCCTAGACCGAAGTAGTGTTTGAAGTTACCTTGCCATGTGTAACCCACAGCTATTGGAATATGTTCAGCTATTACATATTTACAGTCATTAGTTGTTACTTCAACAATGCAACATTCTATATAGGCAGTTATAATATTTTTTGTATTCTGACGTTTGTGTTCATTTATAAAAGTAATATGTTTTTTAGGACAAACAATCTCTGGTTTGAATGAGGTGCTGCAATCTTGTTTATCATATTTATTTTGTGAGTTAAACCAATAGGTACACCTATCGCAATAATAATATTTTATGTTATTTTTATTTGGTCGTTCTAACAGGGTTTCTATACTTTTTATTAGGGCACAGTGTTCTATTTGACCATTACTCCAAACTAGTATTCTTACATCTTTTCTATCTTTTTTAAAATCATCCACTTGGTTAAACAATTCTATTTTACCATTACCACAAGGTGCGTATACCCAAATATTAATTTTATACAATTTCTGTATTCTTATTATATAAGCAAAACCATCTTCATGTTGTTGTCTTGGTTCAATTAGGTTATCTACATATTTATTTTCTCCAGTTGCATGGTGTGGGGCGGGATGTAGCCAAGCTGTTATAGTTAGTTGTAAGCAATTGTATTTATAACTACGTATATTTAATATCGATTTAGAGTTTTTGAGATCTGGAGGTAAATCTATATAACTACGAATAGATGCTTTAGTTGGTTCATTGTTTAACTGACTACTTCTTATTCCAAGAAACTCAAAATCATAACCATAACCTTCATATATTTCCTTTTCGAAATCTAGCCACCGATTGAAGACACCATATTCATGCATTGCATTATTATTAATATAATCAGTATTGAAAAATATTTTATTTGGTTCTCAATATATTATTTGGAACCAATATTCTTTGGTTCTCTTCTTATAATCACATTCAGCCGTGATCTTATATTTAAAACTCTTAACTTTACGAAACTGGTAACAGTTTTTAATTTCCTCTAAAGAGTAATTAGTTGCTTCATCTATATCTTCAATGTAATTCCCACCTTCATCAGTAATATAAAATTCTCTCATGTTCTGACTTGAGTTTATATCGAAGTGTTCTGTGTTTTCTAGATACATGCAATTGTGACTATATGAATGAGTAGTTAGAGCTACTTTACTTCTAAATTCTTCATGACATTCTTTACATTCATACTTAATTCTGGTGTAGATATCCTCTTTAGTTTTAGTTTTAGGTTTGGTGGCTGGTTTAATTTTAATAATACAATCATCTTCATCTAAATTATACACCCTCTCCGAGATTTCCTCTTCTTCAGACTCAAACATTTTCTCCAATAGTTCCTTATGTTTGAGATCGTATGATTGATGCCTGTATAAAGCCTTCTTTGATTCAAAGGATAAATTACAGACATCACAGAAGTTTATGACATTAGTATTTGTTGACTGAGACATGATGTATTTTTTTAGGGAAATAATCAAAAAATAATTTTTCGAAAAATGAAAATTAAATGCGATAAGTGTATGAATAAACCTTGGAAAGAATGTTGTAATAATTGTAAAGAATTAGAATATTCTTGTTATGTATGTAAAAATATGGTTAAGGTTAAAGATTAAATAGAACATTTGGGAGATCATTATTCTGATCCTGATCAATATTTAACGTGTAGTATGCGTAATGTTTATAGACATGTATCATTATATAGATTTAGAAATAGGAAATGTAGACTATGTATTTATCTTCATAGATATAGATATGGTCATACTAGAAATCAATTCAGAGAGCATGTTTATAAGTATAATATTCAAGAAGACCTAGAAAACACTAATCACTGTGTTTCCACCGATATCAATGTTTTTGACTGTGCTATTATTGTTCGCCTTCTTTCATATTTAGCAACCGCTAATAGTATAAGAAGTCAACAAGCTTGGTTTAACATCGCATTACACTGCTTGGCAAATCGAATGAAAAGTGCATGTCACGCTAAAATGGCCGCCGTCATTGACAAAGAAAGCCACCACCACTAACAGAATGAAAGCAAGTAAAAATTTCGAATATAAGATACCCTTAAAAATTAGCTAGTAAAGTGAGTAATTATTAAAACCTTTATTTAATTTTTAATAGATTATACAAATCGTTCAATTTAATAGAAGGATTCAATTATTATTTTACTTTAAAACATCTAATTACTTTGGAAATAATAACTAATTTAAAGTTAAAAATCATGTCAGAATATTCTAGAAAAAAAAATGTTCTAGAATAATTCTCCACGTGGGGACCTTTAATCTCCACGGCATTTTTTGGCTATTCATCATGAGTTTCACTCCACTACAAAAACTAGCGAAAAATTTTGAACAATTTTCGTCATTTGACGAGACTTTAATAACTGGAGCTTTATCATCCACTTCTTTATCTGAAGAGAATATAAACGAGTTGACTAATTTAACAACTCAAATGATTACATTTTGTAAGGAGAACAAATGCAAACGCGACAACACCACCGAACATGAAAGTGAGACTGGAAAACGAACTAAAACAGATCTCTTCCAGTTGTTCCTCTCCAAGTGCAAGAAGGACCTACTAAGTTACGAGCATCAGGAAACACTGGACAAGTTTGAAGTGAATGTGCCGGAATATTTATCTTTCCACAATGAACTCAGGAGTTCATTCAATATTGGTGAATTTGAGTCTTATCTCACCACAGTCAATAACATGGAGGGAAAGCTGAATCGTTTATATCTACTGACAATTTCTGACAGAGGATACATATGGGGGAAAGTGAAACAAGACCATCAAGAAAACAATAAGGATATTCCTTGGAAACAACTGCTGAACGATAAAGGATATTCCTACTCTACCATCCAGAGTTATATCAACTTCTCTCAGGCGTTTAAAAGCTATCCGAGAATCTTAGTCTCAACAGACTACTACTCAGAATGGAAAAAGTTCCTAACAATGTTTTTGGCAGAAGTTCAGAAGGATAGCCAGCTACAATCTAGGTGCATGACAGAACTACAATTTTCATAAATGATAAATGAGTGATTGTTTATTCAGAAATATGTTTAATATTAACATTAATATCGATATCCCTACAAATGATACATTAATATTGTTCAGTCAGCTTAATATTAGACTTCAGTCAGCCTAATAATTATAATTAAAAGTGTTCAAGCATTCTGTAGTTGCACCCTCCCCCACAGTTGCCATTAAGAAAAGTCGAGCAGTTATGCCGTAGCGTGGTAAAGGCGAGTCAACCTTTTAACAAGACCTCCCAAGACTCGGCTCAAAAATGTAACCAGGTACATAGAATCACTCAGTTATACATCATAGATCAATCGTCTCCTGGTTAAATTCAAATTTTTAAAGAAACTTCTTTCTTATTATCCAGTTCTAAGCAATTTTGAGTTATTTTCAATCCATCCAATTCTATTGAAAAAAAACTTTGTGAGATGATTAACCTGATTTATTTCAGTATAGTTTGGCATATTAGATATTAGGCTTAAATCTAGCTTTGAGAACTTTTGGATATTAGTGTATGAATTGCATAAATTATACTAGCTATGTACATTTTTGTACACAAAATTGTGCGTGTAGTATGTATTTATAGTGGTACATATAGTAGTGGATAAAACAAGGGATTCAACAAGCAGTAAAATTTGGCCCGATTCGACATGCGCGATTAGCGTTAGGAGAAAGGGACAAATTTTGCTGGTGGTTGAATCCCTTGTTTTATCCACTACTCATAAATTAAGGCTGCGTTTACTCAACAGCGCGCTATTTTGATGGTAGAACATAATTTACCAGTTGAGATCTTAGCTTTCCTAATTACGTTGAGCTAGGATTCGAAACAATAGTTTAAAAAAGAATTTCGAAATTTTGATCACTTAAACTGGTTACAAAGTCATGACAGTTATGACCTGTCTGCTATTGCGGTTTTCTTTTCATTGTACGCGTTTACAAACTCGTTCTCGTGATCTGTTAGGGCAAACAAGTTTTGATCGGTCACGGTTCATTTTTTCTTAAAGTTCCATTGCAAATCTCAAATTCTCGTGTTCTTGAAGCAAAGGTTTTTGTCACTTTTGAACTAAAACTTTGCCACTTACCCGTCTCAATTTAACCCTAAACAAACTGCCCATGCAATGCCGAAAGACAGAGCTATTCGTGACCAGACTCTTGTGAAGCGTTCTGACAGACTTAGATTTTAGTTTGATATTTTTATCCATTTCTCTCCAAAATGCGACGAACTATACAATCTGATAACAGCTTAAACTCGACATAGCATAAATTACTGCAACTGCTCGCTAGGTTTTTAGTACTGGTTTTCTTAGGCTCAAATTTTAACGCAGAAAGGTAAAACTATATACAGTTCTTTCGTTTGAGACATGATAGCTATTGCAATCTATACCTTAGAATATTCACCGCAATTGTGTGATCCATGCATGGGAACTAGGAAATAGACTACCAAATATGCAAACAAACTATGACCTATTATGAATACTGAGAATTGACCTATGCATTATGAGAATTCTACATTATGGTGACCCGGGCGCGCAATACCGGCAGCCGTCAATACCAACCTTAAAAACCAGCGATCTCCGAAAAAAAAAGTATTTTGGTTTCTTCAGTTGGAATCAGCCAATGCAAAAGTTATAGGCTAATGCAGCGGTCATTGTTCGAATTTTCTTCGCTCTCAGTCTCTCTCCAAATAAAGCCGGGTTTTCGGTTATAATTCTATTTCTACACCCGAAGATTAATCCCGTGGGGGCTTAGAAATAGCCTATTAGAAGTTCAGATTTACCCTTTCATGGTGCTAGGAATATTAGCCGACAGGGATCTCAGCCGACAACGGAAGAAAGTGACAAAATTCTCCGATATCTTACTTCTGATTGATCGACAAATCTGATTGGTCAAAATGTGGCCTTTTTGTCCATCAATTACAATTGGTGAGCGGTCGAATTACAGGCTTAACTTGTCATTTTTTAGTTGTCGGCTAAACATGCTGTCGGCCAGTTTGGCGATCTCCCTTCCATTATGCCCTCTCTCTTACTGCTTTTAACAAGCATATGGTCGCAAAATGGAGAAGATCAGTACTCCTTCCGATCAGAGGAAACAAACTGGCGGTAATTGAAACAGTAATCGAAGACAAAACCGCGATTTTTATTGTCTTTGGCTTTCACATTTCATTTCTGTTTACGTTACGAGCATAATCTTTCCGACACTTCTTAGTGAAAAGTATTTACCGATGAATTATCATGACTGAAGCTTTCCCGATTTTTAATGCAGCATTCTAAGAGAAAAGGGGCACATTGTATGAACAGGAAATGCACATTCTGTTTTTTGTCTGAACAGGAAATTTATAAATTGAATCTGTTTTGCATCTGAACAGAGAATAGACATTGTTTTCTGCCTGAACAAAATGATTTTTCTGAGATCTCTTCTTCAGAATAGTAAGACTTTGTTGATTGTATCTATCTGAATAAGTTTTTCTGTGGACTGCTATTTGTAGAATTATAATATGTAGAATTAAACGTATAATATGTAGAACTATACGCTTGATGCTAAAGACATCGATGGGGAGGTTATGCGTAACGGATCGCTTTTAGGGTATTTTAACTCATATAAGTTGGAGGTCTTCCTGTTGCGGTGTATTTTACGAGGAGATGCATGAATGTATCATGGAAAAGCTGTTAAAAATTGAGTGAACCATTGCAGTGTTTTTGAAATTTTTAATTTTTCGAAGAACAAGTGATGCATAAAATTTTAAAATTCTTCAGAGTTGGAACATCCTTACACCTTGTTTACGCTTAGATTCTATGATAATTATAAGATTTGCATATTCGACAGCTGTATTAATAAAATGAAAACAAAATCTCAGAAGTTGTCAAAAAAAATTGCTCCGAAAAGAGTAATCTAGTAAGTCCCCATTGGTTGAGTTAAACGGTTCGACTTCTTTGCACTCCGATTCATTTAACCCCGCATATCTTAAGCCAGTATAATTTAAGCCCTCTAACACTTAACCCCTCTATCTTTTCATCCCACTAATAAGCAGTCAACATTAAACGCATTTTTTGTCATATTTAAGTGGAATATCAATCCCATGTTCGGCTGTGATAGTTTCATATCAATTCCCACATGAAGCATGGCCAAGTGACTATTTTACTAATTTAAGTGTCCTAATTCTATAAAAGATCAAAATCTCTTTGAAATGACAGAGGGGTTAAATGATAGTGGGGTTAATTGATAAAGGGGTTCAAGAATCGGGGTGAAAAGATAGGGTGTTAAATAATCAAGGGTGACAAAGCGGGGCAGTGAATTAAACATACAGAATTTAAAACAAATAATTCCTTCGGTTGAAAGAAAATGTTGAGATCAGTTCTATATCTTTATTTGAGAAAAACTATATGAGAGACAAGAATCGTTGATGATAAGTTTTTATAAACTTATAATCATAGAATTTTTCATCAACCTTTCATCATTCTAAAATTAGTAAACGTTCAGTTTATTAATTTTTGTTGATATTTTTAAGAATCAGGATAATGCTGGTGGTTTTGAGCTCAAGAGTGTATTGTATTTGAAGTACTTTTTCAGTCTAGAACTTTTTATGAGAAACGTTGCTAAAATTATTAGCGTTCGTTCTGATGCTCTTGTTTTTTTTCTAGCGGCATTGGAAATAATTTTTTTTCAAGGTTTCTTTTTGGCAGCTTCAAGAATACTAGTTATCGATTAAGGCTTAGAGCAACAAATGTAGAAAATTGAGGATGTAGAGTTTGTTGTTCTTCCAGAGTCGTCTTTTTAAAACTTCTAACCATTAGTCTTCATGCAGCAAGGATAGACTGAATATACGATAGTCACAACAAACACATTTCACCAGGAGTTAGAAGAAGATTGAAGGAAATTTGATGTTCTGATAAATTTGATGTTGAAGGAAATTTGATAATCTTTTCGCTTAAAAACTATCAAATTGGAACCTAAATTATTTATCCAAGGCTTCAAGATTCTTTATATGTCTCTGTTGACATTTAGAACAATTTTTTGCAGATAATTTCTGTAATTGAATGACTACTTTAGGACTAAATGGGTAAAGTTTTTTAATTTTTTTCTCCAATAGCTCAAAAGTACTTTAATAAATGGTGATCTTTGGCTTTCTGTTCCAAAGTTATTATCAAATTTATTTTGTTATTTTGAGAAAAAAAATGAAATTAATGAGTGTTAAGACTTTAAAAATAGTTTAATTTTCAATTTTTTTAAATAAACTAAGAGTTTCAGATTATTTTTGTGAACCGTAAGTCAATCTCGGTATTGACCGGATTCCCTTCTTTTCTTCTTCAACCGAAAGTAACCGAGTTAGTGGTTTCATCTTCTCAATAATGGTTTAATGACTTCGATGCACGAGTTTTAAGATCTTTTTTTTTTACAAATTTTAATGTTTTTTCGTGATTTTGGTTCTTTTTGAAATTATATAAGATTATCCCAATACTGATAGTTCCAATTGGTTTAGAGAAGACGTTCCATTACTCATAGATAAAGTTTTTAAGGAAAATTGAATGGTTTAAATTGCTTGGACACTTTCTTCTCACACTTTTCCACTTAATTTTTGGAATTTGCTTCCATTTGTTGCTTTTTTCATAGTCAATGACTTATTGTAATGTCTTATTTGTTATGTAATGGCAAACATCATTATCGTTCCAACGAGGCATGATTTAGCGCATTTATCGGCTTCCCTTGAAAACTATTGAATTTAATGGCGTTGATACTAAGGGTTTTCTCAAAAATTTCGTGGTATTATTTTATTTGTTCATATTTGTTCATATTTTCAAAAAACCAGTGTTGTTAAAAAAACTAAATGAAAATAAAGAGGTTTTTACTGGAAGCATCCTTTTTTTAAGTGATTCGACACTTTTCTCGCTCAATTTTTTTTGGAATAGCTATTTTTGCCTGTTTTTTTTTTATTTTTTGGGAGCCGTAAACTTATGACCGGTCTCAAAATCTTGTAATTGAAAACTGCATGAATAATGAGACATCTCTTTTTGTTATCTCATCATTTGGTTGACAGTTTAGTCAAAAATGTAGATGAGCTCGGGCCGGAACATCATGTGCGAACGCACATTTGCGAGCGTCTTTTTTTGAGTTTACTAATTGTTTTACAATTTTTGTCAAAAATACCGAAACAATAGTTCTTGAAGCAACCAAGCTCTTATTATAGTATACAGTTACTGGTCAACCTGTTTATATAGCAGGCAGGCATTTTTCAACATCAAGAGGTTTGACGAGTATGCTGTCAAGTCATTACTTCTCATATTTTGTTTATGTTTTACGGGTTAAAATGTAATGTGCAAACGCACAATAACTATTCGCCTGGTTAAATTTGAATTCGAATTCTCTATTCATTATACCACTTTCCTTAAGAAAGTGTCCCACACTAACAATATGTATATTTGCTGGATCTTTGTTCTGCATTTCTAAGCCCTTACTTCTGCGCAATCCATCGTTTATCTTTTCTTCTGCTTCCCAGAACGAGAGCTTCTGTAATCAGGCAATCGTCTTTGATAAAAGTCTACTATTTTGTATCACAAGAAAGCTCTCGAAAATTGAAGAAGATTGAAGGAAATTTGATGTTCTGATAATCTTTTCGCTTAAAAACTATCAAATTGGAACCTAAATTATTTATCCAAGGCTTCAAGATTCTTTATATGTCTCTGTTGACTTTTAGAACAATTTTTTGCAGATAATTTCTGTAATTGAATGACTACTTTAGGACTAAATGGGTAAAGTTTTTTAATTTTTTTCTCCAATAGCTCAAAAGTACTTTAATAAATGGTGATCTTTGGCTTTCTGTTCCAAAGTTATTATCAAATTTATTTTGTTATTTTGAGAAAAAAAATGAAATTAATGAGTGTTAAGACTTTAAAAATAGTTTAATTTTCAATTTTTTTAAATAAACTAAGAGTTTCAGATTATTTTTGTGAACCGTAAGTCAATCTCGGTATTGACCGGATTCCCTTCTTTTCTTCTTCAACCGAAAGTAACCGAGTTAGTGGTTTCATCTTCTCAATAATGGTTTAATGACTTCGATGCACGAGTTTTAAGATCTTTTTTTTTACAAATTTTAATGTTTTTTCGTGATTTTGGTTCTTTTTGAAATTATATAAGATTATCCCAATACTGATAGTTCCAATTGGTTTAGAGAAGACGTTCCATTACTCATAGATAAAGTTTTTAAGGAAAATTGAATGGTTTAAATTGCTTGGACACTTTCTTCTCACACTTTTCCACTTAATTTTTGGAATTTGCTTCCATTTGTTGCTTTTTTCATAGTCAATGACTTATTGTAATGTCTTATTTGTTATGTAATGGCAAACATCATTATCGTTCCAACGAGGCATGATTTAGCGCATTTATCGGCTTCCGTTGAAAACTATTGAATTTAATGGCGTTGATACTAAGGGTTTTCTCAAAAATTTCGTGGTTTTATTTTATTTGTTCATATTTGTTCATATTTTCAAAAAACCAGTGTTGTTAAAAAAACTAAATGAAAATAAAGAGGTTTTTACTGGAAGCATCCTTTTTTTAATTGATTCGACAGTTTTCTCGCTCAATTTTTTTGGAATACTATTTTTGCCTGTTTTTTTTAATTTTTTGGGAGCCGTAAACTTATGACCGGTCTCAAAATCTTGTAATTGAAAACTGCATGAATAATGTTGCCACAAGCAGTAAGTTTGTAAGGAATAGTCTTGAAGGTTATGATATTACACATTCAAGGATTTTTCAATTTTTTCAGTTTTGTTGTTATTTTCTTCAAATTGTAACTTATTCCAATCATTGAGAGGCCCCATCCAATTCTTTGTATTTCAAAAATTAACAATTTTACTGATATCATGTCGTTTCTGATGTTTTTGTGTGGGACAATATGCGTTTTCTTAAAAAGTTTTGTGAATGGTGTTTTCCCAATGATTTTCGAATGTGGCCCAATTGAAATTACTTTTTTAAGTATAAATTTAGCTAAATTAGTATAAATAAAAACTGAATGAAAAATACATAATATTCAGATAAAAGCTAATGATTTTATTGGCTTCAGTAATTTATGTTTTCGCCATGTTTGTAGTTTGTTGTTTTTAATTTTTTGAGTTTTTCTGCATCTTCAGTCCGTTCCCATGGCCTAGTCTAACCAAAAACGGGTCCTTTTGGTTTCTTAATAACTTTTCAGTAAACTTTTCAAGAATTTTTTGGTTAAAAGCTATTGATTTTTCAGACTTTTGAAATTATTTGTTTTTAAAAAATGTCGTTTGATTTTTGAATGTCGCCTCATTCTTTCTTTTTTGTCAACTTGTTACCTAAACCCATTGAGGAAGATTTCCATCTGCTGTTTTGTTAAAAAAAAGTAAACTTGTGGAGTTAAGGTTTTATCTGATTGCATTTTGACGTGGTTACTAGGTGCTTTTGAGTTTAGATATTGAGTTTTTGCCGTTAAGTTTTTGTTTTTGTTTATTTTGTTGTTTGTTTTTCTTTTTGGTAGTCTTTTCAATGGCAGGAATCGTGAGCGGTGTAATGAGGCATTGCAATAGGTATTTCAATTAGTATTTAGGTTGTGTAACAATTTTTTAAAACTGAGACATCTCTTTTTGTTATCTCATCATTTGGTTGACAGTTTAGTCAAAAATGTAGATGAGCTCGGGCCGGAACATCATGTGCGAACGCACATTTGCGAGCATCTTTTTTTGAGCTTACTAATTGTTTTACAATTTTTGTCAAAAATACCGAAACAATAGTTCTTGAAGCAACCAAGCTCTTATTATAGTATACAGTTAGTGGTCAACCTGTTTATATAGCAGGCAGGCATTTTTCAACTTCAAGAGGTTTGACGAGTATGCTGTCAAGTCATTACTTCTCATATTTTGTTTATGTTTTACGGGTTAAAATGTAATGTGCAAACGCACAATAACTATTCGCCTGGTTAAATTTGAATTCGAATTCTCTATTCATTATACCACTTTCCTTAAGGAAGTGTCCCACACTAACAATATGTATATTTGCTGGATCTTTGTTCTGCATTTTAAAGCCCTTACTTCTGCGCAATCCATCGTTTATCTTTTCTTCTGCTTCCCAGAACGAGAGCTTCTGTAATCAGGCAATCGTCTTTGATAAAAGTCTACTATTTTGTATCACAAGAAAGCTCTCGAAAATCGATTGTCTGCCGTGAAAAAAGTAGAATATTTTTCGTAGCCCTTAGGCAGCTAAATTAGGAATACAAATGAAAACGGAACACAATACCGCCTGCAATTTACGAAGTACTGCTCCGATATTTAAACAGTGGTGAATTTGGTCAAAAAATGAGCCCAGAAATGTATTTGTATATAGAAAAAAATGTAATATATTAATTTGTGTTACAGGCTTAATTTGAAATCGGTTGATGGCAAACTATTATTATCATGCAGATATTACGTGAGGAGACAAAAATGATGTTTGGTACTGGTCGATAATATCAAATAGAACCAATAAGTTCTAATTACTAAGCTTCAATATAACAGTGTGATAACCCAACTTGGTGCAATAAACGTAGACATGAGAGCCAACCTCCTAACTATCCATTACTCTAATCCCGGTAGACAACTTATAGTGTTAATATAGAATTACCCATACTTCCAAATTGTTACTATGAGTTTTCAATATTTCCAAAGCTGAAAAAACAGCTCATTGCGTTGCAGAAACCATAATCACTTGTCAAAAATCCGGAAATGCCCCTCCCCCCCCCCACCCCCCCCCCCTGGGAGCCAGACGAACGGGCGCACAACATAATGCCATAAAAGAAGAATTAAACCCAAATATATCCACTGCCCTGATATTTCGAATTTAATCACTATTTTTAGGCATTTTTAGTGGGAAAATACTCATAAAAAGAATAACGAGTGTCTATCCGTGTTCGAAATGAAGCTATAGAGACTAATTGGTGCAAAAAAAGTTTGTGATTTGAGTGAAAAAAAATATATGGTTTTAACTTATCTCAAAAATAAAGCGAAAAAAAGTTCCAATTTGAATTATAACTTTGGGAAGCTTAATTCAAACCAGTAGAACTAATTTTGTTCAGTTTTTTTTCTATTATGTTTTATCCTTCTACTTTTTCTGAGTCTGATTATATAGCTCCTACATAACACCGCAAGAAAATAATTTCAACGGTTTCAAGTATCGAACTAGTTCAACTCAATTTTTAATCTTTTTATGAATCTAATCATCTTTGCGTCTGCCGGCCTCGAAAAGCCCTCCTTAAAATACTAAAAATTTTAATGCGTTGATCAATTTTCCCTTATAGCGGCCTTCCTACGCAATATACATAAAAAGACCTTCATTATTTCAAAAGCATTATATTTCACACTTTCAGACCACCATATCAAACACGCTCTATTACCATTATCTATATCAACCAATCGGATTATTTATAACCAAAGTAGTTATAATAACCAGTTTTCAGAGCTCAGTAGGGAACAAAGTAGTTTCTATTGTAACCTATTCGATGCCATCTGTGCCGAAAAATGCAAAACTTGTAACAAATATCCAAAATTTGTAACATTTTTCAAGTTGAGCGAAGTACCAACTTTGTGAAAAATTTCACGGTGAAAAAAAAAGAATACACCATTCGAGCCAGAACGGACAGGAAATCGAATTATTTGTACTCTGCTCATGTAATCGCTACCTGTTTTTTCTTTACTTTTATTTATTTTCTCTACAGATATTGTTTTCTTCCTGATATTTGGAAGTTGTTTATTACTTTACAATGCACAGGACGCCAAAAAACAGCAAGGTTAGTCACGATAGGACTGGAATTGTTGCAGATTAATTTGATGAATTATCCGTAATAAATTTTTGGACTTAAATTCATAATTTGAATGCGGGTTCGAAACAACGTCAGATAGTTAAATAATTTTATTGTTCCGACCCCACTTGTGGGGGGGGGAGGAACTATATACTCAAATGGGTTTTTTTTGTTCCGTGAATTTTGGCCGACCGATATAATCATCGTAGAGAAATGTGCATGGTATCATTAAAAAGCTCGTCCAGCGTAGAATTCGAAATTAAAAAGATTTTTTTGAATTTCGTTTTTTTCGAGGAGTTATCGAGGTTTAAAGTTTCATGTGAACACTGGATATTTGGTTCGCTTTTGTTCGATTTTACCGTAATTTTCGTTCGAATTAACGTTTTTTCTACGAAAAATTTAATTCAAAACTAGATTTCACGCCAAAAAGAAAATCAATTTGAGGTTTTTAATAGACGAAAAGAGATAATAAAGACTGGTTCTAGTCTTAGAGGGAAGTTTAATATATAAGAAAATTCGAATTTGGTTTGGGAGCTCTTTTTTTTTTTAGAAAATTTTGCAATTTTTTTTTTCAAGTCACCTAGAGACTACTCGACACTTTTAATATCGAAGTTCCGTTAATGACAAACCTCTTTTACGATCAAATGAAGCCCAATGAACAAAAAATTTGTTTCGAAGGGATCGCTCATGTTTTTTTTTCTGACTCGTATCTCAAATTTCGTAATTTCAAATGAAATTTTGATTTTTTTTGAGGTTTTACTAAAGTTTTATAATCCTATGACATAAACTTGTTGACTAAAGGTGCAATAGATTTGCTAATGAACATTAAGTGAACCTATCTAGTGCTGTGAGTGGACAGCTAATGGCTGTTAAGACTGTGAAAATAAATTTTCGAAAGTTTTTCAAAATTAGTAAATCATAAACTTATTTTGTGAACTGTAAGTTCGTCTCAGTAAAAAAAGGATTGAACTCCTTCATACCACTGCAACATAAGTTAATCTCATTGGCGGCTTTATCAAATAACTATTGGTTATACGTCTTCAATGCCACAAGATTTCAAATTTTTTTTAAAAAAATGGACATTTCGTTTTATTGGTTCATTTTGAAATCCTATCACGTCATCCTAATATTAATGGCTACATCTTCCTTTAGTGAAGACGTCCAAAGGATCATAGATAAAACTTTGTGAGAATAAAATATGGTTTAAATGGCTTCAATACTTTCTTCTCCCATTTTTTGTTGTTTTTTTTCATAGTCATAAGACATATTGTGATGTCTTATTGATTACCTAGGCATCATAAACATCCTTGTATTCACATCGTGGCATAGCTGAGCGTATTCATTGAATTCCTATGAAAGCTCTTGAGTTTAATGGCTGTTAAGACTTTAAAAATATTTTTTTATTTTTTTTGAACATAAATCAATATTAAGCTTATTTTCGTGGATTGTAAGTCAGTCTCGGTAATGACAGAACCGTTTTTTTTTCTAAATCAACAACAGTTCATTTATTTAGCGCTTTTGTCTTCTAACTATTGGTTTTTTTGACTTCGGTGCACGAGTTTTCATAATTTTTATAATTTTTGGATTTTTTTTAGTAATTTTGGTTCCTTTTGAAATCGTATTACATTATCCTAATATTGATAGCTCCTATTGGTTTAGTGAAGAGGTTCAATAGATCGTTGAAAAAGTTTTCAGAGAAAAAAGCTTATGGTTTAAGTATTAATTTTGAATGACAAACATCCTAGTCATCACATCATCTAGGCATAATTTAGCGTATTAAATGCCTTCCGTTGAAAGCTGTAGAATTTTTTGACTTTGATACTATGGGTTTTCTCAAAAATTTCGTGGTTTTGATGTATTTTTGTTTTTATTGATGTCACATGAATGAAACCAATGATTGCTATTTCATCGAGGCAGAATTTAGTGTGTTTAATTAACTTAAAATGTAGAATTTTTTTTTAAATTGAAACATCTATTTTTGTTATCTCTTCATTTGGTTGACAATTAAGTCAAAAATGTAGATGAGCTCGGGTCGGAACATCATGTGCGAACGCATATTAACGAGCCGCCTTGTTTATTAACTAGACAGATGGTTTAATTAATGGCTTTGTCCCTAATTTCAGCAAAATGACTTTTAGCAATTCGGATGACCTCAAGCCAACATCTTCCTCAGCTTGATAATGATTGGAACTTAATCTTAACGTTTTCAAGAACATTCTAAAATAAATTATGACAGTTTAATTTTCATATGGCTTTTCAACACTATAACTCACATTTGTGCTGGCTGCTCTTATATATTGCTAATAAAATTACTCGGATTGGTTACTGCTTCGGTACGAATAGTGATTTTATGTAACAGTCCATGCAATCTTGGCACTGAGACGTACGTAGCGAATTGCGATTTCACCATCGTGTGCATTGTTTCAAACTAAAGCAGATTACCCCCCCCCCCCCCTTGGCTTTTGTTCTTTTCATGAATAAGTTGGTTAGGGTGCAAATGACGTTTGTTGGCAGTTGTAGAAAATATTTGTCTCCAGGATAATCAAAAACAATAATTCTCAAAATTTTCTGCAATGAGTGACAATAGAAACAACCGAAATGTCAAGATTCGGTTAAACAGACAAGAGTTTTCAACAATGCTCGTCTTGATTTATAGTTGTGAAATACTTGTCGTTTTTCCTGTTTTTGCGAAATCAGGAACTTTAGTACATAGTTGAAAACAATTTTTTCAACAGAAAAAGGTTTTGAGAAAAAAATTTGTTCCGGTTGCTTTTTTGATACTTCAGAGTAAAAGTTTTTCAAGCGGGGAGACACATCCCATATTGGTATCAATTTTAGAAAAAACGGATCGTCATTTTTTTCGCAAAAAACACCCTGCACAACATAATTGACAGTACATCAATACAAAGAGGTTCAGTAATATGCGTTTTGCACATAATATTCCGACACCACTCAACCAGGTTTTTAATCAAAATGTCCACCAAATGAGGAAGAGAAAGAAAGGATTCAAAAAGTCACTTAACGTTCAAAAATAATTGGTGTATCCATAAGAAAAACTGCTATAAGCTCCAACCACTACAAAATTTAGGCAATAACACATTAGAGAAACCTGCCATTAACAATGATGAGAAACAAGACAAACAAAAAAAAATCAAACATGAAAATCAAACATTAATTTCGACCAGAACTCATTGACTACTTCTAAACCAAAAATAAATGAAGAAGTCATTTATAGTCACTGAATAGCTTCAGATTACAATAATTTAAACCAAATGACTTGCTTTTCAAAAGAAAAGATATGGAACCCAGCTTTATTCAGAAAATTAACAAGTAGACAGAAAATAAAAGGGGCAAACTTAAGGAAAATTATAACACGTTTTGAATGCAATAAAATTCAAAATCATGAAAGCCATTCTTTTTTACATTCATGGAAAACCTGTTGGACTTGTTATAAATCAGAATGCTATACGACTTCAAAAAGAACAAAAACAGGCGAAAATCAGAAAGTCGATTCAATTTGGCAAAGAAACCGTGTCGAAGCACATAAAGTAATAATCTAGTCACTAAAATAATTTTTCTAATAAATTGTGCCTTCTTTCAACACCCATTATGTGATATGAGGCTTGTCATGAAATTACCATGATTGTGATGATCGGCCCCGACAGCAAAAGAGAACCTGGAAAATTGGAAAATGTCAAAAATAAAAAAAGCTTGTAATATCACCACTTTAAAACATGATTTGGGTAATGAAACAGGAAAGAAAACTATATTGTAATTCACTTTAAAAAACGCTTTCTTTCATAGGCGAGATTCTTCTAAAAGGTGGCAGAAAAAATCTCAAAAATGGAAAATCTCACAACCACTTTATTTTAAAAAACAGTTTTCTTAAATAATTTTAAGACATAACTACAGTGAGCTTTCAAAAAAATAGCTTTTGTCGGCCTAGGAAACCAAATTAACTTGTCAAAAATATGCTAACACAAAATGCTACAAATTGACAACGATTACAGGCAGAACTCAAAAACATATAAACATTTTTTCGCAAACGGTTTTGAAGCCGCAAAACTGTATGCTTTTTGCCGAAATTATCATCTATGTTCATTGACGCTTCGTTGCTCTTAAAATTGGTTTGTCAACAGTTTAGGCTTGATTTGAAATCATTTTGGTCGGTAACTAACATAAAAATAACAAAAAATGCAAAAGTATCATAGAAAAAATATATGGTGCGCGGTTGCAATCCAAATTTTTTTGAACGACAAATATCCACAAAAAGACCAAAACCAGTCTTTATCTTGCTGTTTCTCCATAAAAACAAATATTGTTCCAAATGTTTCCGATATAGCAACTTTGGCCAAAAAGTCGATAAATCAAAAAAGATAATTTTTTGATATTTATCGAGTTAAATAACCGAAAAATCATCATACATCAACTGAAAGCTTTACTCAAAAGAGACCATTTTTTCATTAGACCAATTTTGAACAAACTTCTTATTTTTATTAATTGAACTTTTAAGGAAAACAGACATGCCTCTAATTGGTGCGGCTATTGAAAAACGCAATCCTGTATCACAAGCCTCTACGATGAATGTATCGATATGCGAATTGGAGAGGAAAAAAATGTTTTACTGAAAAAGGGTTGTTAGTACGTTGAAAACTGTTAAAGAAACGAAAACAGAAGTTAAGTTACTGACGTCAATTATATATGCTCGCCGATCGTTTCTCGGCATCAAGTATTATTTTTTTACTCAAAATCATGCTGGGTTTTTTCGAATATGTTTTTTTCTGGAGGGAAACATTTGAAATTTCATTTAACCACCCTAAATTAAAAGGTACTTTTTTAAAAAAAAATATTCTGAAAAAATATGCAGTTGTTGTTAGAATAATGCCGCACAAGTTTTCAGTGGATGATCTAAGAAAAACTGAAAGTTTCCAGGAAAAAAAGTTAACAAAAATGCAATTTTTTACAGTATTTTTGTTTAGGTGATTACTACTATTAATTTTAATGATACATAAGTTGGTGTCAATCTAAAAGTTTTCTAAATGAAGCAGTTTAAAGCACAAATTTGCTGGATTAAATGCCGAACTTTAAACCTACAGTTAAACTCCGAAATTTTTCTGCAGAGGAGCAACTATCTTGTGATCTTAAATGTCATTTCTCAATTGTGGACTAACATCGACAAATAATTATTAGACCATCGTCACCATTAAATTGACCATGATAACGCTATTTGCTTAGTTGTTGGATTTAAGGTTCGCTTTGGCTAGAATACAATGAAACCAATCAGTAAGAGATAACTGATAACTTATAACTCAATCCCAAACGTATGATGTTGTTTGAATTGCTATAGCTAATAAATTACAATTCATATTGTAAAATAGCGTTGCATGCGATGATACAAATCTTAGGCGGTAAGTGATGCCCTCTTCTCTTTATTTTTTTAGCAAGAAGGACAATATTCGCAAGGACAGTTTATTTTTCGGGCATTTCCGATTAATTCTAAGAAAGCAACTTTAGAAAAAACAATAACTGAATAACAAATTTTTGGTTTTGACCTAGGACTTGAAGGATAGTAATAGGATGAAAAATGTTCCAGAAAAGGGGTGCAGTTTCTTCTATTTTCAAACTCTGAAATCTACATCTGTTTTCACATAAAATTGATAAAAAAGAAGTGTTATATATTTAACTAAAAGATTCGAAACTTCAATGTTCAGTCATTTTATAAAAAAGATTCTTTTGTAAAAACTAAAAAACAGACACCAAGTTTATGAAAACAGTGAAAGCAACGATTCTCTCATATTTATGCAAATTTTTAGTGTTCAGATCTTATCAGAAGTTATTTGCTAAGACCAACATAAGATTTATTATTTAAGATTTGATACCATACAAACAAGATTTTACATATTCATGTTTTCTGGTCTGTCATAAAAACACTCAGAATTTGGATGATCTGATGAGAATTTATAATTCAAATTCATATGCACAAAAACCACAACTATCAACTATTTACTAGTGTTATAGCCATGAGGGCCACTTTTTAAATAGTTTTTCGATAACACTAAAGAAACTTATTTTTCCGAAAACGTATTTTAAGTTCATATTACAATTGATATAAAACTTGTAAAATCAAAAGGACTGCACTCAAAACGCTGTGCATGGACAGTCAATTTTGTGAGAACAATTCTTTGCTTAGCGGTTTTACAATGTCCCTCGTAGAACTTATTGGACGGTTAAGTTAAGATATGAGAACATATACTTGCGCTGATCATTTTGGGATTGAAAAAATTTTTGGATTGAAAATATTTTAGCATTTTTGAAAGCTGCAAGTAGTGCAATTGCTTATTATTCGACGTCAGACCTGGGTGCTTAAAAAATAAAGAACTAAAATTAATCAAATATTATTTTCTTTGCTAGCTGCAATATTTTCATGCCTAAATATTATTTGGTTATTTGGATGCCGTTGTTTCAAATTTTGGCTTTTTTGACCTAAAGAGATCTTTTCACCTTTTATCGAACTTTGCTTGTCAATAAAAAGTCAATTTTGAGTAGAGATTACGGTAAAAAAGGGTGTTTTTAGGCGAGAAATTTTCAAACTGCTGCTTTTAAAAAGAAGTTGGGAAAGTGATGTTTAAACCAATCTTTGAGTTTTGAGTCTCTGCTACTTCGGAGTCGTATTAATGGTAGGTCTCAATGACTCTCTTTTTAAGGATAAACAAAACAAAATAAAAGATTTAAATTAAAATTATGCGGTTTTAGAGACTTTGAAGCTACTTTTTTCAAAAAAAGTTAACAAGTTTTTAAGTTTTTTTTAGTTCTTTTATAATTTTTTTCTCCCTTTTTTCTTTTTGTTTCTTTATCGACTGCTCTCTAATGAGTCATATTTGGATCTATTTTTAAATAGGAGATAAAGTTTCTAGATATTTATAATGGTTTTTACGACTTTGACGTGAATTGCTTTCAAAATTACTATGATATTCGAGTTCAAAAACTTTTCAGTTTTTGTGCATGTTTCTGTCACTTAGTCTAATTATTGATAGTTCTCATTGTTTTTTTAGGAAAATTTCTATCTTTTTTTTATTCAATTCAAAATCTGATGAATTATACAATTTTAACACCAGTTATAGTTTTTCTTGTTCATTTTTAAGGTTTTTAGTTATATCTAGTGGTTTTCAAAATTTCGACACAGCATTGTGTTGTTAAAATTGCTTATTTATTAACAGGCCTTATGTTTTTTAAGTTTTGGGATCAGTTTATCTAACCATATCATTTCAGAACTAACGTTTTTAACAACTTTGACAGCATTTTAGATACTATCAGTTTTTGTAGTTCTTGTTGTTGTTCTGTTACGGAGTCCTACCAAAACCGCTGTCACCGTTTACTTAAGGAGCCGTGTTTGACTTTAACCGATATAGTGACGATGGTAGAAATTGGTTTCATGAAATTGAAAATAAAAAAAAAATTAAAAAAAAATTACACATTTCTGTAATCGTTTGTTAATCTATCTCTAGTTTCAGATTTGACAAGTCCTAATTGATCTTTAGTGACGCATAATAGAAACCACTCAAAATTTTGATAATTTACTGCTAATGATTTTTTCCTGACTACAATTTTTTCCCAAAAGTGTTAAATTTTTGGTTGTTGCCATCATTTGCGGTTGTTTTTTTTTGGGTCTCTGAGTTGTTTTAATCATTTTTGATATATTACTTGGTTGAAGGTTATACGGATTATGTGATAGATAATTAAGAGGTGACATCCGTAAAAAAACAGATTTTTACTATATTAAATTGTTTTGTCCTTTTATTTTACCTGTTAGTGCTTTTCTAAAGCAATAACTGTTTGCCGTTTAAATGCATTTGTTTAAATCCTTTAAACGCAATCGGCGCAATGTTTGGGAAAATAACAACTTTGCTAACGTTTTTATAGACGTGAAAAAAATGTTTTTGGAGACTTTTGAAGTGTTCTGTTATTTTTGATGTCTTGGCTAATAGTTTGCATACTATCGGAAGCTGTTCTTCAAAGGAGATCTATTGCGTTGCTTCCATTTTCTTGATTTATTTCTATTATAATTCAGTTCTCGTACTGCTATGTTTTGCCAGTGCGAGAACTGCAAATTTTTATTGCAACCTCTTCTTTCCGGAACATTGTTCACCAAATTTAAACATCTTAACTTAAGAATTGTCCAAATTGCAATTTATTCTTTTTATTAATGACTCCTTTCCTTGCTGAATATTCTTTATAAGTAAGATAAATAAAAAAAATTCGGATAGCAAGATTTCATCAACTTACATAGGACAAAAGAAAACGGTAATTGGATCATAACGGTTGAATTTTGAAGCGTTATCACTTCGATCTTCTAGCTAATCAAAATTTACTAGTTTTCTTCCTGGTTGGAATAATTCTCCTTTAAGAGCATAGAAAAATCTTTTTGGGGGAAATTTGGTGAGTTTTTCTCTATTTATATTTCATTGGCTTATAGCAAAAGTACATGTGTGTCTGTTGATTTATTAGTTGAAACGACATGAGACAACTTAGATTTAGCTTCAGTTGAGAAAAAATGTAAAAAAAAGAATATTTTGCTGAGTTTGCCGCAAAAACGACATTGAATTTTGAACTGATCGCTATTTCGAAACTGATTAGTGTTTTATTAATTCTTCTCACTTTCTCTCTGTTGATCATAAGGTTAACAGCGATCTTGAAGGAAAATCGTGCCCGCTTTTTTTCAATAGATTGATTTTTCCAGCAGATTCCACACGCCCAAACAAAAATACATAATTTTATCGTTCTAATGAGAGCAGCATCTTCACATAAATGTTGGAAAATAGTTTTGACGTGCATGGGCCATAAGGATAGTCATATCAGTACTTTGTAGTACACGTTTGTACTATTAATTTTCTGTGCTTCAGCTTATCATCACATTCATTAGTTTTAGAATGCACTATGTTTGGTGGCTTGGTTACTTTTTCAGTGATGCTCATTTCGATATTATTTAGCTTTAATGACCTTAAGTGCCTTCGAGGTGAATCAGCAGTCGGAACCTTGTCTTTTAATTGTAGGGCACATTTTCTCGCACATTTAAAAGGAATTTTGCCATTCCGATAGATAAAAAAGAAATGGCCGAGTTGTTTTTTACAGCAAATAGTACGAAAGATGTACGTTTGAGGCTTGAATCAGCTTTTGTAGCCTTTTGTTAGAATATAAAGCTATTGTCAACGTCAAGAAAAATCTTTGATCAGAATTGTTTCATTCTGCTAGGTAAATGATTGTTGCAGTATGCACCAAGATAGGAATCTATATAAAGCTTCTACTTTTTTACAACAATTTTTAAGGCCCCAGAAAAATAAAAATAGAAAATTCGATCTGTTGTAGCGAAAATATCTTTTTGAGAACAGTTACAAAGTGTTAAAATTTGTACAAAGGCATCCAAACAATGATTTATTCTGCTTAGTTCATTTGAACACCAAATCTTTCCGTTTTGCATATTTATTGAGAACAATAAAAAAGATAAGACATTGCGTCATTCGATAGAATCGGAAATCAAATAAAGTAAGTATATAACTTTTTGAGAACATTTATGCCGGTAAGAAATAAAAGGACTGTATAAACTCGGACTACCTCTCGCAAAAACTGCATATCTACGAAATACTACAGACAACTCAGTCAAAACTAATAAGATGAGAGCGTGAAAATATAAGTTTTAAAAATTTTACAGCTGATATGGAGCTCGAATTGGAGCAGAAAACGTCACTTAGGAGAAAATTAATTGGTCCCTTGGTTCAAAATTAATAACAAATTTGCAAACATTTGCAAATTTTTGTTCGATAATGCCAAAGCTTTTGCAAATTATCTCTTCACAAGGTCAAGTCTGCAAAATTTTGCAAATTAATGTTAAGTTTGCAAACGATTGGACGAGTTCGTTCCCGTCGAGCTCTGCTTGCTTTAGCAATGTGACTTTTTTTCTAACTGATTCTCGGAAATTGCTTAATTCAATTGACAAATGCGTAAAGTACACTTTGTAAACGATATATGTGTTAAGATTAGCCTACAGGGCCAACTTCTAAGGATAAGGGAGAAAAATATTCAGACCTGTTTGCAAATAATTGTAAAAATATTGCATTGTTTGTTAAAATTTGTAATTTTTTTTTATAAATAATTGCAAATTTGACATAAAGTTTGAACTAGGGTCTTGCTAAATTACAGTAAATGAGCTTGTGCAAATAGGTTTTTGCATTAGGTAATTTACCCATTTCAATCTTCCAGTTGATCCTAATTGTTTCGAAAATGTGAATAAATTGCTATTATTTAAATATACATCATGTATTTCTCAAAAATTATATCCAATAAAAAATTGTAGTCATAAAATCTTTCGGCTTACTTTTTTTTTAAAAACGTTCAAGTGAATGCTCTTTGCTATCATTAAAAAACAGTTTTCAAAATTCTCCCTTATTTGCGTTCTTATAAAATCTTTCGTACAAATGGTCCATTCAGATTGATTCCATTCAGATTAATATCAGTCCTGGTATAAACTGATCAAAATGTTTTTGCTGCTTCCCAAACGCATTATTCGACTTGGCAAGATTGCCTTTTGATGTCGTTTCAGATCTGTACACGTATTTGTTTTCATACTAATACTGTTAATACGTACTTGTGAACAATTTATTTTGTTTATCATTATATAAAAATTACTTTTAATGGCGCTTTGATTTTACACTATGAAAATTCTATTAACACAAATATTTGTTATGTAAGTTTTATCAGATCATATGCAACGGGAGTTATGGTGGGATCAATATTTTTATCTTTCAAAATCTCTTATCAAATTTTAAATCGAATTTTTTTATCTAACGTGAATGTAAACTTTCGAGCTATCTTTCAATTCACAAGCTTATTTCTATTCTACAATAATAAAACAAAACCTCGGTAATTTTATCGCGTACTTCTCCTGGCGCATAAGATCGTCATCATCTTGTCGTATTTGGGAGTAGATTTCATTTTTTCGATTGTTCCACATTTATGATGTAATCCAAAATCTGTCATTAATAGGTTTGGCCAAATATGCTTGTCAAGTTCAAATTATCAAAGAGTGAAAGGTCAACTAGGTGGAAAGGTGAGGGTGAAATTGTTCACAACCAGCGCTTACTTAGCACGCTTTTACGAGGCAAAGAGATTCCAGGATGGTGGGCTCATGCGGCTCTCAATCTCTGTCTCTGCGGGGCAACTATTATTCATTTTATTTTGCTGACAGCTTTTAGGTTATTTAGCTAATCAATACTTAGTTAAAACAATTGCCCGTTGATCTAATCTGTCCTTTAAATTTTTAACGTGGCGCATAAACAGTTATGAGCGAGCGGCGATAAATTTGTGAATTTAGCGACTGAAAACATATACTGTTATTTTTTGGTGCAAATTTGGAAAATACCTTACGGCTTTTCATGCATTTTGCCCAGGAGGCCTTTTTGCTACGTCAACCTTGGAGCGTTAAGCCCACTTAATTGATTTTTGCAAATTAAACATTATTGGCAAACTGCCAGTTGGGTAGCATTGCAATGCGACCAAAATACGATCCGTCACTGTCAATTTTAACATCTTGTTTTCCATATTTTATTCAAGTTCAATAAAAAAGACGCTGCAATACTTTTGTTTTGTTTTTACAGCTCTTCACATTTTTTTTGTTCTACTTTTGAAAAATACGCTGCAATACTTTTCTTTTTTATTTTAACACTTCTTCACATTTTTTGATCTACTTTTGTCTTTGTTTTCACAGTTTTTTTTACAATTTCTGTTATACATACTGAGAATCAGACAAAAAAGAAAATTCTTCTTTGTCAAATAATAACTCTAATATGCAGTGAGCGATTATTTTCTTTATGTCTCACTCAAGTTTATGATAGACTTGAGCTAGACTAATACATGTTTGTTTATTACACCAATCAATTTTGTCAATCAATATTTCCGTGTGAAATGATGTTTTAATGTGTTAGTTATCAATTTCCAAGACCACTGAAGCAGATCATCAATGAAAATGCAACAGCACAAGGTAAGCAGCAATGGAAATGGAAGTATTTCAAAATTAAACTTTCCCATAATTTTCCAACCCTCGTGAAGCCTTTGATAGAGAAAATTACCTTTTCTAAAGGAAAATATCTGCATATCATATTTAGTCCAAAAAGATATGTTATTTTTCATTTAAAAATGTATATTTCATCTTTATGAACCTCATCTTTATCCGTCCAATTTTTCCTAAAATTTATAAACTTAAAAGGTATAACATGATACAATCCTCAATGACTGAGATCACAAAATTTTTTAGTACTGAATCATGGTAATTTTCAGTCGATAAATTAAGCTGCAAAGTTTATTGCAATCCCAGAAAAAAAAACTGGCTTCACAGAAAAAAATAGACTAAAAAAATTGCTCAGAAAAAAAGTTCAACATTTGAATTTTCGACATTACAATGCCAGAAAAGAAGAAAAGGGAAAATACATGAAATATAGGTGGACAATAGGTAGATTTGTTTTGTATTCTGAATACTCAGATACCTTCAAATCTAACAACATACTTGTTACCCATTTGCTCGATCAGTTGACAGTGTTTTTGAAAAACTAAAGGACTCATTGCAAAAATTTCAAAAATTACAAATAGTTTTGTAATTTTTGCCCCAGAAAAATAATCAGCCAAATATTGAACAGTGAACTGACCAATAGCACGGCAAGTAGACAAGATAAAACTGCTTATTTTAATGCAGAAAACGCAAAATAAAATTTGCAACAAAATTTAGCAAATATTTTTTACAGTTTTAAACGCTGCATTTTGGCCTGATTGTTCCGACCGCAGCTTTGGGCGTGGGGGGGGGGGGGGAGGAACTATATACTCAAATGAGTTTTTGTTGTTCAGAAACTCGTCCAGCGAAGAATTCAAAATAAATTTTTTTTCTGAACTTCGCTTTTTTTCGAGGAGTTTCGCTTTTTTCGAGGACCTGAACTTCGTTTATCAAGTATTGAACATGGGATAATTCAAAATTACATTTCACGCCACAAAATGAATCAATTTTTTGTTTCTAACAGACGAAAGGCGATAGAAAGACTAGCTCTGGTTTTATAGGGAAATTTACTACAAAAAAATTCAAATTCTATTTGAAAGCGCTTTTTAATAAAACTTTTCATATACTTTTTTGTTTTTTAGGACACGTAGATTTCAGTCACTTTTCCTCTCGAGATGACAAACCTCAAGACAAGCCTCAAAAAGGCCCAATGATTAAAAACAAAAAAATTCGTTTACATAAATTGATGTCTTTTTTGGCTTCGACTCGGAGTTTTCGTAATTTTCATTGAAATCGTGTTGGATGTTCATTATGAGGTTTTATTAATTTTTTGGAGGTTTTATTAAATTAGGTGAATCTATCTGGTGCTTTGAGTGGACAGCCAATGGCTGTTAATATTTTAGAAGTAATTTTTCGAAATTTTTTTGAGCTTTAAGCGATCTTAAACTTTTTCTGCAAACTGTAACTCAGATTCAGTATTGGCACTACACCCTTCCTTTCTACTGCAACTAAAACTATTCTTGTTAGAGGTTTTATCTTCTTACTGTTTGCTTTATGACTTCCATGCACGAGTTCTCATAACTTTTTAAAATATTTTTTGGATAATTTTTTTCGTAATTTTGGTTCCTCTTGAAATCTTATGACGTTATTCTAATATTGACAGCTCCCATTGACTTAGAAAAAAATTTCAATGCATCATAGAAAAGTTTTCAGATTAAATGTTATGATTTAATTGGCTTCGACATTTTCTTCTGGCACTTCCTTGTATTTCAAAAATTAATTTGTCTACTGACTTTATGTCGTAACTGATGTTTTAATTGTTCGTCGATATGCGTTTTGAAAGTTTTCTGAGTGGTTTATTTGTGCTCCATTTTCTCTTCTTTTAGCACATTCGCGTAATAACAGATCCCAATGACTTTCAAATGTGGCATAAATGAACTCATTTTTTTCATTACAGTTTTAGCTGAATTATAATAATTAAAAATTCAAGGAGATATACATAAAATTCAGACAATAGTTAGTGATTGCAATTGCTTCGGTATTTTGTGTCTGTGCAAATTGTTTGAATTTTTTCAATTTTTCTGCATCTTTTGTCCGTTTCTATGGCTTAGACGAGCCATGACAGGTCCCACTGGATTCGAATGTGGCCTAAATGAACTCATTTTTTTCAGTACAATTTTAGCTGAATTATAATAATTAAAAATTGAAGGAGAAATACATAATATTCAGACAATAGCTAAAGATTACAATTGCTTCGGTATTTTGTGTCTGTGCAAATTGTTTGAATTTTTTCAATTTTTCTGCATCTTTTGTCTGTTTCTATGGCTTAGACGAGCAATGACAGGTCCCACTGGATTCATAATGAACTTGAATTAAATTTTTTAAGATTTTTCTTGTTAAAAACTACAGATTTTTAAGACTTTAAAAATTATTTGGTTTTAAAATTTTTGACTGAATTTTGAATTTTGACACATTATTTCTTCTTTTTGTTGACTTGTTATCTAGTTTCATCAACGAAAAATTTCATCTATTGTATAGTTAGGAAAAAATAAATTTAAGTAGTTAAGGCTGTTTCCGATTGCATTTTGACGTTGTTATAAGGTGCTTTTAAATTTAGATGTTCAGTTTTTGCCGTGAAATTTTTGTTGTTGCTAATTTTGTGTTTTGTTTCTCGTAGTCTTTTTAATGAGATCCCCTGAGCGATGCAATGAAGCATGGCATTATGTTATTCAATTAGTAGTAAGGTTGCTTAACGATTTTTTAAACTCAAACATCTATTTTCGATATCTCTTCGTTTGGTTGACAATTAAGTCAAAATTCTGGGCTCGGGTCGGAACATCATGTGCGAGCGCACATTAACGAGCATTCTTGTTGTATTTCAAGTTTAATTCTGTTAAAGGTAAAAATAAATGGGATTTTAAAGTGAATCATGTCAATCCTTGTTTAATTGCAACTGATGCTCACTAGAGAAAATTGTTGATATTAAAATTTTTCGAGAAAATTTTCACAAAATTTATGTTTGACAAGTTTCAGCCAGATAACCAATTTTGTACAGTTTACAGTTAGCTCAATGGTTATGTATATGATATGGAAAAATTAGGCACTGTTTGGTGTGAGAAAACAATTGGAAGAATGAAAATTTTGACACAAATTGAAAAAAGTGTATTTGTGGAATTTTTTGTCTGCCTCTTAAAAACGGTTTGCATCAATTTCTTAACTGTCAGCACATCTTTGTTCTAACGAAGCCTTTGCACATATTACAAAGTTTTAAAAGTTGATTGTTTTTGTAAGGAGCAGAGTAACTTGAAATAGTTGCTGGTACTTCTGCTTTTATTAAACACTTAATTTTAACAAGTCGCTGAGGGAAAGATGGTTTATGCACGTCTTGCTTCTAGATTACTGCGGTAAAAATCTTCTTCTTTCCAATTAAAGGTTTCTGCTAAATATGTTCCCGTTGACAGACTAAAAGGTTGATCTCCAACCTAGTTGAATTTGAGATCTTTTTATAGAACTGTATTGGATGCGATTTTTTGGGAAGTTTCAAGAACTCTCGAATAAAAAAATTTCGAATCTCCCAACTGTTATTTTGTTTCATATTTACTATGGCATCACCACAAAAAAATTGAACCTCCTAGCTCTAAAAATGAGATTTGGAAAAAAATAGATGGCAAAAAGTCATCATGTCGCCAATAAGGGTTTCGCTCCACTTCATTTCGTGCTCCTTGAAACCACTCACTCCAACTCTAACTTTATAGATGGGGAAAATTGGCTGAACAAAAGTAGATGGTCTAGTCAACATATAAAACTGTATAATTTTTATTAACTGAAGCTAAACGCGCTCAAATGCACCTTTTATTTTAAGGTTTCCTGTTTTGATATCCCTGCTGCCTTATGTATTATTTATGCCACGATGACATGTGTTTACAAAAAGGAATTATTTGGTATTCTTGTCCCATCTTAGGGTCTGATACAAAACTATGCTAATTTATTTTAGCGACAAAATTTTAAACAATATTTGTGTAAATTTTTATATGCGCCTTGCGCATAGTTGTTATTATTCCGCACCGTCGAGCTAAAAATGTTTGTTAATCAAGTTATCGTCATTCTGTTTGCTTTGCTTTGTTTTGATTAAGCTAAGTATCTTTTACACTTGCTACTAACGAGTTTTGTTTTTACAACTTCAGTCAGCACCTGACGTACGAAAGGTTAGCGGACATAACGAAGGTAAAAGGTAGCAACTGATATGAAATTAACGTTTTTTATCAGTTATTTCGCGCGCATTTTGCGGCAAGTCCTCAAACAAAATTGACTACGAGCCAGCGCCCTTACCAAATTGATTCTACTAACATTTGCCCTTATTTGTGGAATTTTGCCCATTGTAATATTTTATTTTAATATATATTTTTTGCCATATACCGCAGTCTCAAGCCCTTTTATCATGCATTGAGATACGTTTTGTTGAATTAAACAGATAAAAAGGACCAAATGGTTTATTTTAGGCGCTGGCGCTTAATGCTAGACAAGGAAAAACATTTACGGCTGATGTCTTTCTAGAAAGCTTTGCAAACAATTTGCGCGTTGCTACTTAATGACTTTTGTGGATCAAATATTTCTATTTTTCCGTTTTGCTTACGGTTGGAGCGTGAAGGGCACATTTTTTAAGTTCTCAATATATATAATTTAGTTAATTGATAATTGATTGGATCGCAAAGTGGGCTTTGAAAACTCACTACAATCTTCCCAGCCACTCAGAATTTTATATTGAAAACTTAGTAAGTTTTCACATTCATCTCTACTATAGCGGCCAGTTAATTAAAAATAACAGCTATTAATCTTTGCAAATACATTTTTTGTTCGGCAAATTTCCCCATATATAGTATAGGTATACCAAGACATTGTGTTCGGCAAATTCCCCCCCCCCCCTATAGTGTAGATATAGCTATTTATAAAAATGAGAAACCAACTCATAGTCATCAGCATTGAAACTTCTAAATCAATTACCGACATATTTTTAATTTTTTTTTTTGCGTTTTCGCAAAAAAAATCATTTTTACCTTCCTTATTATTTTAGTTTAAATCTAAATTCCCTCTGTTCTCGTCTTTCCCCATAAAACTCATAACCCAAAAAATTGTTTTGCTCCTAAAACGAAACATTTCATACGTTCTAATTTTATTCTGTTTTGAAAATTAAGGTACAAACTGTTTCTTTTGCATTCATCAATATGCGTTCACTGATTTCCAAAAGGAAAACACTATTCCAAACTATTCCAATTTGGAGTGAACACAATGTGTCCAAGACTACAAACGATTCCCTTTACTGCAACATATTTGATTTTCTTTCATATTTTTTTTTTGCTTTTCATAATTTCTCGTAACAATGAGCTATAGCGTAATTTTAACAAACGATATTCTCATTGCTTTTTGATATTTTTATTTCTGATGTGCTGGAGACTATTTGCTCTATATGTAAATCAACACACTGGAGCTACAATGGGATATTAGTTAGACGACGTTAAATAAATGCTAGAATAAGTCTCATTATTTCTCACAAAAAACTTTCTAATTACAAATGCTATCTGTCACATGCTAAGAAAAAATTGATGAAGTATAAAATTTAATTACGAAAAAGATTGAAAATTGATCAAGCACAATTGATGGGTGATTTGACTATTATAGCGATTTTAGGGCTTAAACTAACGAAGAAAGGAAGAAATAATGAAAGATCTTAATGGTTCTTTCATTTATTTCTTTCAAACGGTTTTTCTTCTATTGAGATTCACTGCTGATTTGCCAAATGCAGACTTGAAATTGCTGCTAGAGAATATGTTCCCGCTGAGCGGATTGAAGTTAGTTTGCTCTTAGAGCAGAGAAAAATACGAAAACTGGAGCGTTTTTCGAAGTCTAGAATCGCGCTGTTTGAGTTTCCTCAATGACTACTAGTCTCCTAGCTATATCCTTGCTCGCAAGTTTTTGAGTTGATTCAATACTTTTTGTCATCACGAGTCAAGTGACCAGCTCTGAACTATTTCCTAGACCATTATCTAATATTCAACTATAGTTACCATTATGCATCAGGCGGAGATGGTTTCAGCCTGAACCAGAACTGTTACTTAGTCGGTGGGGATTAAGCAAACGGTGACCAAGCTTGCCAAACTTTGAAAAAAGGTTAATTGAACTGAATATTTTGGAGACAGCGGTATTATAATTTCTCCCGAGGCCGGAGGGCGCACTCTGCGAGAAACCGACTGGCGGTCTCAAGAATACATCCCAGAGAATCATGACCATAGATAGCTGTCCACAGGAGTATTCAGTAGGTGTGTAACATCACTAGATGTCAAATAATTACCAATTGTCTAAAAAACAGCATCTGTTTCCTTAATTTATTGTAATATCTTATATTGCAAATGCTATGCGATGTCTCAATGGTAATGGTTCACTATGTATTAATTCTGAAAAAGTTATTTGAATGTTACGTATTTTTGGGCTTACTTTACCATCAACTGTTTAGTTAAATTCAATTTCAGCTCTAAAATAAGGCCTTTCAAGCGGGTTGCAACTTCTACCTGATTTTCAGCTTTAATTTCTTATGATTATTGAGTCCACACAGGTTTTACGATGTAAAGCGTGGCGAAATAGTCACAGCAAACAAATTTGAGCCACAAATGGCAAATTTTTGTAGCACAACACTTAAAATTTCCATAATGGTTTAGAAGAACTTACCATAACTGCTGCCTGGTAGTTTAGTACTACAAAACCAACAGAGTCGAACGATTACAAGTGACTAACAAGGCGGCTCGTTAATGTGCGTTCGCACATGATGTTCCGACCCGAGCTCATCTACATTTTTGACAAAATTGTCAACCAAATCAAGAGATAACAAAAATAGATGTTTGAGTTTAAAACAATCGGTACACAACCTATCTACTAATTGAATTACTAATGCCATGCTTCATTACAGCACCAACGTGATCTGACATTGAAGAGACTAAGAGAAAAAAAAATAGCACCAACAAAATTTTCACGGCAAAAACTGAATATCTAAATTTAAAAGCACCTAGTAACAACGTCAAAATGCAGTCAGATAAAACTTTAACTACACAAGTTTACCTTTTCCTAACTATACAGCAGATGAAAAGTTTTCTTAACGAGACTAGGTAACAAGCCGACAAAAAGAACGAACAGTGAGGCGAAACTTAAAAATTAATCAAATTTTTTTACACCAAGAAATTTCAAAAATCTTAAAAAACATTGGTTTTTAAATGAAAAACCCTTGATAAATTACTAAAAAGTCATTACAAAAACAAAAGCACCTGTCTTTGGTCAGACTATGCAATAGAAACAAACTAAAGAGAAATTCAAAAAATTACGAACGATTTGCGAAAACACAAACTTTTGCTACCATCAAAATCAATAGCTATCATCTGAATATTATGTATTTTTAATTCAATTGTTATTTCTACTATTTCAGTTGAAGGATTTATAATGAAAGATTAAATAAGTTTACTTGGGCCACATAAAAACTATTGGGATCTGTTATTACGCGATTGTTCTGAAAGAAGAGAAAAAAGACACAAAAATTGGCCAAAACAACAGTGGCACATAATATCAAAATATATGTTATTTCTTGAAATACACGAAATTTGATGGGAACTCTCATTGATGAATAGAAGTTACAATTTGACGAAAAGAACAACAAAAACTAAAACGTTTGAAAAACATTTCAAAATGTTTATCAGAAATTTTCAGACTATTCGCTATAGATTGAATGCTTCGGGTAACATCATTCATTCAGTCCTCAATTACAAGCCTATGAGACCTGTGAGCAATTTACGGCTACCTAAAGAACAAAAACAGCGAATTTAGGAAAAAATTGAGCGATAAAAGTGTCGAAGGCATTAAAAAATGAACTTTTCACTAAACACTCTTCTATTTTAAATTAATTTTTCAAGAGAAATGGGACAACCTTTTTTTATCAAAATAATTTCAAAAAATCAACAAATATGAACAAATACATTAGAAGCACGAAATTTTCGGGAACACTCGTATTATCAACGCCATTAAATTCATTAGCATTCAACGGAAGCCAGTAAATACAATAAATGATGCCTCGATGGGACAATAAATTTGTTTGCCAATCGTATTTCATCAATAAGACCTTACAACAAGTTAATGACTATGAAAACAACAACAGAGAGAGGCAAAAACCACAAATTCAGTAGAAAAATGCCAGAAGAAAATGTCAAATCAAAATAGCAATTCAAATCATAAGCTTTTCTCTGAAAACTTTATCTATGATCCGTTGAACTCCTTCCCTAAACCAATAGGGACTATCAGCAGTAAGATGATGTGATAAGATTTCAAAAGGATCCAAATACAAAATAAAGTACCCGAAAAAAAATGAAATCTCGTGGCATTGAAGTTTTGAAACTAATAGGTAGAAGATAAAACCGCTAACCAGATTAATTTGGCTGCAGTAGAACGGAAAGGGACTTTGTTAGAACCAACATTGACCAAGAGTTCACGAAAAAAATTTAGGATTGGTTAATTTTCAAAAAAAATTTCGAAAAATTATTTTTAAAACCTTAACAGCCAGTAAACCCAATCTTTCAACGGAGCTCAATAACTATGCTCAGATATAACCCTTAGGGAAGAAAACGATGCTTTTCATGCAGAGATAGTTAAAAAGACATCACAATAAGTCTTATGACTGAAAACGATAACAAAAACAAGCAAAAAACCAAAACTCAGTAGAAAAGTGCAAGAAAGTGTCGAAGACGATTAAACCATTAGTTTTTCTCTGAAAACTTTCTCTGTGATCCACTGAACGTCCTCTCTAAGTCGATTGGATTACAGTTATTTTTTTAAAAAATGTGTATAATGTTTTGATAATGTGATAAAGACACCGACTAACAGTTCACGGAAAATTTAGGATTTGTTATTGTTCAAATAAAATTTTCGAAAAATTATTTTTATTTTAACAGCCATTAAATTCAATAGCTTTCAACGGAAGTCAATAAAACCACTCAACGATGCCCCGATGGGGGTACATCTATGTTTGTCATGCATAGGTATTCATTATGAGATCACAATAAGTCTTATGACTATTAAAACAACAAAAAAACAGGAGAAAACCAAAAATTCAGTAGAAAAGTGCAAGAAGAACGTGTCGAAGCCATTTAAACCATAAATTTTTCTATAAAATTTTTATTGGTGATCCACGGAACCATTGTTTTTAAGCTAATGGGAGCTGTCAATATTTGGGTAATCTGATAAGATTTCAAAAGTAACCAATATTAAGAAAATATCCAAAAAAATTTTAAAAAAATTTAAATCTTATGTCTTTGAAGTCATATAACCAATAGTTAGAAGATAAAACAGCTTAAAAGAATATTTTTAGTAGCAGTCGAAAGCAAGTGGGCCTGTCAATACTGACAATGACTAACAGTTCACGGAAAATTTAGGATTTGTTATTGTTCAAATAAAATTTTCGAAAAATTATTTTTATTTTAACAGCCATTAAATTCAATAGCTTTCAACGGAAGTCAATAAAACCACTCAACGATGCCCCGATGGGAGTACATCTATTTTTGTCATGCATAGGTATTCATTATGAGATCACAATAAGTCTTATGACTATTAAAACAACAAAAAAAAACAGGAGGAAACCAAAAATTCAGTAGAAAAGTGCAAGAAGAACGTGTCGAAGCCATTTAAACCATAAATTTTTCTATAAAATTTTTATTGGTGATCCACGGAACCATTGTTTTTAAGCTAATGGGAGCTGTCAATATTTGGGTAATCTGATAAGATTTCAAAAGTAACCAATATTAAGAAAATATCCAAAAAAATTTTAAAAAAATTGAAATCTTATGTCTTTGAAGTCATATAACCAATAGTTAGAAGATAAAACAGCTTAAAAGAATATTTTTAGTAGCAGTCGAAAGCAAGTGGGCCTGTCAATACTGACAATGACTAACAGTTCACGAAAAAGTTAGGATTTATTGTTCAAAAAATTTTCGAAAAATTGTTTTTATTTTAACAGCCATTAAATTCAATAGCTTTCAACGGAAGTCAATAAATACGCTCAGATATACCCTTAGGGAGGAAAACGGTGTTTTTCATGCATAGATAGGTGAAAAGACATCACAATAAGTCTCATGACTGAAAACGATAAAAAAACAGGCAAAAAACCAAAATTCAGTAAAAAAGTGCGAGAAGAAAGTGTCGAAGACAATTAAACCATTAGTTTTTCTCTGAAAACTTTCTCTGTGATCCACTGAACGTCCTCTCTAAGTCAATTGGATTACAGTTATTTTTTGATAATGTGTATAATGTTTTGATAATGTGATAAAGAGTTCCAAAGTAAACAATAGTACAAAAATATCCAAAAAAAAATTTAAAAAAAATTGAAATCTTGTGTCATTGAAGTCATATAACCAATAGTAAGAAGATAAAACCGCTAACCAAATTAAATTTGGTTGCAGTAGGAAGGCAGAGGGTGCTGTCACCCCTGGACTGACTAACAATTCACAATAATAAATTTATGATTCTTTAATGTTCAAAAAAAAATTCGAAAAATTATTTTTTAAGTCTTAACAGCCATTAGCTGCCCCCTCAATGAACTAGATATGTTCACATAATGCTCATTATGGAACATATTGCACTCTTAGTTAATGAATCCCTGCCACCGGACTCCAAAAAATTAGTAAAACTTCAAAAAGAAATTCAAAATTTCATTCAAAATTACGAAAACTCAGAATCGAAGCCATAAAAAACGTGAGCAATTCCTTGAAAAGGACATTTTTTGTTCATTGGGCTTCATTTGACTGTAAAGGAGGTTTGTCATTAATAGAACGTCGATATAAAAAGTGACTTGTCTCTAGGTGAATTAAAAAAACAAAAAAAAGAGAAAAGTTTTATTAAAAAAAAGGGCTCTCAAATAGAGTTCGAATTTTTTTGATAGTGAACTTCCCTATGAGACCAGAACTAGTCTTTTTTATCGACTTTAGTCTATTAGGAACACAAAATTGGACCATTTTTCGGCGTGAAATTTAATTTTGAAATACTATTTTTATTAAAAACAAGTTTTAATTTGGAGAAAAATTGCACTAAAAGTGAACAAATATCACGTGTTCACACAAAACTTCAGTCCTCGATAACTCCTCGAAAAAAACGAAATTCAAAAAAATTTTTTAATTTTGAATTCTACGCTGGACCAGCTTTTTAATGATACCACTCACATTTCTCTACGACGAATATATCGATCGGCCAAAATTCACGGAACAAAAAAAAACCCATTTGAGTATATAGTTCCTCCCCCCACAAGTGGGGTCGGAACAATAAGCTAAAAACTAGAAATGTAGGCGATTGAGAGTTCAAATTTTGCTTCAGACTTTCTCTATATCATTGAGCTCCTCAGTGTTTTGTTTTTAACCTCAGAACTCTGTTGAAAGTTTCTGACGGACTGTTCCTTAAAATATCACAAACAGAACCCAGTTTAGACTTCGACCTATGAAAAACCATTTTTGACGCAAACTTTGTCTACAGACACAATGATAGACGCAAATGTTCCATGAAAAAGTTAAGCCCGATTTAAATTCTTATCAGAAGTAGAGGTTGCAAGCTGTTAATACTAATATGTGATAGTGATAATATTAAATATCATGAATTTGCTCCAGTTTAGCACAGAGCCTCAACACTGGATTTAGCCTCCATAGATTTCAGTGATAAATTTTTTTCCATTTTTTGAAAGTTCTGCTTTCTATTATTCATTTCATCTAGATTCTAGTTAGGTTCCATAGTTTTCCTAATGAGAGCAGGTTTGCAGTACGCTTTGTTTTGATGCAGAGGATTGCTTAAGCAAATTCAACTAGTTCAAATTTTTGGAGAACCAGAGTACAATTTGATGAACACCAAAGCAATTTTAGGTTCACTTTACAGAGAAAGAAGTTTAAATGGTTTTTTAATCTTATTTGCTGAATTATGTGTTAATATTTTTATTGTTTTGATAATTTCTTGAAAACTCTCAGTGCTTCAATATAAAAATTAAGAACATTCTATTCAGTGATACTTTTCTCATCTTTAGACACATTTGATTCTTTTATAAAGTGTGGTATTGATAGTCATTTTTTTTATCTTGCTTGAACTCGATAGCTATCATCGCAAGTTTCAGATACGTTATTAATGTTCAATTTTTGTTGTTCATTTTAGGTATTAAATTAATACTATAAATCTAGTAATCCTATGGATTTATTGACGCTATTAAAATGGGGAGAAGCTTTTGAACTTTTAACATCGTTTTGTTCACCAATATGTTGAACTTCTGGAAGTTGAATAAACGTTTAACTTCTTAGACAATTGTCCGCTTTTTGAAACAGATTAAAATCAATAATTTTAAAGCAAAAAGGAAATCACAGCTTTCAATTCTCCTTCAGAGATATTGTCGCAGTCAAAGATTCAAAATAGGTTTTACTTCTCTGAAGTCTGCAAAAATAATTCTTGTGTTTCAAAAGAATTGATCATAAAATTAGAATTTCATTAATTACAAAGATTTGAAACAAAAAACTTATCA
>NC_134470.1:67491048-67961664 GCF_964194025.1 Convolutriloba macropyga
AGAGAACATTCAGCTCTGTTTTGGGAACAAGCTACCAAGTAGATTAGGTTCAGTAATGACTTTAACAAGAAACGAAAAGTGAAGTAATTTTGTTAGAGCGGTTACCTTGAACTCTCAGAAATTTCGGGTATTCTATTAAAGATTTGGGATCTGTGGTGCACTGATTGAGAGTTGGCAGAACTTTCGCGCTTGCTGCTATCATATGTACTGTTATCACAAAGTGTGGAATTATAATAAATGTCATCATTGAACTGTTACCATGAAAATCTCTGTAAAGAGGTTAAACCATCTCTTTCAATCTCTTGCGTAATTTATATGTAGGTATCCTAGCTCTCATGAGGTCTAATAAGAGCATATAAAAAGCCATAAACCTGAAGTTCATAAACCGATTATAGCGTATTACTGACCTCAATGCATTTTACGGGGATTTATATGAAATTGCGTTCTATACTGAATACTAGTTTGCTTTAATCCGCGAGTAGCTTGTTGCAACAAAAAAAACCGTTAGTAGTCACTGACATCCGTTATAACTGAAAGAAAATAGAGTTTTACGAAATTCCCAATTCTGGTCAAATATGAAAATTTTTACAAGTTGGGACTCCATATTTGTCCACCCCTCCCCAATTTTGCGAACCCGATATGGCTGAACCCAGCCAGGATCACCAACACCCTAGGGGGCCCCCAAGCTCTTTGTGTACCAGAATTGGTAGCGACAGCTTTACTAGGTGGGGAGCCATTAACACTTATATGGGGAAAAAGTGATAATTTTTGGGTAAAATCCGAAAACGCTGATTTTTGAGTTTCATGAACGCCACCTATTACAGGGTGCAATAAAGCCGGAGCCCATCCTAATTAGGTTCGATGCGGACCATGCCCCCCAAACCGTCTTAAGTAAAAAAAAGACCCGGAAACACATAATTCGTAAAGCAACTAAGTATAAGTCGACTCGCCGGCCAATTTGAACTTTAGGCTTGTTACGGACGTACGGCGCAACCGGACCGTAACCCTACAGCGCATAAGCGGACGTGCGGACGGTACCCTGGGAACTCCCCTATGTAAACAATTTGCACGTGAGAACAGAAAATATCCGGAGTTCGCATATATGTAAATTTGGTAGCCATCTTGACTGATATCTATTAGGTAAGTTCGGTATTCGACACGTTGAAGTTTTACGGCATTGGTATGACGGAATGTAAACAAAGTAACCAATAGCATTATGGCAAGTGGAGACGTGGTGAAATAATGACGGTTATTTGGTTTGAGTAAACAAACTGTTTGCTTGGCTCAGTATAAAAGCGGCTCACACTATAAGCGCAGCGCAGAAGTTGCAAATCGTGAACGAGTTAATTATCGATTGTTTGGCATAGTTTGCCGGTATTATTGAGCGTGAGGCTCTGTGAATCGTTATTAAGCGTCGTTGCGTTAACTTTGCCGGAGCGATTGAGCGCGATGCTCTGAATAGTCGCTGTTATAGAATTAGAGTTAATTGGCAGAGTTTGCCTGGTTGATTGAGCGAGAAGCTCTGAGTAGTCTTTGCGATTCGGCTAGATTATCGAGCACAGATTGCTGTTGCAAGTGAGCGAGAGGCTCTGGAACTTGCAGTATTTGACTGAGAAGCTCGGACTTATTGTTGTTGTTAGACTGTGGTTCATCAGTCTGTTATTAGCTGAGGGATAATTCCAGCTGTTTTGATTGCGTTTGGTTATAAGCGGCAATCGGTATTACTGTAGAGTTGGATTGAGAAATAACTTAGTTAATTATTGTTCCAAGCTTGTGGTTGCTTGTGTTAGAATTAGTTATAGTAGTAGTTGTTTTGATTGTCGTAGCGCACGTTACCTGATGCCTATTGAGTTATTGTAATTAGTGTTGCAGTTATTTAATTTAAGTGTTTTTACCATCGACACTTTTGAACAGCCAAGAGCATAACACGGGAAATCTATTGTTGTTAAGAAGAAGACGAACCACCAAACTTAAACCTTTCGAATTGTGAGATCTGGGCGCTTTTGTTTTCCCGTGATAGGCTGCCTAATAAAGTTCAGAATCTTACAGTGGCGCTCCTGGGTGGGCTCCTTCTTCAGCGAGACACAATAGGGCGAACATCTACGAGTGGTAACCATGTATCGGAACAACGACAGATGCGTGGGGGATGGCAACGATTGGTGTGACTTTGGCTCGAACCCAGGGCAAGTGGCGAGCGAGTACGGCGAGGAGAATGAAATACACAATCGACAGAGGAATGAAGAGATGGAACTGTTGGAGATGGGTAGACAGCTCTACAAAATGTTTCGATCATGTTCTAATTGACGTGTTGTGGATTTGGAGCAAGTAGATCGCTGGATTGCTGATAATGGACTTAACTCAACAAACGTGTTAGAAATGATGCGAGGACAAGGGGAGGCAAACCCATACACTGGTTCCCACACGCAGCCGTGGAACATAGAGGGACGTGAAGCCTATAGAGCACCGACAGTGAGCTTCGCCGAACAGGATGCTGAGACGAAGACCAAACTGGACGAGATAAGTCCCAGACTGCAAGCCATTCAACAAGGCATCCACGCATTTGAAAGACAGGGACCCTATGAGATGGTGGAAGACTTCGCACAACGCGTTCATCTGTGGAGTTTAGAATTGCTTGGATGAAGGGGAACGAGATGACATAGCAATTGACGTGATGTGCACAAAGGCTCGCGAGGAATTGAGGGCAGGACTCGGAGCGAGCCACCACTATAGCTATTTCGAAGAAATTGTCTGGGAGCTCCAGAGATTGGAAATAGAAACGGAAATCCTGGTCCCAAGATCAGAGACCCGAAGTGATGGCAGCGAGGTGGCGGTGTACCAAACATCGAACGTGTGGTTAACCCATAGCAAAAATGAGACCCAGCAAGGGAGAGTACTTGAAACTGAAAAACTTGTAGAGGAAGCCGTCTCCTCCAAAGACAGCGGCAATTCCACAGCACAATCAATTCCGAGCACTGAGAGGGAAGTGGAAAAGGAGACTGATGTGACTCTCAACAATCTCGAACTGGAGGACACAGTAGAGGCAAGTGCCGAACCTGGAGTACTAGACATCGACTGGTCCAAGAGTATGGAGCTAGAAGGAAGCGAGCATGAATTGGACTCGCTGATTGAAGACGAGTTAGAAAACTTAACTTTTCAAACATCAGAGGAACTGGTAGCCGATTTTGCGGAGCGGGTAATTGCTTGGAGCACCAATCTTGATCTCAACGAGGCGGACATAGAGTACGCCAAGATTCAAGCACTTTGGTTCAGAACGACAGATCAGATCTACCTTCAATTGCCTAGAGACAGAAACTGGAGCCACATGCCAGGTCTAGTGGAAGACATGGAGGTGGTGAAGCGGCAGATCAATGAGATACAGCAAGAGTCGGTTGCATGCAACGAATTAGTGGGAACTGAATCAGCAGCAGCTAGTGCAGTCCTGGAGACTGAGGAGCCCAAAAACACTAATCAGTGGGACGATCGAAATCAAAGAAGGTCTGCTGAAAACATTCTGGGTGACAGTAAAGAATCTGAAATGAATTATTTAGCTCTACCCACCAGTGGGAGGACAATAAAAACAGACCCCTTTCCTCACAGCAACGAGCGAGTGGACGAAGTAATCAGGTTGTGCACTCAAAAATGTCCATTACTGAAAGTAGTGGCAGTAACAGACGGAGACGAACTGAATTGCGAAATTCTTGCCTCCCAAATTGGCACGCAAGACAACCCAGACAATCACAAGACAGCTGGTTCGTCAAAGGAGAAGGGAACAACTGTGAAAGAAAGAAAAGCAAGTAGAGGTTGCAGAAAACGATTTAGAGTTTGTCACCAAAAGAAAAGGAGGTCGAGCGCAAGGCAATGCTACCGGAGCCTACCGCAGAACAGAAAGAGAAACGCTGATTCCACAATAGGGAACTGCCAATTGCTGAGGTTTTCAGTTTCTGCAATTCTACAAAAGACTTTGCTCATTCTGACAAAACTGATGGAGATTGTGTTTCTTACGGCTGCCTGGAGCCAAGAACCGCAAAGCTCTTCGAATTGTATTTCAGATGCTGAGGGGGACGGGTCCTTGGCAGGTCCAGACGAACGGCACGAGAAGAACAGAGGAAGCTCACCTGAGGAAGCCTTACACACTGAACTAAACATCAACAACGCTGTAGCGAAAGTGGAATTAGAGGGAAGAAAGGCAAGCGAGCCAGTTTCAAGCAACGTGGAGCCATCGCTGAGACAACATTCGAACGAAGGACCCGATGAAGAACTGCAAAGCAGCCAGGGACACGCTGACTTTGGCATTCCGACCCCCGATTGTGAGGAGAGCTTCTCAACAGATTGGGAGCGTCTAGCCGCTTCCTTCATGGCGATAGACGAGACGCAGAGTGAGCAGAAGTTTGAATTACCACAGTCGGAGAGGCCGAAGACTACGCTCAGAGAATCATTGCATACGAGGTCATCGGACAAGCAGCCGGCTGTCCAACACTTGAGCGCACATCGTGGCTCAGACATAGACTCTAAAATTGAGTTCAAATCTCAGTTGCATCCGGCTGACCATTGGAGAGAAGTGACTGGTCTGGAGGAACCAATGGTAGCTAACAGTAAGGAATTGTTCTCCAGTAGTACCACGGAACTTGGTCCGCCAAGTAGCGAGAGAAGCGGCTGCCAAAAGGAAACCCCTTACCAGGAGAAGTTGACGGCAGAACAGAACTCCACAGGACCTAACCAAAGCAGACGAGCGAACATGGCTGCGCAAGAAGCAGGAGCGACGGACAATCAAACCTTTCCTCCAGCGGATGGGTGGGAACAAAACCACAGATGGAGTCAACCCCTACATGCAAGCCAGCCAAATTCTGGTCAACCACCGGACGGGAGAAACATGTCTCTCAGCCGATGGGCAACAATGAAGAGAACCCAGTCAGAGTGTAGAAGGGAGGAGCAGCAGGGACAAGAAGGAGGAATCACGTGGGACATTTCAATGGAAACTCAGATCCTTGGTGCGGCTTGTGAAATCCCGTTCGATCCAGGTCCTTCACGAAGTCCGTAAGACTTTTCAAAGTTCCTGCTCATTGACCTTTTGTTCATCCATTCATGGTGCTATAGATCATCCACTGGTGCTATAAGTATTACTAGAGCAGTAGTTTGTTGCCCTCAGGGCGAGTTGACAGTAAGCAATCACAAGCTAGAACTCAAATAGGACTAGGTAAACAAATAGGTAAGGTGATATAGGAACGTGTATTGGTTTAGCAGATGTCAAACAGCATCATATGCACTCGCTAGTTAAACGTAAACACACCAGGCATCATTGTTAAGAATCAACACTCTCAAGCCGGTTATCCCTCAGTTGGCAACGCGAAACCGCTTAAAAAGGCTACTTAGAGAAAGTACGGAGAAAACGAAAACTGTAAATGGATGCGCAGTTTAGCGTGAGGAAAGCACTGCAGGACGATGGAATCTTCTCACCAGAAGAAGTCGAAGCCGCTGCCAGGAACGTAGCACGAAGCCTGGGAAGGGATCTTAAAACTGATGTTGACCTGGCGATGCTCGAACTGAAAGTACGGCATCTCAACACGTGCTTCTTTGCCCATTGGGATTATTCTATCCACCAAGTGCTTCTCTATATGGATCTATCGTATATTGGACAACCAGCATTGATGGCCAATGAGATACACAGGCTCGATGGTTTCCAAAGGAACGGGGGTACTCCAACTAAGGATGGGAATATTGGAGGAGTCTCTAAAGAAACACTATAAATACTGCGATTTTTTGAGAAGGGTGCAAAGTTGAAGAAATATAGAGAAATGTCAAAGGTGTGGTGGAGCCCAACCGAGGGAGAGCTTTTTCGCAGTATGTACAACACTCTTAGAGAAGGGAATGTTAGTGGGGTCAATTTGGAAGACGATACGCTCAGGAGCTTGATTCTGAGACAAGTGATAGAGCCAGCCGATAAAGAGGCGGTAGCTTAAATCGGACATTTAAATAGGATGAAGAATATTGGCCTAATCAAAAACTTTTTGTGTGTTCGAAAATTCTTGGTTTAAAAGTTACAACTTTACTGATAGTGCATTTTGATCTGATGTTAAATTTATCCAGGAAGATAAAAGGTATAGAAGGGAGGTATGTAAAATCGTAACCAATGGCCTAAAACCCGAACTATCAGAATTTTAGGTGTGAAGTATTTCTTTAAGTCGAACGAACAATTAAGTAATGCAACTAGAGACAATATAACAGCTTCAAAAACCAGAAGACAACCCTTAAGAGAACATTCAGCTCTGTTTTGGGAACAAGCTACCAAGTAGATTAGGTTCAGTAATTACTTTAACAAGAAACGAAAAGTGAAGTAATTTTGTTAGAGCGGTTACCTTGAACTCTCAGAAATTTCGGGTATTCTATAAAAGATTTGGGATCTGTGGTGCACTGATTGAGAGTTGGCAGAACTTTGGCGCTTGCTGCTATCATATGTACTGTTATCACAAAGTGTGGAATTATAATAAATGTCATCATTGAACTGTTACCATGAAAATCTCTGTAAAGAGGTTAAACCATCTCTTTCAATCTCTTGCGTATTTTATATGTAGGTATGCTAGCTCTCATGAGGTCCAATAAGAGCATATAAAAAGCCACTGCTACGTAGCTGAAGTTCATAAACCGATTATAGCGTATTACTGACCTCAATGCATTTTACGGGGATTTATATGAAATTGCGTTCTATACTGAATACTAGTTTGCTTTAATCCGCGAGTAGCTTGTTGCAACAAAAAAAAAACCGTTAGTAGTCACTGACATCCGTTATAACTGAAAGAAAATAGAGTTTTACGAAATTCCCAATTCTGGTCAAATATGAAAATTTTTACAAGTTGGGACTCCATATTTGTCCACCCCTCCCCAATTTTGCGAACCCGATATGGCTGAACCCAGCCAGGATCACCAACACCCTAGGGGGCCCCCAAGCTCTTTGTGTACCAGAATTGGTAGCGACAGCTTTACTAGGTGGGGAGCCATTAACACTTATATGGGGAAAAAGTGATAATTTTGGGGTAAAATCCGAAAACGCTGATTTTTGAGTTTCATGAACGCCACCTATTACAGGGTGCAATAAAGCCGGAGCCCATCCTAATTAGGTTCGATGCGGACCGTGCTCCCCAAACCGTCTTAAGTAAACAAAAGACCCGGAAACACATAATTCGTAAAGCAACTAAGTATAAGTCGACTCGCCGGCCAATTTGAACTTTAGGCTTGTTACGGACGTACGGCGCAACCGGACCGTAACCCTACAGCGCATAAGCGGACGTGCGGACGGTACCCTGGGAACTCCCCTATGTAAACAATTTGCACGTGAGAACAGAAAATATCCGGAGTTCGCATATATGTAAATTTGGTAGCCATCTTGACTGATATCTATTAGGTAAGTTCGGTATTCGACACGTTGAAGTTTTACGGCATTGGTATGACGGAATGTAAACAAAGTAGCCAATAGCATTATGGCAAGTGGAGACGTGGTGAAATAATGACGGTTATTTGGTTTGTGTAAACAAACTGTTTGCTTGGCTCAGTATAAAAGCGGCTTACACTATAAGCGCAGCGCAGAAGTTGCAAATCGTGAACGAGTTAATTATCGATTGTTTGGCATAGTTTGCCGGTATTATTGAGCGTGAGGCTCTGTGAATCGTTATTAAGCGTCGTTGCGTTAACTTTGCCGGAGCGATTGAGCGCGATGCTCTGAATAGTCGCTGTTATAGAATTAGAGTTAATTGGCAGAGTTTGCCTGGTTAATTGAGCGAGAAGCTCTGAGTAGTCTTTGCAATTCGGTTATATTATCGAGCACAGATTGCTGTTGCAAGTGAGCGAGAGGCTCTGGAACTTGCGGTATTTGATTGAGCGAGAAGCTCGGACTTATTGTTGTTGTTAGACTGTGATTCATCAGTCTGTTATTAGCTGAGGGATAATTCCAGCTGTTTTGATTGCGTTTGAGTATAAGCGGCAATCGGTATTACTGTAGAGTTGGATTGAGAAATAACTTAGTTAGTTATTGTTCCAAGCTTGTGGTTGCTTGTGTTAGAATTAGTTATAGTGGTAGTTATTTTGATTGTCGTAGCGCACGTTACCTGATGCCTATTGAGTTATTGTAATTTGTGTTGCAGTTATTTAATTTAAGTGTTTTTACCATCGACACTTTTGAACAGCCAAGAGCATAACACGGGAAATCTATTGTTGTTAAGAAGAAGACGAACCACCAAACTTAAACCTTTCGAATTGTGAGATCTGGGCGCTTTTGTTTTCCCGTGATAGGCTGCCTAATAAAGTTCAGAATCTTACAGTATATATATATATATATATATATATATATATATATATATATATATATATATATAATTTTCAGATGGCTTCTCAATACTCTAATATAATGCTATTAAATTACTGGGATCCGTTCCTGCCTCGGTACGAATAGTGATTTTATGTAACAGTCCATGCAATCTTGGCACTGAGACGTACGTAGCGAATTGAGAGTTCACCATCGTGTGCATTGTTTCAAACTAAAGCAGATTTCCCTCTTTGCATTTGTTCGTTTCATGAATACGTTGGTTAGGGTGCAAATGACGTTTGTTGGCAGTTTTATAAAAATATTTGTCTCCAGGATAAACAAAAACAATAATTCTCAAAATTTTCTGCAATGAATGACAATAGAAACCACTGAAATTTCAAAACTCGGTTAAAAAGACAAGAGTTTTTAACAATGCTCGTCTTGATTTATAGTTGTAAAATATTTGTCTGTTTTTCTGTTTTTGCGAAATCAGGTCCATTAGTAGTTGAAAACAATTTATTCAACAGAAAAATGTTTGAGAAAAAAATGTTCAGGTTGCTTTTTTGATACTTCAGAGTAAAAGTTTTTCAAGCGCGGAGACACATCCCATATTTGTATCAATTTTAGAAAAAACGAATCGTCATTTTTTTCGCAAAAAACACCCTGCAGAACTTAATTGACAGTGCATAAATACAAAGAAGTTCAGTAATATGCGTTTGCACATAATGTTCCGACTCCACTCAATCACGTTTTTAATCAAAATGTCCACCAAATGAGGAAGAGAAAGAAAAGATTCAAAAAGTCACTTTACGTTCAAAAATAATAAGTGTAACCATAAGAAAAATTGCTTTAAGCTCCAACCACTACAAAATGTAGGCAATAACACATTAGAGAAACATACCATTAACAAAGATGAGAGACAAGACAAACAAAAAATCAAACAAAAACAAGAAGCATTAATTTTGACCAGAACTCATTGACTATTTCTAAACCAAAAATAAATGAAAAAGTCATCTATAGTCATTGAATAGCTTTAGATTACAATAATTTAAACCAAATGACTGAAAGAAAATTATAACACGTTTTGAATGCAATAAAATTCAAAGTCATGAAAGCCATTTTTTACATTCATGGAAAACCTTTCGGACTTGTTATAAATCAGAATGCCATACGACTTCAAAAAGAATAAACACCGGCAAAAATCAGATTCATTTGGGCAAAGAAACCGTGTCGAAGCATATAAAGTAATATTATAGTAAATAAAATAATTTATGTAATAAATTGTGCCTTCTTTCAACACCAATTATGTGATATGAGGCTTGTCATGAAATTACCATGATTGTGATGATCGGCCCCGACAGCAAAAGAGAACGTGGAAAACTGGAAAATGTCAAATACAAAAAAAAGCTTGTAATATCACCACTTTAAAAACATTATTTGGGTAATGAAACAGCAAAGAAAACTATTTTGTAAATCACTTCAAAAAACGCTTTTTTTCATAGGCGAGACTCTTCTAAAAGACGGCAGAAAAAATGTCGAAAATGGAAAATCTCACAACAACCACTTTATTTTAAAAAACAGTTTTTTTTTAAAAATAATGGTAAGACATAACTACAGTGAGCTTTCAAAAAAACAGCTTTTGACGGCATAGGAAACCAAATTAACTTGTCAATAATATGCTAACTCAAAACACTACAAAATGGCAACGATTACAGGCAGAACTCAAATCGTATAAACATTTTTTCGCAAAAGGTTTTGAAGGCGCAAAACTGTATGCTTTTTGCCGAAATTATCATCTATGTTCATTGACGTTTCTTTGCTCTTAAAATTGGTTTGTCAACAGTTTAGGCTCGATTTGAAATCGTTTTGGTCGGTTATCAACATAAAAATAACAAAAAAATGCGAAAGTATCATAGAGAAAATATATGATGCGCGGTTGCAATCCAATTTTTTTTGAACGACAAATATCCACAAAAAGACCAAAGCCAGTCTTTATCTTGCTGCTTCTCCATAAAAACAAATATTGTTCAAATTTTTCCGATATTGCAATTTGGGCCAAAAAGTCGATAAATCAAAAATATAATTTTTTGATATTTATCGAGTTAAATAACCAAAAAATCTTTATATATCAACTGAAAGCTTTACTCAAAAGAGACCATTTTTTCATTAGACCTTTTTTTGAACAAACTTCTTCTTTTTATTAATTGAATTTTTAATGAAAGCAGACATGCCTCTAATTGGTGCGGCTGTTGAAAAACGCAATCCTGTATCACAACCCTGTACGATGAATGTATCGATCTGCGAGTTGGAGAGGGAAAAAATGTTTTACTGAAAAAGGGTTGGTAGTACGTTGAAAACTGTTAAAGAAATGAAAATATAAGGTAATTTACTGACGTTAATTATGTATGCTCGCCGATCGTTTCTCGGCATCAAGTATTATATTTTTACACAAAATCATGCTGGGTTTCTTCGATTATATTTTTTTTCTGTAGGGAAACATGAAATTTCATTTAACCACCCTAAATTAAAAGGTAGTTGTTTTAAAAAATATTCTAATTAAATTTTCGTGGCAGCATTCTGCATGCAGTTGTTGTTAGAATAATGCCGCACAAGTTTTCAGTGGATGATCTAAGAAAAGCTAATTGAAAAAGCAATTTAAAACACAAATTTGCTGGATTAAACATCGACCTTTAAACCTACAGTTAAACTCCGAAGTTGTTCTGCAGAGGAGCAACTATCTTGTGATCTCAAATGTCATTTCTCAATTGTCGACTAACATCGACAAATAATTATAAGACCCTCGTCACCATTTAATTGACCATGATAACGCTATTTGCTTAGTTGTTGGATTTAAGGTTCGCTTTGGCTAGAATACAATGAAACCAATCAGTAAGAGATAACTGGTAACTTATAACTCAATCACAAACGTATCATTTTGTTTGAATTGCTATAACTAATAAATTACAATTCATATTGTAAAATAGCGCTGCATGCGATGAAACAAATCTTAGGCGGTAAGTGATGCCCTCTTCTCTTTATTTTTTTTTAGCAAGAGGGACAATATTCGCAAGGACAGTCTATTTTTCGGGCATTTCCGATTAATTCCAAGAAAGCAATTTTAGAAAAAACAATAACTGAACAACAAATTTTTGGTTTTGACCTAGGACTTGAAGGATAGTAATAGGATGAAAAATGTTCCAGAAAAGGGATGCAGTTTCTTCTATTTTCAAACTCTGAAATCAACATCTGTTTTCACATATAATTGATAAAAAAGAAGTATTATATGTTTAACTAAAAGATTCGAAACTTCTTCAATGTTCAGTCATTGTCTAAAAAACATTCTTTTGTAAAAACTAACAAGGCGGCTCGTTAATGTGCGTTCGCACATGATGTTCCGACCCGAGCTCATCTACACTTTTGACTTAATTGTCAACCAAATGAAGAGATAACAAAAATAGATGTTTGACTTTAAAAAACACGTTACAAAACGTAAATACTAATTGAATTACATAATGCACTTTCTCATTACAGCGGTCAAGAGATCTACCAATAAAAAGACTACGAGAAAAAACAGCAAACAACAAAATATGCAAAAACAAAATTTTCACGGCAGAAACCCAATATATAATTTTAAAAGCACCTAGTAACAACGTCAAAATGCAATCAGATAAAACCTTAACTCCACAAATTTAGTTTTTCCTAACTATACAGCAGACGTATGTTTTTCATAGTGAGATTAGGTAAAAAGTTGACATAGAGAAAAAAATGAGGTTAAAGTCAAAGATCAATCAACATTTCTTAAACCAAATAATTTCAAAAGTCTAAAAAAATCTTTAGCTTTTTAACAAAATAATTCTTGATAAATTTACTAAAAAGTCAATATGAATCTAATGGGACCTGTCTTTGCTGAGACTAAACCATAGGAATAAACTGAATATGCCGAAAATCTCAAAAAAACGAAAATTTACACAAAGACGCAGAAAATCTCAAAAAAATAAGAACAATAACATAAATTATTGAAGCCATTAAAATCATTAGCTATTATCTGAATATTATTTATTTTTTATTTCAGTTTACATTTATACTCATTCAGCTAAAATTATACTAAAAGAGAAAAGAAGTTCGTTCATTTGGGCCACATTTGAAAATAATTGGGATCTGTTATTACCTGAATAAGCTAAAAGAAGAGAAAAAAGAAACACAAATACACCACTCACAATATTTTTTTATGAAAACGGATAATGTCCACCAAACAAAACATCAGTTACGGCATAATATTAGTAGACAAGTTGTTTTTTGAAATTCAAGGAATTGGAGTGGACTTCTCAATGACGAGAATAAGTTGACGAAAAGAACAAAAAAAACTGAAAAGTTTGAAAAATCTTTGAAGATGTATAATATCATAATTTTTAAGACTATTGGCTTTAAACTGACTGCTTCGGGTAACATCACTCATTACAGGTTTATGGGCAACAATACAGGCAACATTACAGGTTTATGGGACCGATCAGAATTTTACGGCTACTTAAAAATAAAAAAAAAAGCAAAAAGCAAACTCACAAAAATTAAGCGAGAAAAGTTTTAAAGCCATTAGAGAATGAAATTTTCAGTATAAACTCTTCTATTTTCAATAATTTTTTAACAGCAAGGTGATTGCTTCTATTGTTACAAAATGACTTGAAAACCAACAAATATAAACAAAGAAATTAAAACCACCAAGTTTTTGAGAAAAGCCCTTGTATCAAAGACATTAAATTCAGTTATTTTCAACGCAGTTAATTAAACACACTAAAGTCTGCCTTGATGAAATAGCAATCATAGATTTCATTCACGTGAAATCAATAACTCATCACAATAAGTCGTATGGCAAAGAAAAGTACATCAAAACCACGAAATTTTTGAGAAAACCCATAGTATCAAAGTCATAAAATTCTACAGCTTTCAACGGAAGGCATTTAATACGCTAAATTATGCCTAGATCGTGTGACGACAAGGATGTTTGTCATTCAAAATTTATCAATAAGACATTAAAAAAAGTCATTGACTATGAAAACAACAACAAAAACAGGCAAAATCCAAAAGTTCGGTAGAAAATTGAGAGAAGAAAGTGTCGAAGCTATTTAAACCATAAGCTTTTTTCTCTGAAAACTTTTTCAACGATCCGTTGAACGTCTTCACTAAGCCAATGGGAGCTATCAATATTAGGATAATGTTATACGGTTTCAAAAGGAACCAAAATTACAAAAAAAATCCAAAAATTATAAAAATTATGAAAACTCGTTCACCGAAGCCAAAAAAACCAATAGTTAGAAGACAAATCACCTAACTAGATAAATTGTTGTTGATGTAGAAAAAAAGCGGTTCTGTCATTACCGAGACTGACTTACAAACCACAAAAATAAGCTTAAGATTGATTTATGTTCAAAAAAAATTCAAAAAAAAAATTTTTTTAAAGTCTTAACAGCCATTAAACTCAAAAGCTTTCATAGGAATTCAATGAATACGCTCAGCTATGCCACGACGTGAATACAAAGATGTTTATCATGCCTAGGTAATCAAAAAGACACCACAATATGTCTTATGACTTTGAAAAAAACAACAAATACAGGCAAAAATCAAAATTTCTTTAGAAAAATGGGAGAAGAAAGTGTTGAAGCCATTTAAACCATATTTTTTTCTCAAAAAGTTTTATCTATGATCCTTTGGACGTCTTAACTAAAAGATGATGTAGCCATCAATATTAGGATGACGTGATAAGATTTCAAAATGAACCAATAAAACGAAATGTCCGAAAAATTTTAAAAAAAAATTGAAATCTTGTGGCATTGAAGACGTATAACCAATAGTTATTTGATAAAGCCGCCAATGAGATTAACGTATGTTGCAGTGGTAAGAAGGAGTTCAATCCTGTTTTTTTGAGACGAACTTACAGTTCACAAAAATAAGTTTATGATTTACTAATTTTAAAATATTTCGAAAATTTATTTTCAAAGTCTTAACAGCCATTAGCTGTCCACTCACAGCACTAGATAGGTCCACTTATTGCTCATTAGCAAATCTATTGCACCTTTATTCAATAAGTTTATGCCATAGGATTATAAAACTTTAGTAAAACCTCAAAAAATAAATCAAACTTTCATTTGAAATTACGAAATTTGAGATACGAATCCAAAAAAAAATGAGCGATCCCTTCGAAACAAACTTTTTGTTCTTTGGGCTTCATTTGATCGTAAAAGAGGTTTGTCATTAACGGAACTTCGATATTAATTGTGTCTAGTATTCTCTAGGTGACTTGAAAAAACAAAAGAATTGCAAAATTTTCTAAAAAATGAGCTCCCAAACCTAATTCGAATTTTTTTTATATATTAAACTTCCTTCTAAGACGAGAACTAGTCTTTATTATCTCCTTTCGTCTATTAAAAACCTAAAATTGATTTACTTTTTGGCGTGAAATCTAGTTTTGAATTAAATTTTTCGTAGAAAAGACGTTAATTCGAACGAAAATTACGGTAAAGGTGAACAAAAGTGAACCAAATATCCAGTGTTCACATGAAACTTTAAACCTCGATAACTCCTCGAAAAAAAAACGAAATTCAAAAAAATCTTTTTAATTTCGAATTCTACGCTGGACGAGCTTTTTTAATGATACCACGCACATTTCTCTACGATGAATATATCGGTCGGCCAAAATTCACGGAACAAAAAAAGACCCATTTGGGTATATAGTTCCTCCCCCCCCCCACAGGTGGGGTCGGAACAAAAAAACAGACACCAAGTTTTTGAAAACACTGAAGGGAACGATTCTCTCATATTTATGCAAATTTTTAGTGTTCAGATCTTATCAGAAATTATTTGCTAAGCCCACCAGAGATTTATTATTTAAGATTTGATACCATACAAACAAGATTTTACATATTCATGTTTTCTGGTCTGAATTTGGATGATCTTATGAGAAATTATAATTCATATTTATATGCACAAAAACAACATCTGTTAACTATTTACTAGTGTTATAGCCATGAGGGCCTTTTTTTAAATAGTTTTTCGATAACACTAAAGAAACTTATTTTTCCGAAAACCTATTTTAAGTTTATGTTACAATTGATATAAAATTTGTAAAACCAAAAGGACTGAACTCGAAACTCTGCGCATGGACAGTAAATTTTGTGAGAACAATTCCTTGCTTGGTGGTTTTTCAAGTCCCTGGTAGAACTTATTGGACGGTTAATTTAAGATATGAGAACATATACTTGCGCTGATCATTTTGCGATTGAAAAAATTTTTGAATCGAAAATAGTTTAGCATTTTTGAAAGCTGCAAGTAGGAGCCTAAGTAATCTGACAATATAACGTTGAACTCAACATTTGGTAGTTCAATTGCTTATTATTCGACGTCAGACCTGGGTGTTTAAAAATATAGAACTAAAAAAAATCAAATATTATGTACTCTGATAGCTGCAATTTTTTCATGCCTAATTATTTTTTGGTTATTTCGATGCTGTTCTTTCAAGTTTTGGCTTTTTTACCTAAAAAGATCTTTTCACTTTTTTTCGAAATTTGCTTGTCAATATAAAGTCAATTTTGAGTAGAGATTAGGGTAAAAAATGTTGTTTTTAGGCGAGAAATTTTTTCAAACTGCTGTGAAAATGAGAAAGTGATGTTTAAACCAATCTTTGATTTTTGAGTCTCTGCTACTTCGGAGTCTCATTAATGGTAAGTCTCAATTGCTCTCTCTTCAGGGATAAATAAAACATAATAATTGATTTAAATTAAAATTATACGGTTTTAGAGACCTTGAAGCTACCTTTTTCAAAAAATAATAACTAGTTTTCAGTTTTTTAAATCTTTTATAATTTTTTTCTTTTTGTTTATCTTTATCGACTGCTCTCTAATGAATCATATTTGGATCTATTTTTAAATAGGGGATAATGATTCTAGATATTTATAATGGTTTTTACGACTTTGACGTGAATGGCTTTCAAAAATTACTATGATTTTAGATTTCGAAAATTTTTTCCAGTTTTTGTGCATGTTTCCATCATTTACTCTCATTATTGATAGTTATCATGAATTTTTAGGCAAATTTCTCTCTGTTCTATTTTTCAATTCAAAATCTGATGAATTAAACAATTTTAACACTAGTTATGGTTTTTCTTGTTCAATTTTAAGGTTTTTAGTTATATCTAGTGGTTTTCACAATTTCAACACAGCATTGTGTTGTTAAAATTCCTTAATTATTAACAGGCCTCATTTATGTTTTTTTAAAAGTTTTGGGATAAGCTTATCTAAACATATCATTTCAGAACTAACGTTTTTAGCGACATTGACAGCATTTTGGATACTATCAGTTTTTGTAGTTCTTGTTGTTGTTCTGTTACTGAGTCCTACCAAAACCGCTGTCACCGTTTCACTAAGGAGCCGTGTTTGACTTGGTATAGTTTTTTGTTCAACTTTAACCGTTATAACGACGATGGTAGAAATTGATTTCAAGAAATTGAAAAAAAAAATTTAAAAAATTACACGTTTCTGTAATCGTTTGTTAACCTATCTCTAGTTTAAGATTTGACAAGTCCTAATTGATCTTTAGTGACGCATAATTGATTCCGCTCAAATTTTTGATAATTTACTGCGAATGATTTTTTGACTCTGACTACAATTTTTCCCAAAAGTGTTAAATTTTTGGTTGTTGCCATCATTTGCGGTTGTTTTTTGGGGTCTCTTAGTTGTTTTCATCATTTTTGATATATTATTTGATTGAAGGTTATACGGATTATGTGATAGATAATTAAGAGGTGACATCCGTAAAAACAGATTTTGACTATATCAAATTGTTTTGTCCTTTAACTTTGCCTGTTAATGCTTTTCTAAAGCAATAACTGTTTGCCGTTTAAATGCATTTGTTTAAATCCTTTGAACGCAATGTTTTTGAAAATAACAACTTTGATAACGTTTTTTATAGATGTGAAAAAAAAAATGTTTTTGGAGACTTTTGAAGTGTTCTGTTATTTTTGATGTCTTGGCTAATAGTTTGCATACTATCGGAAGCTGTTCTTCAAAGGAGATCTATTGCGTTGCTTCCATTTTCTTGATTTCTTTCTATTATAATTCAGTTCTCGTACTGCTATGTTTTGCCAGTACGAGAACTGCAAATTTTTATTGCAACGTCTTCTTTTCGGAGCATTGTTTACCAAATTTAAACAGCTTAACTTAAGAATTGTCAAGATCCAATTTATTCTTTTTATTAATGACACGTTTCCTTGCTGAATATTCTTTATAAGTAAGATAAATAAAAAAATTCGGATAGCATGATTTCATCAACTCACATAGGACAAAAGAAAACGGTAATTGGATCATAACGGTTGAATTTTGAAGCGTTTTCACTTCGATCTTCTAGCTAATCAAAATTTACTAGTTTTCTTCCTGGTTAGAATAATTCTCCTTTAAGGGCATAGAAAATTCTTTTTGGGGGAAATTTGGTGAGTTTTTCTCTATTTATATTTCATTGGTTTATAGCAAAAGTACATGTGTGACTGTTGATTTATTAGTTGAAACGACATGAGACAACTTAGATTAGCTTCAGTTGAGAAAAAATGTAAAAAAAAGAATATTTTGCAGAGTTTGCCGCAAAAACTATATTGAATTTTAAACTGATCGCTATTTCGAAACTGTTTCGGGTTTTATTAATTCTTCTTACTTTTTCTCTGTTGATCATAAGGTTAACAGCGATCTTGAAGGAAAATTGCGCCGACTTTTTTTTCAAAAGATAGGAATAGATTGATTTTTCTTTTCCAGCACCGACAGCAGATTCCACACGCCCAAACAAAAATACATAATTTTGTCATTCAAATCAGAACAGCATCGTCACATAAATGTTGGAAAATAGTTTTCACGTGCATGGGCCATAAGTATAGTCATATCAGCACATTGTAATACACATTTGTACTATATTGATTTTGTGTGCTTCAGCTTATCATCACATTCATTAGTTTTAGTATGCACTATGTTTGATGGCTTGGTTACTTTTTCAGAGATGCTCATTTTAATATTATTTAGCTTTAATGACCTTAAGTGCCTTCGAGATGAATCAGCAGTCGGAACCTTGTCTTTTAATTGTAGGGCACATTTTGCCGCATATGCCAAAAGGAATTTTGCCATTTCGATAGATAAAAAAGAAATGGCCGAGTTGTTTTTTTTGCAGCAAACAGTACGAAAGAGAAAGATGAATTTTGAGGCTTGAATCAGCTTATGTAGCCTTTTTGTTAGAATAACGAGCTCTTGTCAACATCAAATCTTTGATCAGAATTGTTTCATTCTGCTAGGTAAATGATTGTTGCAGTATGCACCAAGATTGGAATCTATATTAAGCTTCTACTTTTTTACAAAAATTTTCAAGGCCCCAGAAAAATAAAAATAGAAAATTAGATCTGTTGTAGCAAAACTATCTTTTTGAGAACAGTTACAAATTGTTCAAATTTGTGCAAAGGCATCCGAAGAGTGATTGATTATGCTTACTTCATTTGTACACCAAATCTTTCTGTTTTGCATATTTATTGAGAAAAATAAAAAAACTAGTAATCTTCTCCGAGCCAATGATTGAGATTGGGAAAAAATTTCAACAGTAAAATGAATCAGATCTTGTTTCGTTTTTAAATTTTCTTGACTTTCTTTATTTTACTTTGACATATGAATAATTAATTTCATAAATAATTACAAAAATATGATACCATAAACAATGTATCCTTTAATTTTATCAATTTGGCGTGAAGAAAAATTAATGTGCAAACGTAATTAAGGTCACCATTGGTTTTTTTGGACCTCATAAGAACTTTTCAGAAAAATGATCATGGTATACCTGCAAGAAAAATCGAAAATATATTTTCCCTCTACTAAGAATACTTGATTTTTTCAAAGAGAGAGAAAGAGAAAGATATATATATATATATATATATATATATATATATATATATATATATATATATATATAGAGAGAGAGAGAGAGAGCGCGCGAGAGAGAGAGAGAGAGAGAGAGAGAGAGAGAGAGAGAGAGTAGAGAGAGAGAGAGAGCAAGAGAGAGAGAGAGAGAGAGAGAGAGAGAGAGAGAGAGAGAGAGAGAAAGAGATTAGCTTTTTAAATATAGACTGAAAAAAGTTAATTTCGTAGAGCCACAAGGCTGGGTTAGGACTGCTCCTGTTCATATCAATTCAGGAAATCGAGAAAGAGCGCAACCAAGCGCTCTCTGCTGGCAGCACTGCTATAAAGCAAAAAATAACTGGAGATGAAATTTTGCAGCAGGGCCTCAAAAACGATGCTGATTGTTTGAAAACCAGTAAAAGAACAACCAATGAGGAGGACCAAACTGGTTTTTTGACAATTTGCATCAAATCATTGAGTTCAAACTTGAAATTATACTAATCCGAAAATCATTCCATAAGGGTTGTACAATAGCTAGGCGTTCATTTTGTCAAATGGATTTCATTGAGCATATTGAGCAAAGTTGATAAAAATTTAATGGATTTTTTGTATGCTCAAATTTATTTCGAGAGTGAAGCATGTCATTTTAGTGAAACAATGGCCTATTTGACGTGCTGTTTATTATTTTATACTTTTTATTTTATATTATTTTACCGTTTTGCATCAGCGTGCTCAGCAGCTAACTTGTCCCCAGTCATCAAAAAACGGAACCTTATTGCAGGAAACGGTTCTCGCCCTGGCGACATATTTCTGCCTTCATGGGAATCAGGTCGTCCAGCTGCTCTAGAGGTCACCGTAACTTCTCCACTGCATTCAAACATTATAAATCATGCGGCAGAGAAGTCTGGTTACGCGACTGAAGCAGCCGAAGAGCGGAAGTATGCACAACACGAAAAAAATTGCTCTGAGCAAGGATTTTTGTTTGTTCCTCTCGCTGTTGAGTCATTGGGTGGTCTGTCAGTTACTCTCAAGAAAGCGTTAAAGCGCATAATTCTGTTAGCTGACAGTAGAAATTATCAGTCGCAGGGACATGCTATCGCTTTTGATAGATTGGCTCAGTCCATTTCCGTTGTGATTGTAAGAGGATCGGCTACAATGTTGCTTGCACGAGTCCCGTAACCCCAGCTTTTGCAATATTTTTGGACAAATTCTATTGTGGGCAAACATCGTGATCTCCAAGAAAAGTGGAGTCTTTTGAGAAGTGTCGCCCAATGAAAGGGGACCTGCGTTTTTGTAAATATTGTCTCACCCAATGAGCGGGGAGAACATAAATAATTTTCAAGAGTTCAATGAAGACTGAAACGAGAAGAATTCTGAAACTTAAGGAGAACAGGACTGATGTTATAAAGAGCGATTGAGAAGAATGAAGAATTCTTCAACCAGAAGAAAACACACTTATTTGAACCTTTAATGAGCAAAAACTTTTGATTCCGAATCAAAGTTTGACAACAAATATTTGTATTATTTCACGATTTACTACATGTAAAAAAAATTATACTTATCTATGTATCCATAGACAAGACATCGCTTCATTCAATAGAATCGGGAATCAAACAAGGTAACTGAATATTTTTTGAGAATATTTATGCCAGTCAACAGTAAAACGAACGTATAAATATGGACTACTATGGGCAAAAGAACTGCAAATCTACGAAAAACTAAAGACTTAACTTTGTCGAAACTAATAAGACGAGAGGGTAAAGTTGTCAACTTTAACAATTTCATAGGTGATATGGAGCTCGAATTGGAACAGAAAAAGTCACTTAAGAGGAAAATATTTGGTCTAGCTAAACTACAGTAAATAAACTCATGCACGTAATAAAAAATTTTATACTTCGATTTGATCCTTATTATTTTGAAAATGTGAAAATTGGCTATTATTTATTTAAATACACATCATCAATTACTTTTCAAAATTTTTGCAATGAAAAAATTGCAGATCTTTTGATTCACTTTAGTAAAAAAAAACGTTTAAGTAAGTTCTCTTTATTATCATAACCAAAACTAGTTTTTAAATTCTCCTTGAATTGCTTTCCGATAAAAACTTCCATACAAATGGTCCATTCCGATTGATTCCTTTCAGATTAATATCAGTCCTAGTATAAACTAATCCAAATAGTTTTGTTGGTTCACAAAGGCATTATTCGACTAGGTAAGGTTGCCTTTTGATGTCCTTTCAGGCGTGCACACATATTTGTTTTTCATACTAATACTGTTAATACGTACTTGAGAACAATTTATTTTGTTATCATTGTATGAGAATGTTTTTTGTGGCATTTTGATTTCACACTATGGAAATTCTAATAAGAAAAGTTTTTGCTCTCTAAGCAATTCTAAATCGGAATGCTTTATATATTGTGAATGTAAAATTTCGAGCTGACTCTCAATTTATAAGCCTATTTCTCTTCTACACTAATAAAACAAAACCTTGGGTAATTTTATCTTGTACTTCTCTTGTCGAATCAGGTGGTCATCTCATCGTCTTTGGGACTAGATTACACTTATTTCGTTCCACATTTTTGATATAATCCAAGAATGTTAAATAATTGGTTTGTAAATATGTTAGTCAAATTCTAAATTTCAAAGTGAAACAGTCAACAAAGTGGAAGCTGAGGGTGAAAGTGTTCACAACTAGCGCTTACTTTACATCGTTTTTACGAGGAAGAGAGATTCCAGGATGCCCAGGTTGAGGTGCCATCCGGAAGGGACCTCTGATCAGACCGTACCAGACGAAAGTAGCCTCTGATCATGCTAAAGTGCGCATAAAACACAGTGTGCGCTCTAAGTGCGCTAGAAACTGTCTCTGATCAGACCTTTCAAGCCTGAAAGGACCTTTGATCAGACCAAAATCAGACCATTGTCCAGACAATTGTGCAACCATTGCACCGACCAAACCCAGACCATCGTTCAGACGATTGTGCGCTCAAAAGTCACTCCTGATCAGACTATTGTGCGCTCGAAATTACGTCACCGCACGAGTTTTGTTATAATATGTTCATTTCATAAAAATTGATGTTTGCATTAGTAAATTCATCTAAAGAAAAGACCATTCTAAAACTATTATTGCTCAAGAAAAGAAAACCCAACTGCTGAGAAAAAATTTATTTTGTATACATGAGTGCATATTTGGAACTCAGTGGATGAGTTTAGACAGCTTTCCATATAAAACTTCGTATTCCTTGTAAGGGGACTGGAATTTTCTATCACATGGACCCCTTTGGTTCTGATCAAAGACATCAGACTCTAGTTGTGTCTGCGATCAGAATGCTGATTTTTGATGTTTTTTAAAAAAACAAAAAATGAAAAAGAAAATCCACTCGAAATGTCTCTAATCAGACTAAGGAGCGCTTGAATCCGCCTCTGATCAGACCATTCCCATCTTGAAGTGATCTCTGATCATACCATCCTCAGACCGAAGTGACCTCTGATCATACCGTCCCCAGACCAAAGTGACCTCTTCGGTCCCAGACCGAAGTGACCTCTGATCATACCGTCCCCAGACCGAAGTGACCTCTGATCATACCATCCCCAGACCAAAGTGACCTCTGATCATACCATACCCAGACCAAAATGACCTTTGATCATACTATTGTGCACTCGAACCAAATCCCAGACACTCTAATATTGGTTTGGGAACAAACCGTGTGCGTTGGACTTGGTCTGATCAGAGGTCACTTCCGGATGGCACCTCAACCTGGGTGGTGGCCTAGTTCAGCTCTCAACCCTTGTCTCTGCCGGGCAACTTTTTCGACATATTTTGCTAACAGTTTATAGGTTATTTAGCTAATCAATACTTAGTTAAAACAACTGCCCGTTGACCTATTCTGTCCTTTAAACTTGTATCGTGGCGCATAAAAAGTTGTGAGCTAGTGGCGGTAAATTTATGAATTCAGCGACTAAAAACATGTACTGTTATTTTTTGGTGAAAATTTGGAGCATACCTTACGGCTTTTCATGCATTTTGCCCAGGAGGCCTTTTCGCTGCGTCAACCTTGGCGCGTTAAGCCCACTTAATTGATTTTTGCAAATTAAACATTATTGGCAAACTGCCAGTTGGGGAACTTTGCAATGCGCCCAAAATACGATCCGTCACTGTCAATTTTAACATATTGTTTTCCATATTTTATTCAAGTTCAATAAACAAGACGCTGCAATACTTTTGTTTTGTTTTTACAGCTCTTCACAGTTTTTATTGTTCTACTTTTGAAAAATACGCTGCAATACTTTTCTTTTTTATTTTAACACTTCTTCACATTTTTTGATCTACTTTTGTCTTTGTTTTCACAGTTTTTTTTTACAATTTCTGTTATACATACTGAGAATCAGACAAAAAAGAAAGTTCTTCTTTGTCAAATAATAACTCTAATATGCAGTGAGCGATTATTTTCTTTATGTCTCACTCAAGTTTATGATAGATTTGAGCTAGACTAATACATGTTTGTTTATTACACCAATCAATTTTGTCAATCAATATTTCCTTGCGAAATGATGTTTTAATGTGTTAGTTATCAATTTCCAAGACCACTGAAGCAGATCATCAATGAAAATGCAACAGCACAAGGTAAGCAGCAATGGAAATGGAAGTATTTCAAAATTAAACTTTCCCATAATTTTCCAACCCTCGTGAAGCCTTTGATAGAGAAAATTGCCTTTTCTGAAAGAAAATATCTGCATATCATTTAGTCCAAAAAGATAAGTTCTTTTTCATTTAAAAAAGTATATTTCATCTTTTTGAACCTCATCTTTATCCGTCCAATTTTTCCTAAAATTTATAAACTTAAAAGGTATAACATGATACAATCCTCCATGACTGAGATCACAAAATTTTTTAGTACTGAATCATGGTAATTTTCAGTCGGTAATTGCAGCTGTAAAGTTTATAGCGATCCCACAAAAAAATCACTTAACTACATGAGAAAACACAGACTGTGACCCGGCTTCACAGAAAAAAAAATTAGACTGAAAAATTAGCCTAAAAAATTGCTCAGAAAAAAAGTTCAACATATGAACATTCGACATTACAATGCCAGAAAAGAAGAAAAGGGAAATACATGAAAAATAGGTGGATAAACACAAAACGTGCCACAGAAAAGTTTTGCCCTGGTAGATTTGTTTTGCATTCTGAATAGTTTGATAACTTCTAAACTAACAGCATCTTTGTTACCCACTTGCTCGATCAGTTGACAGTGTTTTTGAAAAACTAAAGGACTCATTGCAAAAATTTCAAAAATTACAAATAGTTTTGTAATTTTTGCCCCAGAAAAATAACCAGCCAAATATTGAACAATGAACTGACCAATAGCACGGCAAATCGGCAAGACAAAAATGCTTATTTTATTGCAGAGAACGCAAATTAAAATTTGCAACAAAATTTAGCAATTGTTTTTACAGTTTTAAACGCTGCATTTTGGGCTGAACATATATGATGTAAATTAATTGTTCCGACCCCACCTGTGGGCGGGGGTGGGGGGAGGAACTATATACTCAAATGGGTTTTTGTTGTTCAGACAAATTTTTTCCGATCGATATATTCATCGTAGAGAAATGTGAGTGGTATCATTGAAAAAACTCCTCCAGCGTAGAATTCGAAATCAATTTTTTTTCTGAATTTCAATTTTTTTCGAGGAGTTATCGAGTATTGAAGTTTTATATGAACACGGCATTTTTCAAAATTACATTTCACTCCACAAAATGAATCAATTTTTTGTTTCTAACAGACGAAAGGTGATATAAAGACTAGTTGTGGCTTCATAGGGAAGTTTGCTATCAAAAAAAAATTTAATTTCTATTTGAAAACTCATTTTTAAATAAACGTTTCATTTAATTTTTGTTTTTTAAGACACCTAGATTTCAGTAAATTTTCCTGTCGAGATGACAAACTTCATTTACACTCAAAAAGGCTCAATGATTGAAATCAAAAATTCATTTTCATAAATTGATGTGTTTTCTTGGCTTCGACTCGGAGTTTTTGTAATCTTCAATGAGATCTTGTTCATTTTGAGGTTTTACGAAATTTTTGGAGTCCTATGGCATAGACTCGTTGACTAGGAACGCGAAATTTTTAGCGATGAGAATTAGGTGAATCTATCTGGTGCTTTGAGTGGACAGCTAATGGCTGTTAATACTTTAGATAAAATTTTTCGATTTTTTTGAGCTTTAAACGATCTTAAACTTTTTTGCAAACAGTAAGTCAGCTTCGAGAATGACACTACCCCCTTTCTTTCTACTGCAACCAAGACTATTCTACTTTGAGGTTTTATCTTACTGTTTGCTTTATAAGTTCCATCCACGAGTTCTCATAACTATTTAAATAGTTTTTAGATATTTTCTTTGTAAGTTTGGTTCCTTTTGAAATCCTGTGACATTAGTCTAATATTGACAGCTCCCATTGGCTTAGAAAAAATTTTCAACGGATCATAGAAAAGATGTCAGATTAAATGTTGTGATTTAAATGGCTTCGACATTTTCTTCTCGCACTTCCTTGTAATTCAAAATTTAATTTAAAATCCTACTGATTTTAAATTGTAACTTATGTTTTGTTTGTTCGTCGACATGCGTGTTCTTGAAAGTTTTATGAGTGGTGTATTTGTGCTCCTTTTTCTCTTTTTTTTAGCACATTCGCGTAATAAGAGATCCCAATGATTTTCAAAAGTGGCCTAAATGAACTTATATTTTTTTCAGTATAATTTTAGCTGATATATTATAATTAAAAATTAAAGGAGAAATACATAAAATTCAGACAGTTGCTAATGATTTTAATGGCTTCAGTATTTTGTGTTTCTACAAATTGTTTGAATTTTTAAAATTTTTCTGCATCTTTCGTCCGTTTCTATGGCTTAGATGAGACATGAGAGGTCCCACTGGTTTCTTAATGTATTTGAATTAAATGTTTTGTGAATTATTTCATTAAGAACTACAGACAATTAAGGCTTTAAAAATTATTTGGTTTTAAAAGTGTTGATTGATTAGTGAATTTTGCCTCACTATTTCTTTTTTTTGTCAACTTGTTGCCTAATTTCATCAAGGAAAACTTCCATCCGTTGTATAGTTAGGACAAAATAAATCTGTGTAGTTAAGGCTGTATCCGATTGCATTTTGACGTTGTTATTAGGTGCTTTTAAATTTAGATATTCAGTTTTTGCCGTGACATTTTTGTTGTTGCTAATTTGTTGTGTTTTGTTTTTCGTAGTCTTTTTAATGAGATCCCGTGAGCGATGTAATTAGGCATGGCATTATGTTATTCAATTAGTAGTAAGGTTGCTTAACGATTTTATTTAAACTCAAAACATCTTTTTTTTGATATCTCTTTATTTGGTTGACAATTAAGTCAAAAATCTGGGCTCGGGTCGGAACATCATGTGCGGACGCACATTAACGAGCAATTTTGTTGTATTTCAAGTTTAAATCTGTTAAAGTTGAAATTAAATGGGATTTCAAAATGAATCATGTCAATCCTTGTTTAATTGCAATCGATGCTCACTAGAGTAAATTGTTGATATTAAAACTTTTCGAGAAAATTTTCACAAAATTTGTGTTTGACAATTTTTTACCCAGATAACCAATTTTGTACAGCTTACAGTCAGCTCAATGGTTATGTATATGATATAGAAAAATTAGGCACTGTTTGGTGTGAGAAAACAATGGGAAGAATGAAAATTTTGACACAAATTGAAAAAAATGTATTTGTGGAATTTTTTGTCTGCCTCTTAAAAACGGTTTGCATTAATTTCTTAACTGTCAGAACCTCTTTGTTCTAAGGAAGCCTTCGCACAGATTAAAAAAGTTTTAAAAGTTGATTGTTTTTGTAAGGAGCAGAGTAACTTGAAATAGTTGCTGGTACTTCTGCTTTTATTGAACATTTAATTTTAACAAGTCGCTGAGGGAAAGATGGTTTATGCACGTCTTGCTTCTAGATTACTGCGGTAAAAATATTCTTCTTCCAAATAAAGGTTTCTGCTAGATATGTTTCGTTGACAGACTAAAAGGTTGATCTCCAACCTAGTTGAATTTGAGATCTTTTTATAGAACTGTATTGGATGCGATTTTTCGGGATGTTTCAAGAACTCTCGAATCAAAAAATTTCGAATCTCCCAACTGTTATTTTGTTTCCTATTTACTATGGCATCACCACAAAAAAATTGAACCTCCTAGCTCCAAAAATGAGATTTGGAAAAAAATAGATGGCAAAACAGCCATCATGTCGCCAATGAGGGCTTCGCTCCACTTCATTTCGTGCTCCTTGAAACCACTAACTCCAACTCTAACTTTATGCATGGGGAAAATTGGCTGAACAAAAGTAGATGGTCTAGTCAACATATAAAACTGTATAATTTTATTAACTGAAGCTAAACGCGCTCAAATGCACCTTTTATTTAAAGGTTTCCTGGTTGGATCCTGTTGCCTTATGTATTATTTATGCTACGACATGTGCTTACAAAAAGGAATTATTTGGTATTCTTGTCACATCTTAGGGTCTGAAACAAAACTATGCTAATTTATTTGAGTGACAAAATTTTAAACAATATTTGTGTAAATTTTTATATGCGCCTTGCGCATAGTTGTTATTATTCCGCACCGTCGAGCTAAAAATGTTTGTTTATCAAGTTATCGTCATTCTGTTTGCTTTGCTTTGTTTTGATTAAACTAAGTATCTTTTACACTTGCTACTAACGAGTTTTGTTTTTACAACTTCAGTCAGCACCTGACGTACGAAAAGTTAGCTAAGGTAAAAGGTAGCAACTGACATGTAGTTAACGTTTTTTATCAGTTATTTCGCGCGCATTTTGCGGCAAGTCCTCAAACAAAATTGATTACGAGCCAGTCCCCCAACCAAATTGATTCTAATAACAATTGCCCTTATTTGTGGAATTTTGCTACAGAGGCATAAATTATATTACCAATTGTAATATTTTATTTTAATATATTTTTTTGCCATAAACCGCAGTCTCAAGCCCTTTTATCATGCATTGAGATACGTTTTGTTGAATTAAACAGATAAAAAGGACCAAATGGTTTATTTTAGGCGCTGGCGCTTAATGCTAGACAAGGAACAACAAATATTTCTATTTTTCCGTTTTGCTTACGGTTGAAGCGTGGAGGGCACATTTTTTAAGTTCTCATTATATATAATTTAGTTAATTGATAATTGATTGGATCGCAAAGTGGGCTTTGAAAACTCACTACAATCTTCCCAGCCACTCAGAATTTTATATTGAAAACTTAGTAAGTTTTCACATTCATCTCTACTATAGCGGCCAGTTAATTAAAAATAACAGCTATTAATCTTTGCAAATACATTTTTTGTTCGGCAAATTTCCCCATATATAGTATAGATATACCAAGACATTGTGTTCGGCAAATCCCCCCCCCCATATAGTGTAGATATAGCTATTTATAAAAATGAGAAACCAACTCATAGTCATCAGCATTGAAACTTCTAAATCAATTACCGACATATTTTTAATTTTTTTTTTGCGTTTTCGCAAAAAAAACATTTTTACCTTCCTTATTAATTTAATTTAAATCTAAATTCCCTCTGTTCTCTTCTTTCACCGTAAAACTCATAACCCAACATTTGTTTTGCTCCTAAAACGAAACATTTCATACGATCTAATTTTATTCTGTTTTGAAAATTCAGGTACAAACTGTTTCTTTTGCATTCATGAATATGCGTTCACTGATTTCCAAAAGGAAAACACTATTCCAAACTATTCCAATTTGGAGGGAACACAATGTGTCCAAGACTACAAACGATTCACTTTACTGCAACATATTTGATTTTCTTTCATATTTTTTTTGCTTTTCATAATTTCTCGTAACAATGAGCTATAGCGTAATTTTAACAAACGATATTCTCATTGCTTTTTGATTTTTATTTCTGATGTGGTGGAGACTTTACGCGCTATATGTAAATCAACACTCTGGAGCTACAATTGGATATTAGTTAGACGACGTTAAATAAGTGCTAGAATAAGTCTCATTATTTCTCACAAAAAACTTTCTAATTACAAATGCTATCTGTCACATGCTAAGAAAAAATTGATGAAGTATAAAATTTAATTACGAAAAAGATTGAAAATTGTTCAAGCACAATTGATGGGTGATTTGACTATTAAAACGATTTTAGGGCTTAAACTAACGAAGAAAGGAAGAAATAATGAAAGATCTTAAGGTTCTTTCATTTATTTCTTTCAAACGGTTTTTCTTCTACTGAGATTCACTGCTGATTTGCTAAAAGCAGACTTACAATTTCTGCTAGAGAATATTTTCCCGCTGAGCGGATTGAAGTTAGTTTGCTCTTAGAGCAGAGAAAAATAAGATAACTGGAGCGTTTTTCGAAGTCTAGAATCGCGCTGTTTGAGTGTCCTCAATGACTACTAATCTCCTAGCTATCTCCTTGATCGCAAATTTTTCAGTTGATTCAATACTTTTTGTCATCACGAGTCAGGTGACCAGCTCGGAACTATTTCCTAGATCATTCGTGGAGCCGACTAATATTCAACTATAGTTACTATTATGCATCAGGCGGAGATGGTTTCAGCCTGAAACAGAACTGTTACTTAGTCGGCGGGGATTAAGCAAACGGTGACCAAGCTTGCCAAACTTTGAAAAAAGGTTAATTGAACTGAATATTTTGGAGACAGCGTTATTATAATTTCTCCCGAGCGGCCGGAGGGCGCACTCTGCGAGAAACCGACTGGCGGTCTCAAGAATACATCCCAGAGAAGCATGACCATAGATAGCTGTCCACAGGAGTACTCACTAGGTGTGTAACAACACTAGATGTCAAATGATTACTAACTGTCTAAAAAAACCCGCATCCGTTTCCTTAATTTACTGTTATATCTTATATTGCAAATGCTATGCGATATCTTGATGGTAATGGTTCACTATGTATTTATTCTGAAAAAGTTACTTGAAGGTTACGTATTTTTCGGCTTATTTTACCATCAACTGTTTAGTTAAATTCAATTTGAGCTCTAAAACAGGGCCTTTCAAGCGGGTTGCAACTTCTACCTGATTTTCAGCTTTAATTTCTTATGATAATTGAGTCCACGCAGGTTTTACGATGTAAAACGTGGCGAAATAGTCACAGCAAACAAATTTGAGCCACAAAATTGCAAATTTTTGTAGCACAACACTTAAAATTTCCATAATGGTTTTGTAAAACTTCCCATAACTGCTGCCTGGTAGTTTATTACCACAAAACCAACAGAACCGAGCGATTACAAGTTACTACTTAAGCGAAAAACTAGAATTGCAAGCGATTGAGAGTTCAAATTTTGCGTCAGACTTTCTCGGTAACATTGAGCTCCTCCGTGTTTTGTTTTTAACCTATAAATTCTGATGAAAGTTTATGACGGGCTGTTCCATAAAATGTCTGAAATAGAACCCAGTTCAGACTTCGACCTATGAAAAGACCATTTTCGACCCAAAATTGCTATGAAAACATCATGATCAACCCAAATGGTCCATAAAGCAGTCCATCTCGGCTTAAGCTACCTGCTGGAATTCAATAAAGCGAAGCTCTTCCACTAGAAATACAAAATTTTATTAGCAATAGAGGTTGCAAGCTGTTAAAACTGATAATATTAAATATCATGAATTTACTCCAGTTTAGCACCGAGCCTCAACATTGGATTTAGCCTCCATAGATTTCAGTGATAATTTTTTTCCCAGTTTTTGAAAGTTCTGCTTGCTATTATTGATTTAATCTAGATTCTAGTTGGGTTCCATAGTTTTGCAATACTCTTTGCTTTGATGCAGAAGATTGCTTAAGGGAATTCAACTCGTGCAAATTTTTGGAGAACTAAAGAGTACAATGGACACCAAAGCAATTTTAGGTTCTCCTTACAGAGAAAAAATAATAATTTTTCTTTACTTATTGGTTGAATTAGGTGCGAATATTTTTTTGTTTCGATAAAGTCTTGAAATTTCTCAGTGCTTCAATATAAAAATTAACAACACTCTATTCAGTGATACTTTTCTCATCTTTAGTCACATTTGATTCTTTTATAAGGTGTTGTATTGATTGTCAAGTTTTTTTATCTTGCTTGAACTCGATAGCCATCATCGCAAGTTTCAGGTTATTAATGTTCAATTTTTGTTGTTCATTTTTCGTATTAAATTAATACTATAAATCTAGTAATCCTATGGATTTATTGACGCTATTAAAATGACGCTATTAACTAAAGAGTACAATGGACACCAAAGCAATTTTAGGTTCTCCTTACAGAGAAAAAATAATAATTTTTCTTTACTTATTGGTTGAATTAGGTGCGAATATTTTTTTGTTTCGATAAAGTCTTGAAATTTCTCAGTGCTTCAATATAAAAATTAACAACACTCTATTCAGTGATACTTTTCTCATCTTTAGTCACATTTGATTCTTTTATAAGGTGTTGTATTGATTGTCAAGTTTTTTTTATCTTGCTTGAACTCGATAGCCATCATCGCAAGTTTCAGGTTATTAATGTTCAATTTTTGTTGTTCATTTTTCGTATTAAATTAATACTATAAATCTAGTAATCCTATGGATTTATTGACGCTATTAAAATGGGGAGAAGCTTTTGAACTTTTAACATCGTTTTGTTCACCAATATGTTGAACTTCTGGAAGTTGAATAAACGTTTAACTTTTTAGACAATTGTCCGCTTTTCGAAACAATAAAATTCTTGCTTAGATTTTAAAACAAAAATGAAATCACAGCTTTCAATTCTCACTCACAGATAATTTCGAAGTCAAAGATTTTATTTCTCTGAATTCTGCAAAAACAATTCTTGTGTTTCAAAAGAATTGATCATAAAAATAAAATTGCATTAATAATACAGATTTGAAACAAAAAAGTTTTTGATCATGTCAGATAAGTAATTTTCTGAATTTGTTATAGAAGATGCTTAAACTTCTGTCAATTCTTCATATAATTGCCTTTGGGGTGCAAATTGGACAAATAGTTGCTCAAAATAGTCCCAGCTTTTCGGATAACGAGAGCGCCGAAGACCCAGACGTCAAGAGAACCCTGGAACAAGAGACACTGGACAGGAAATTATTGCCCGTTTTAGCCCAATACCTCCTCCATTAAATGTCAAGTGGTACGCTATTAAATGGTTGATTTTTTTAAAGATTTCATAAAATGTCACTGCTATCAGGCTTGACCGAGCCTTGCAGAAATGCAGGCTTTAACTTCATCAATTTTATATACGAATAAGTTTGAACGTTGTTTATTATCCTCACCGCTCCTAAATTTGTTGGATTAGGGTCACATTGTTAGGACATTGAACTTTGACCTTATCAATTTGACCTTTGAGACGAAAACGCGTGATTCAGATTAATATATTTTCAACATGGTATATGGTTTATCCATGTGTTAGTAATAAAATTGTCACTTTTCTGTAGCCATTGGAAAGGATTGTCTTTGATTTATAATATTACAACATATAACTTTAACCTTGAGGTTATTCGAATTTACATGTTTGAGATTTGAAAAAAAAAACGAATCATAACTTTGCAGAGCTTCCACTTTTTTGGCGCAGTTGTAGGGGATGTGAAGGTTTAAAATATTGTGGTCAAATTAAGATTGAAGTTTGACCTTATGAATTTGACCTAATAAGGATAGAGAACTTATAAACTATATAAAGATATATATATATATATATATATATATATATATATATATATATATATATATATATGTATGTATATATATATATATATATATATATATATATATATATATATATATATATACATACATATATATATATATATAATATATATATATATATATATATATATATATATATATATGTATATATATATATAATATATATATATATATATATATACCTGATAAGAACAAGACCATACATGAAGCGATCTTGCAAGTAGCTGCAAAGAAGTTTTACCACGGTAAACATGGTAAAAAAAAGTGTATTGGTTAAAATTAACATTCTAGCATTGGTAGCTTTCGTATGCTTAATGCAGGGTTAATAAAAGTTTGTTAAGTTCATTTTGGGCTATAACGTGAAAGAGCCTGACAGGGAGAAGTATGTAGTAACGAGACGATAGTGATGGAATCTGGATACGAGTGTAAGTTTAGGATTGTGAGCTGGTGCGAGGCACTGGAGGTGAAGTGGATCAGAAAACAAGACTAGACAAGTACGGTTAGTAACACAAAAGACATCTCATATCTATGCTAATTTTATGGAGGACAGGACGCCAGTAGAACTCAACGAACGAGGGTAGGATCTCATTGGGGCTAGGGGTGTAAGCCGAATTAAAATTGGGAAAACTATTACAAAATAGAACAAAACTTAACTTCTGGCCAATTTTGATCATTTTAGTAAATGAATCTGAATTATAAAGTCGAAGCTTTTATCTCCACTATCACATACGTTAAATCCTCACGCTCTCGAAAGCAAAAATGAATGTTTTCTGTTTGTGCCCCCCCCCCCCCCCCAGTACATTATACGCCCCCAATTCCAAAGCACCTGCAATTACATAGTAAATCACTATGTAAAAATATGGCGCGTGCGTCTGGAGGCTGCATTTTTTTACTCTAATTACATTCAGCCTTCTTGACAATCCAATCAGAATTTGGAAGCGGTATTAAACAGAAGTCACTGGGGTATGTAAGGAGACCTGGTTAAAAAGATCGGGTCTGGTAGTAAACATTAATACCACCAATTCGCCAACATATTTTACTGGTCGAAAAAGCGAATAATAGAAATTAAAAACGTATCCTTAAATTGCAGCATATGAAATTGCTTCCAGAGATTTTGTCTTCAAATATCGGTATCTAAATGTAGTTATAATCAATTACTGTTTGTTTTATATTGAAGGGGCGCTATTTTATCTGCATAGTACAAGGGAACAAATAACAAGTGCAAGCTACCATGAAATATAATTTTTTGTTCAGTTTCGGTAAAAAACCCACGGAAAAAAAACCCCCACCCAAAATTAGACAAGATAAACCCCCAAGGATATAACACCCACTCGACTGTCAAAGAGATATATGATCAATCAAATCGAATTAAATGTATTATATAACAACACATTTACACAGATAAAATACAAAAGATTGAAAAGACTTCTCAAAATGTCAAATCTGAAGCAATAGAACGGCAACGAAGTGTGGTTAAACTAAATAGGCAACTGACGGCTATGGCCAAGAATCTACTGATCTCTAGTTTGTATGTTCATTTATTTGTCAGAATATGTCAGCTAGCTTAAAAGTTATTGTGACTTATCCTTTTTGCTTTTTAAATCAACTCAACCCAAAAATGGCAAAAGTAAATGTGATCAAACGCTTTTGATTCTTTAGCCTTTTTAATGCTAAAAATTTGTATATTTTATCAAAAAAGTAACTCAATGAAAATTGAACTTTTTTAGGATCATGCAAAACGATACAAACCTTCACTTTAAGCCGAATTGAGAAATTTTTCAATTTTTTCTCAAAATATTGATAGTGTCGGGTTCATAATTAGGATTCTATGTTGATGTATAATTGAAACACTCAAGAAGGTTTGAGGCACAATTAAGGGTCTAATTGGCCGGCCTACTTGAATTTGGGAGTGGTTAAATTGTGGGCTTTAGTGTCATAGCAGCTCTAACTTAGACCTTACAGCTTAAAATTGACTCTTTAAAATTGAATTTACATTTTACAGTTTAAAATTGAATTTACATTGGTTTTTGTATATTCTATAAATAGTCGCGAGGATGGGAAGAACAGCTGTTTGTGCAAACTCAATCGAAGCAAGTTCTTTGCGTTAAAAATATATCGTAGATATATTAAAACTATATCGTCGTATATTATTCGCAGGAAATCAATATTTCCCCATTGAGAAAAAATCATTTTAGTTCCAAAAGTTATCATACAAAAAGTTTTGGTTCACAAGCAGTAGTGAGATTTTCCCACTTTAAACTGGAAACATTTTCATAGAGTTTTTGTCTAGTCACTGATTTTAACTTAAGTCAATATTTCGAAATATTGTAACAAAGAATAGATTATTTTGCACCCCCTTGCTCCTCTCTCCTAATGTCATCTGGGTTCTACCAAGTTTTGCCCGAAAGTTGTGCATGACAATGATACATTTCCTAGCATGATGTTTGGAGCACTCTGTGACATCATGGCACGAATTTTTTTTGGACTAGGATTAGGTGGGGGAGCGTATCCTGATAAAAAGGATTTATCTCTATAGTTGGTATCACCTAAAATGGGACATTCTTGTTTCAGCCAAGAGTTTGGAGAGCATTTATTCTCAGTTTTGGACTCCGATGGCTACGATCGTTTGAAACGACCGGAAGCTGACAAAGGTAAGATCAATTTAAATGAATTCTCAGAGAACTATCATAACTAATGCTGTTTGCGGTGTATGATAGATGACACAAGAGAAATTCCCGATAATTGTTTTTCAAACCCTCTCAAAAAATTTTTTAATTGATTCACATTATTGATAAATTTTTGACAAAAAGTTTATCTTATTGCATAACACAATTTAATTAGTGAGTCCTATCGATGGTCGCACCTGGGTTTCATATAAGGATTATATATGATGTCATACATAATCATAACCTATTTCCTAGTACGATCTTTGAATGGAACCATGGAAATTAATTCTGTTCCTTGATTGAAATTTACGAAATCATAAAATGATCCCTGCAGGAAAAAAGAACTAATTTACACACACACACACACACACACACACACACACACACACACACACACACACACACACACATACACACACACATACACACACACACACACACACACACACACATATATATATATATATATATATATATATATATGTCATATTCATCTTCAAAAATCAGAAAACAAATCTGTTGATAATCAATTAATGCTTATATGAATACAAGTAATCATACAATTGATATATGACTTTGTACAATTACAGGGAAAAAAAACGCATCGCTTTTTATAAAGTTTTTGTCTGAACTTTTAATGATTACCGGGATGTCATGCGAATCACATATGTCCCACATATGTCATTTTAAAGCCCGATGCTTTGATAATACAAACATCAAAAAGAGATTTTAGAAAATATAAGTTGGAAACAAAATTCAATCGGGCATATTTCATCAAGAGTTTTAGTCCAAATGTGTATTTGCTCTGTATCTTTCTCTAATTTTTCTACTATTGGTGTTTGTTGACAACAGAAGATTGTACATCTTGTCCATAGTTGTTTGTTTGATTCGGAAACCTAAATTATTGATTTTTAATCTCCATAATTTTTGCGGCTCTTGAATATAATCAGGAAAGTGCTTGTTAAAAAACATTGTGTCTTTGATGATATTTTGGCTCACGTACTGTTTCTTATGAATTTTAAAAAAATACTAGGAAATATAAATCATTTTGTATCTTACCGAAAAACATCTGTTGAAATATAAATCAAAGTATCATCTCAGTTTACTGGTAAGTTAAGAAGAGGTTAGGCATGCTGAAAAACAATAGTGTATAAAAAATTCCATTTGTATCAAAAGAATGAAATGAAGCGACTTATTCTACAAAAATTTTGCTTTAACCAAATTGAGCTTAAAATGAAATGCAATTTTCACAAATTTTTACTGGTTTTCATTTAGCATTCGTTTGAGATCATTGCAGCAAATGAGATCTTTCCGCTTTATTTCATTACTGAGAGCTTAGCAAATGAGATCTTTCTGCTGGCGAAGAAAGACCTTAAATTCAAATATCCGTTACTTAATTTCAAATACTTCTTCCGAAAAGCGCAGCAATCAAAACATATTGATGGAAGCCAGGTCCTGTTTTTCATTTTGATTTGTTGTAGTCGCTGAATTTTGAAGAATCCATAAAATTTTTTTGCTACGTTTTTGAGTATTATTGTGATTAGAACTGAAATTTACCTGCTTTCTGTAACTTAAGTAGAAATATAATATTTATGTCTTACCAACAAAAGACGTTGTTTTTATTAGCTTTTTCGATGAGACATGAAAGTTCGAATTCTGTTTGTTTTGTTCGTTTTTCCAAAAAGTTGTCTGTTTTTCGATCTACAATTTCAAACATCTTGCTCAAATTTTTAAGTCTGTCAAAGTGAACGGCAATAACAAAATAAACCAATGAAACGCAATCGATAGCTTATTTGACGAAGCATTTTTTTTGCTTAAAAAGCTGCTGCAAAATCGTAGCAACACCAACCATTTCAAGTCTACATTTTATTCCAAAATTTCAAAAAATCATTTTTCCGATAGCCATCGAAGTACAATATTTTGATGGGTTTTTGCAGTCAATTGCAAATTTGGGAGCATTATATGCGTTTCAAAAACTTTTATATCTTCATTTTAAATCTATACTTTCTCCTTTAGATGGTGTTGCAGATTTAGATCTTCTTTCTCCTTTAGATTTGTTTTCGGAAAACTTATAATGCGTGCATTTTTGCATGCATATTTTTCTAAGCAACAGTTTGTTTGTTAATCATTATTTCAAAAGATTTCAAAAGAGCTTCGTTCCCACAGAGTTCGTTCGCAGACGATGAGATCAAATTGCCCAATCATCGTATTCTTCCATAATTCTATGTCTTTGATTTGTTTCAGATTTTGACAGTCTTACAGTCAAGATCACAGTTCATGTGGAGTCCCTGGGCCCTGCCTCCGAACTAGAAATGGTTAGAAATATTTTTACTTTAATTAACCTTTTTCTATCAAGATGTCAAAATCAACATTATAACCGTTTTTTAATAACATTTTTTGTTTTCAAGGGGCAAAAATACTAACCGTTACGATATTTGGGAGAAAGTTTTTGTCTGTTATTCTTTTAAAAAAACTTTCAGATATCGCCTGCTACTTCACTAAATGTGGGCTGCGAACTTCTAAGCAGCCCGATTCTTTCGTACTTGCGTTCAGAAAGTAGTGACACAGGGACATCTTCAACAGAGAGATATGAGTATCCCTTAAACCACAAAATTGATTGTTGCAGAGACATTTTCGATTTTGTGATTCCACAAAGAGACTTTGAGGCTAAAAACTATCAAATTTTTTGCTTTTTCGCCATTTCACATTTCAAATGAATTCAGGTAAGAAAATGGATCTATGTAAAGCTCTGTTCCCATCAGATCTCTCATAGATTAAAAAAATCTTGAAGGACGAATTGCCGAGAGTTCAGAATTAAATTCTTAAATCTGAAAATAAGGTTCTAAAATTTGAAAAGATTAGGGAGAAAAAATCACAAAAAAATTGTTGTGATTGATGCAATATTATCAGTAGATATAACAAAGATATTATAAGAAGATATCAAAATTTTACTATTTTTTAGTAAAATACTATTTTTTAGTACTATATAATTTAGCTTGCAAACTATTTTCTAAGCTTATGTGCTAATTCTTGTCAAACTAAGAACTGATTGTTTCGGCGCAAAGTTCTACTGTTAAAAATTGCAAAAGAAAAAAAATTAAGAAATTTGAATGAATGTCAGTCAGTGTTTATTTGCAATTTTACAATTATTTATTTTACAAATAATTCTGACAAAAAATGGAAATATGCTTGTTTCTGTTCATCATTCAGGACAAGATTTTTACATAAATGATGACAATGCTGGGATAAACTAACAAATATGGCGTCTCAAAAAAGTTTTCCTACATAGTTTTTTTTAATCCCGATTTGCAAAAGTTCAAAAATGTAAAATTCTTAGACTCTTCTATGTCATTTTTGAGTGTAATTAAATTTTGAGTGTATTTTCTATGTAAATAAATGCGCTGATGGATTTTAAAGCAAGCAATTCCTCTTGCTTTCAGCTTGGAGATTATCAATATTTTTGAAACTCTGCAATTGCTGCCTGTTCTTTTGAATTAAAGTATGTTCTTTTCAGTTATCGGTATTTTTCTAATCGTAGCAGCTGTCTTTTATTAAAGCTCTGTTTCTCTAAATTATCTTTCCCAGGTTGAGAATTTGTCAAACAATAATGTAAGATTAGTGGTGAATAGCGGTGAAAAAATTTTATTTCCACCGCAAAGCACCGCATCTTTTAGCGTTGAATGCGGTGAAAGCGGTGAATTTCTGTGAAATTTGCGGTTTTTAGCGGTGAATATGTTTTTTACTGCATTCTCGGGATTCCTTACAAAAAGAAAAACTGCCGTACACGTCATCGAACCACTCACCTCCTGGAAGTAAAGTACCTCTTTTTCCACTGCGCTATCTGTCACTTAATTCAATGACATTTCCTGTGAATTTAAGATAAGCGTTGAAAATAGCGGAGAACATTTGTAAGATTTGCGATTTAAGCGGTGAATTTTTTTCACCACATTCTGCTGATAGTGGCGAAAAATTTTCTTTCAGCGCTTAAGCGTGGCAAAAATCTTGCACTGCTTAAATTTTTTTTCACAGAATTCATCGCATTTAGCGCAAATTTTACACTTTTTACTCAAATTCACCGCCATCTTTCATCTTTTATCTATTTTTAGCGGTGACACCTCGACCCCCGGGCTTGAGAATTCATCTCACTCTGACACACACTTAACTCCCACTTAAAAATTCACCTAAAAAATTCTTTTTCGCTCGATGTTTGAAAGCTGTGTTTAGAGGCGTATTTGTTGTTAACAATGCGGAAAGTATTTGTTTTTCAAATGTTTCATCAAATTAGAACAACACTCGTTTTTTGTCCATTTGTCATCATTCAGATAAATTTTCAAATTTAGCGACAATGCTGATATTTATTATAAAATCTAGCTTCTAATGGAAACTTCTGGCTGATGAGCTGTTTTCATTTTCCATGCAAAGTTTTTGAGCGTAAACATTGAGAATGGAGGTCATTAAATTTACAAAAAGTCTCTAACAAAGATGCACCATTAATTTGGACAGCGAATTTTTTTTCAAAATTATGTAATATTGATTTGATCCCATTTCGCTCTTGTAGTAAAATAGGAACTATAGTTATGCTATTCTACTCAATCAGGAACTGTAGTTATGATCTTCCTTTTCATTTTAAAGATTTCAACATTGGATCAATTGTTTGCTAAACGATGGGATGGAACCTTATATGCTATCGCAGAGTACTTTTTTCCCTATTTACCATAACTTGCTCCTTGGGAGACTGTGGTGAGATTCACTCTTCCTGTCTTTTTTTTCGCATCAAGTTGAAGAACGACAGCAGTTTCGATATACAGCTTAAAGTGCCACAGTCAAACTAGAAGATGAGAAGAAATTTTAAAAAGCAACAAAATGACATTACAATAAAATGAAAATCATACGAATTGAACTTTTATCACCTTTAGATCAAATGGCAACAGCTATCAGCACCAATTTTGTAATCTGCCTTTTGAAAACAAGGACTAAATATAATTAATCAACAAATATTTTAACGGAACTTTTTGATTTCAAAATCTATACAGAACTTTTTTTTCTGTTTTTGAGCTGAATTTAAATTCCGAATTGTCAGGTATATGGTTACTAATCGTTCAGGAACATCATACAACAATTGCCAAAAAAATCTTAAAAAAACTATACTGTTTATTCATTTTTGTGCTCACCGCTCAGAGGCCGGCGATTTAATATCCAGCAGCTCTAGACCGTGTCTAGTTTTCATCATAAAATTATGGCGCTCAATAAATGTTTATTAAAAAATTTTAAATCAATTTTGTGCGCAGAGTTTGGAGCAGGATCTGTACATGACGCAGATATGGACAGATACCAGACTAAGATTTACAGAGAATGACATCAACTCAAACACAAGCAAGCGGTTGAGACGAGCAATGAAGAGTACGAAAAAGAAGAAGATAGATTTAGATTATGATTACGATTATGGAGATAGTGAAATGGAAGATGACTATTCTGTATCCATCCATACAGACATGATCCATAAACTATGGAAACCAGAAATATACTTCAGGTTTGCATACCTCCAAGAGATGCGATTTAGCAATTAATTGGAATTGAAGGGCTTTCTAGCCTTAGTCTAGGAAAAAGCGAAGAAATAAAATGAGCTGAATGCTACGAAAGCTGTTAGGTTTTTCCCGAATTGAATTTTGGTTCTCTAACATCCAAATCAGATGCATTTATTTTAAATAGTATTCGACTCATACACCATAACTATTCTAGCTGAAAATGAACTGAATTTGAGACTATATAAACCCTTGTTAAAATTGGCCGGTATCTTGCAAGATTCCTTCAAGGCTCTTAGCAAGATTAAACATAATCATACCAGAGTCTTCCGAGATTCTCCCAAGATAGCAATTTTTTTGCAAGATTCTCGAAAGATCACAGTCCATCTTGAGAAGTTTTTACAAGATAACAGTCTCACAAAAAAGACGCGTTTAACCGTGAGAGCTAAATTATTGACTTTATTTAAGAGAGTTGATACCAAAGGTATGCAGCACTTCTAATGTGATGAGCGGCAAAAACAAACAGAACACAGTCATTGTTGAAATAGGTAAAGAACCCTTTCACAAATTAGTTGAGAGAGGACAGCGAGTAATCTAGAGTGTTTTTTTAAAATAAAAATTGACTGCTACATAAATTGCAACAATTAATAGCAACATTTTTTTTAAAATAAAAACTTACAAAAAATCTACTTCCTTCAAATATTGCTTTAAAATCCGATTTTTTTGAAGCAGATAGTCCTCTAACACTAAAAAAAAGCAGTTCCTGCGGACCATTCAAGGGTAAAAGGACGGTAAAAATTTTATTTGCGATCATTGTAAACATTTTGTAAAAACGTTCAGTTGTAACCAAGGATAATTTGAAAACTGCTCCAGCTAGCTTACTGATTTCAAAAGTTACTTTACTGAAAATTTATGAAAATCTGATTCGATGTGGAACATCATAACCCTTAATGAAATTAGCAATACGCTTTTATATTTGGCAAAACCAAGTTTTCAGACAATTAAAACTATAAGTACGGAAGAAACGAAAATAGGGTAACAAGTCACTGATATTAAACATTATTAAACATTCAGAAATTGAACAAACTACCAAGCGATCTCAGGGAAGCGATAAAGTTTTTAACATTTAAACTGAAGCTAACATATTTTTTGCCAAATGAACGTGGACAAGAGGAGACACCTTTGAATCAGAAGGTAGGATTTTTTTGCGTTCTACTGTTGCCCATAAGCAATCAAAATGATGGAATAATTTTTCCAGAGATGACCTTTTAATGTTTGAGATCGGAAGGAATAATTAAGTAACTTGTACATAGGATAAACTTGACCTTTTGGTGACAATCGTCAACAAGTTCTATTTGTTCGCCGTATAATTTGCTAGAGCAATGAAGACTTGAGGAACAGGAAAGAATAGGAGGATGGGTTGTTTTAGAGGCCCAATGGTGAGAGCTTAAGATTATTGAGATTGAGTTGCGCTTTTGCAGCACACTAGGTTTGCAAGTAAGAGAAGCATGTTCAAATCAATTAATGGTCAATTTATGGTTAATTATGGACAAATTTTTGATTAATTATGGTTAATTAATGGACAATTAATGGTTAATTTTTAATCAAATCATTTTCGTAGTTTTTACGCTTGATTAGACTCCCCGTTCATTTTAAAGTAATTATACTAATTATGTATCCTATGTTTTTAGGAACAGTATTTTCACTCAAATGGCGAGGACACATGAAGACAAATTGGCAACTCTTGTCAAGGTCAAGCCTAATGGGGAGGTCACACTCATTGAAAGGTAACAAACTCCTTTTGTCAGCCTATATCTTCATATTTGACCTCATAATAGAATATAACTTCAAAAGATATAACATAGAATTGAAGATGAATTAATTGAGTTGATGAATTATTGGATTGGTCCTAATAAAAGTTTTGCCAAATAAACCAAATAAGTGTCAAAATTTAAATAACACCGCAACTTGCATAGCAAAGAACAAACCTAATCAATTAATTGAAGCTCAGTGAAGTTCTGGTTCAATGGTTTAAGGTTTTCCTCTGTTCACCTAATTCACCAACTTGCGACATGCTCGATTTTGATGCAATCCTGCGTTTTGTTCAGTCTATTTATTGAGATCGACCACCAAATAGTAATGAACACCTTTAAAACATTTAGACATATTTCAACAAGAATGTTTTTGAAATATGCATGAAGTTCGGTAAGAACAACAACCTGATTATAATAAAATCATGATGCATGTAATATTTTCCCCCTTTTGATGCATGTATTTTTGACTATATAAACATCTAAAATATCCCAAATTAATAAGTTAAGTTCTTTTCTTGCAATTCTGACACATTTTGAGATCAACTTCTCGTGTACTATCAAATCCCAAGGATCTTGCTCGAAATCGAAGTTTTTTGAAAATAATGTTCACAGATCTTTGCTTGATCAAGGGGAGTGCGCTCCAATAGCCAATGACTCAGATAACAGAAAACACTAAAATCAGCCAAATAAATTTGTTTGAGTGGTGCTTTCTGATATTTAATCATAATTGTCAAGTGAACTAAAAGTCTAAAATTTACAGACTTGAGCTTCAGTTAATATTCTTATTTTGGTGAGTTCAATTTATTAGGCCATCCATCGAGGACCACAATCTTGAGCCAGTGGATTTCATTCAGTTTTGCGAATGTAAATAATAATGCGATGCATCATGTGCTGCACATTGTTGATATTAAAAAAATGTAGTATTATGTTCTGACCGATAACATGAGTTGAAAGACTTTTCTCATGATCTGATTCTGAAAAAAATGAAATCAGAGGGTTTCAAAATATATTAGTCAACTTAGAGTTTTAACCAATAGCATTTTTTAGCAAAATTAAAATCTCGGTATTAAGAAATATTTGATCCTTAACAAAAACGGCCAGACTCAATAGTGCGGTTTTTCTTGTCCTCATTCAATCTAACTTTGTTTCGCCAGCATTATCATACCAGCTTCCTTACCTTTCGGTCCATTTTACCCATTTTTTTCCCATAAAATGTACTTTAAAACTTGCAAAGTTGGCTTAAAAAGTGAAATATGGCTGCAAAAAATTGTTTTTTAATTAATTCGACTTTTTGTCACCAAAACCGACAAAAAGCAAATTTAATCTTTTTGTGGAATTTAATGACAAAATGTGCCCCTCATATTCCACACTTTAAAACTACAATACTCAGCAGTTTGCGGTATTCAATTTCCACACGGTACGTCCATTAGAAACACAAATAAGCAAGTAATTGATGATCGTTTAGGTAGCTACTGATCTGCAAAAAAGTTCTTTGAAAACAACTCAGTGAGCCGACACTGCAGCGTTCTTCAAACTACATAGTGCACAGTTACACAAACTACAATATGAAGTATTTTTTGTACATTTGCAATTGATTATATAATATTATAAAATATTTAAGAAAATGCAAATGACATAAACAAAAAGTTTTTATTTTATAATATGAAGTTCCTATACAAGTTATAATATGTTTAGAAAAAATTAACTCTAATTTTTAGATAAAACCGCTATATCCTTTTAATTTTTTTTCTGAGTCAACTCAAAAAGACCAATTTGTAAAGCTGGCAAAATAAATGAGTATATGCTAATGTATACTGGCCTTCAATTGGGAAAGAATGAGTGATTGCATTTTTGTTTTCTAAAAAGTACAACTCATGAAAAGTGCTCAATAATCATTAATTTCTGAAAACTCACTCGGAAAGAAAAGTGATCAGCAACTTTTTTATATTTCTCATTCTACTCCTTAAATCTAGCAAATGCATAATTAACACAACCATTTAAATTTGTTTCATTTACATCAAAGCCTTCATTGGTATTCAGGGAAAATGGAGAGTTGAACAGATTGTTTGTATTTAATAAAAATTATAAAAAACATGCGTGTCTTTATTGATTTGTAAATTTTCCCCTAGTTAATTACAGGAAAAATTATTCATGATCCAAAATTTAGCTACCGGATTTGGGCGGCAATTACAACTAGTTTTGAAAATGGACTAGTGCCAATTTAGCAAAATCAACGCTGTTTGTATTTTTCAATTATAATGAAAAACATTTATAAAATGTCTGATTTGTGTAATTTCTCCTTAACTAGTTCGAAAACAATTTTTTCGTTATCTGAAAATCAACTATTGGATTTGAGCGGCAATTACAACTAGTTTTGAAGATGGATTAGTGCCGCTCTAGCAAAATCAACGCCAAATACATAATTTTTTTTCCAAAAGCATGCTCACATTCTTGATTGTGTAATATGGTGACAAAGAACATTTTTCTTACAATGGTTGTATTCTGAAACATTTTTGTTCATTGGGTATAGAACCTTGTAACGGAGAAAATTATTTTGCACAAAATTGAACTTTTTTGTTCAGAAAATCTGTTCAGAACACAAAAAGGTTGAATTTTTTTGATATTAAGAAAACCGAAGGTAAAAGTGAAGTTTATCCGGCAGAAATATTGAAAAATTTCGCAGAATCTTGCTGCAAGATTCTGCCAGAATCTGCCAGACCTTTACAAGATAGCCATTCGATTTTGAATGGGGTTGAAAGAACTCTATTATATGTTCGTGTGGTTTCAGGTTCCGAGTGAAGAGCAGTTGTCACATGAAGCTAGAGTACTTCCCGTTTGATCAACAGATCTGTGAACTGGAAATTTCCACATGTAAGTCTACCTTTTCTCTCAAATTGTAGAATATATCAGATAACAATTACACTGCTAAAAGTTATATATATATATATATATATATATATATATATATATATATATATAATATATAACAAACTGGATGGCGAAACTAGGGGAAAACAAACTGAATGACGCCGAATTTTTGTCATGGCTAATGGGACTAGGACCAATACACTTAAGCTATATGGTTTCATTAATCAAGTAATGTGGTAGTATACTCGAGCTGCCATAACTCTTGAACTTAAGGTTGATTGGGGGAAGAACTTAGCAGAAGAAGGTATTTGGCAGTTTTCCAGCTGTTTCCTAAGGTGAACTGCTTTGTTGCAAAGCTATTTAGTCCTGCTCCGGCTCGCCTTCTGTATGTACAAAAGCAGAAAAAATGAAAAATTGCGGATTTTGAAAAGACTAATAGTGGACCCATGAAAGACCTTTAGTCGACTTTTTTGGTTATGAAGTTGCTAATGGTGGACCCATGAAAAAACCTTAGCTGGTCCTTCTTCGTTATTAAAAGAATTAAACTCGACCCACGAAAAGATATTAGCTGGACTTTAACTAGGAAGCTCGACCGTGTAATTATAGTCAAAATTGGCCCCCTCATTAGATTTTTTAAATCTTTTCATAAGTCGAGGCCTAGGCCTGGGTCTCTGATATAAAATTTCTTGTGATAGCAAAAGTTGATTTGTTGAGAATAAAATTTATTCTTTATACGGCCTAACATAGTTTAGCGATCGTACAAAATCCTTAAATATCATTTCATATCTTTGGGTTATCTTAGACATTTACGGCTGACGTGGCTTCCAGAAATTGTATTAAAATAATTATATGAAATAAATGTATGAAAATCTATGATATTTTACACTTATTCAAAATTGATGATTTCTTGATAATCATATATAGATCATACAAAAAGTTATAATTGTTCGAATGACCAAGAATGTAACTTTAACCTGCTACGAAGTGTGTTTCATGTTAGCTTGAATTTCCAGTTCCACAAATTAAATGTATGAATTTCGTAAATACAATCATATGGGATACATTATATGGTAGAAATTATAAGATAAAATAGGCCTCAAATCATTCGTATGAGAATCTGCTGATCATAGCTGAAGATCTTGTATTAAAGGGGTTATCTGTCAAGTTTTTGGACGCACTACATAGAAAACTCAATTCATCTATATTTTTTGTATAGCAATTGCAAAAATATTTCCTCAATTGCTGTCCAAAACTAATCTGTTTGAGGCTTACTTTATTTTATAATTTCGAGTATATAATCTATATCATATACTATCACACCATTTTGTTGAGAGTCTTACATTTTTGTGAATTAAAAGTCCAGAAGTGGAGTCTTTCAACTTCTTCCTGACTTTCCCAATATAGACATGAAGTAACTTTTATTTGTTTGGGAATATGTTGGTTTCAGCAGATTACAGAGGTTTGAAAGAATTTGCAATCTGTAAGAACCATAAAATAAAGCAATTGTAAGCCTGGCTTCGCTCACAACATTTATTCTCTAACAAACACAAGCACTCATAAGGTTAGGATCTTTTACGTTAGTTTATATGAGTTCCCCCCTCAGCTTATTGGGTGCATACTATACGCACCCTCCTAGCTCACCTGTCATATTTTTACCTACGGATTAACTATTTAATGGCACGTGCTCTGTTACTGGAGAGTGCATAATGTACTGGTGAGGGTGGTGGTGGTGGTAGTGGGAGGGGGGGGGGGGCAAACGGAAAAGATCCTAAGTTGCATTCATACAATGATAACAGCTGATTTCATGGTAGCTGATCCCGAAATTCTTATAACTGCTTGCTGCTTGGATGATTTTAATCTGCCAGAATTGTTGACGACTTTTAGATGATTGCAATTACTAAGAGATTGTTCACATAAAGTGAATTATTCGTAAGGCATCAACTATGATATCAGAATGATAACGAAATATCAACTAGAGCATACATAAAATTACACTGACTTTGCGATGACTTTATAGCAACTGTTATACCGTTACTCACTTGACCCAACGCCAATTATCAACTCGCTAAAAATTAATTGCGTACTCTTTCTTTTCAAAGAATTCTGATAAGTTCTAAATATTTGGAACCTGACGCAATCTTCGATGAATTAGTTCTGGACAAAAATTAATTTTCTGAATTATTGACTCTGCGATTTTGAAGTATAAGGGTTTTCTACTTTTTCACATTAAACGCAATTTGTAATTGTTTTTCTAATACCCAGAGTTTTGTCTTTCAGTTGGATTCGACGATATGGATTTCTCCCTGAAATGGGGGGTGACCCCGGTTTCATTCAAGACGCCACAAATATTGTCAGAGTTCAACTTCATACGTCACAATGTCACTCTGCGACAATTTCAGACCAAGTCAAGTTTGTAGTTTTCTGAAAGTTCTTTAGCAAAACGTTTTACAGGCTACTTAAGATTGGCACTGGCAGCGGATACAGTAAAACAAGAACAAGCAGTGCATCTTTGTTCGCACATATATTTCAATTAAAAAGTCAGTTTTAGAAAGTAATTAATACCATATTAGAATTAGAGGACCGTTGAGAACTAATGAAACTACACGGCAAAAACGGCGACCGAAGAGACTACACGGCAAAAAAACAAACAAATGAAAACAACAAAAAACATTAATTATGGACAAAACTGATCTTATGGACTGAACTCATCTAATGGACAAAACTGATCTTTTTTTAAAAAAAAACTATTGAAAACGATGTCAAAATATTATCAGACAAAACCAAAGCTAATATATTTAAATAATAATATAGTACAAAGCAAATGCGACTTTGCTTTGACAAAACTAGGTAGAAAATTGACAAAGAGAAGAACAAAAGTGGTTGCTGCGGCTGCTCAAGAATCTCAGCGGAACCGATATATCACAGCCTGGTTCTCGAGTTTTACGCCGGTCTGGTTCTTCAAAGGGTTCGATTGACTAAAAATCTCGCAGAAATAATTAGTCGCTCGGACCTATTAAAGGACTGTAACTTTAATTTGTTGATTGAAGTTAAGAAAATCCTTAGTGATAGTCTATGTTCAATCTCGTGCTGAAGTTTGTAACGCTTCAACCAATATTAGAAATGCTGCTAGTTCCTCGTTAAGTAAGCTCAATTAATTTGAAAATCGCAAGATCTCAAGATATAGCAAAACTTAGCAAAAGACTATAGTTGTTAAAGAAAAATTTTTAGTCAATCTGAGAGCCAACTGCTAAGTATAACAGTTTCTAATGGTTCTAAATACAATTTAGCTTCACTAATCAAACAATTCATTTAAAGTAAATAAGCAAATATTTATCATTTATAACATCATTGCTACTTAGTTCTGATTGTTTAATCAAGAAAATGATTTAGGTCATTGTTTACATAGTATATGTCATATTATTGCAATATTTACTTTTATTGACATAAGGAGCATTGATTATTACGTGGCTCTAAATGCCTCGAAAATACGGTATTCGACCTTTAAAGATCTTCTAAAATATCATAAAATAAACAACTTACGAAATTTAACAATTAATGACAAAATATCGAAAAATGCCAATAATAGCCACAGTTGTGGGTCTGATGCAATAACGTTCGTTGGGTCCATGAATAGCTTAGAGGTAACCCTAACTTTGTGCCATAACCTCGGGTTGCTCAAGTTCCCTCTTCCAAAAATCGGGGGGGGGAGGGGTGTACAAAGTTTTGGTCCCAACTTGTTAAAATTTTTAGTTTTGACAATTTTTGAGTTTTGACGAATTCTAACTTTTTTTCAGTTTCAAAGGTTATTTCCTGCTGTCTGATGACTTTTGTAGCTGATTTGAAGTTGCGCCAACAGTGGCAAACCTGAAATAACCATTGAAATTTTAGAAACCAAAAAAACTCAGTAAATGAAACCATCAACAGGTAACTGCTTGAGAAGTCAGCAACTGTCAGCAATCCTTGTCGTTAGTGAAAATAAGTCATAGGACTACAATATGCAAACAATTGAAGGAAAAATTTGAAATCATAAAATTGTTACGAAAAGTTTTGAAGCCATTAAAAGCTTTCAACATTTTCAAGTCAATGAAAGCATAAACCACAAAACAAAAAGATTTTAAAAGTCCACTTGCACCCCATTTGAACATCAGTTGGACAAATTTACACACGGACGTTGTGAAATGACTACAAAGAACCAGCAAAATTGACGAGTATTAAAAATTATGAAATTGTTAAGAGAACTTAGTGTCAAAGTCCTGAAATCACAGTTTTAAACATAAAAATAGTAAAAATTAGTAATTACCTCACAAGAAGTGGGATGTTATTTGTCATAAAAGATACTAAGTTATAGGTTGACGAATTTATGGTTATAGGTTGACGAACTTCAATTCAATTTAATTTCTTTTTGAAAACAAATAAAAGCAGATCCACGAAAACCATCAACTTTCAAACAAAGTGAAAAATTTCATTTACGTCTCTATACGAAACCACTATCATTATTCGGAATAGATAAAATGACAGCAAAAAAACTTACAAGCAAAAATCCAGAACGGTGAAAAATTAGCTGCAAACGTGTCGAAGCCATTAGAACAGTAAAGTGAAGGTTATAAGGAAAAACTAGGTCTCCTATAACAGCTAACGGATTTGAATTCTATTCGATATTGTGACAAATGTTCCAAAAAGAACCACAAATACCAGCTAGTTTTCGGAATCATAAAACCGTTGGTTGAAACTAAAGACCGCTAGTAGATTTAATTTTATTTCACACTGAGGTAGGTGGAATCTGTCATTAATAGACATCAGCGATAGGTTGACAGAAAAAAAATTACAAATGCGACATAGTTCAAAAAGAAATAAGGTTGGAAAACTTTCCAAGATAGCAAAAATCAATGTTATTTGGAGGAGGGTTATATTCAAATACATAAGAGCCATTAAAAGTCAACTGAAAGCATTGGAAAATTTCTCCAAAAATTTCTTGGGATAGCTTAATATAGTTTTGAATAATGAGACTAAGTCTTGAGTCTACAAAAAAAAATCAAATGCTAGCACAACTCAGCAAACTTGAATGGAGCCTTAAAAAACATGAGCATTACTTCGAAAACATATTTGCTCAACGCGCCTCAATTCGACTTAAATGGATTTCATCAATAATTTGATTTCTAAATGAAAACGGATGTGTCTGTAAATAGTATGAAAAACACTTCAAAAAATTTTTAATTTGACTGCGCCCCAATACAAATTATATCAGTTTTCAATGTAAAATTTTACGATCTGATCAAAACTTTTATAGCCTTGCTATTGCTACGTGGCTTTAAGCAAAAGAAATGTTCCAAATAGTTACGTCGTAGATTTTTTGGCGAAGGAAAACTCTGATATATCAAAAGCACGTAAAGTCACAAATCCTTAAATCTCGTTCACTACTCGGAAAAAAACTGAATTCGGAAATACTTTTGTCTGGTTTTCTAAGTTTATCAAGTTATCTAAGGATACCATCACAACGCTGTACAAGCAATGGCCGACAAAAGCTGGCTGAACAAAAAAGTCCAGTTGAGCATATAGTTCCTTCTTCCCTCCCCCCACTAAGGTGAGGTCGGAACAATTTGAAAATTTTTATCAAATCATGAAAGATCTTTGATGTCCTGACAATAAATAATATGGGATAAAATCAGGACGAAGAAAAATTTTAAAAAATTTTTTTTCAATTTAAAAAAAAGAAGTTTTTACTGCATATTAAATCTAAAATTTTTAAAAAGTTTGCTATTTGTTTTTCAATTGATCTGTTTCCCGATTTATTCAAAAACTCAGTTTTGAAAGTGAGAGAATTGTAAGGGTTGAAAAACAGCAGAAAAAAGAGTGAAAAGAAAAACTGAATAACTAAAACAACAACTTAAGGGTTGTTGCCAATCATACAGATTGTAGAAAAAATTTTCACAACTTCAACAGTTCAAATATAATGCAAGATCCTAGAAATCTTGACAAACCATGAGCGGTATTGAAAAGTATTGTTCGCAACAGTTTTTTTCATGATCAATTTTTACATGCATAGATTAGATCTGGATAGAAAAATTTTTAGCACTTAAAATATTTGCAAAATGCATGCAAGACCGTACAATTTTGATTTTGAACGTAACTACAAGATTCAATTTAGCCACTTGTTGATTTATTGTTCTTTTAAAGATAGGATAAATCAATCTCTCATTCGTTTCCCACAAGCTGTCGTCGGTTCTTCAGAAATTTTTGTTCCTCATTTCCGGATATATTGGTTTCCCTTAATTTTTCCCTCATTGTTCACAATTCAACCAAAACTAAGAGATTAAAATATTACGCCTTCTGATTCAAAACTACAAATATGATTATATCCGTTCTTGGGACTAGCATGCAAAAAAGGCTGCAATGAAATTCCGTAATTTAACAAGATGGCTCGCTTGCGTATGTACAGGTTAACGAGTAAAACAAAATCTTTATGTGACAAAAAATTCACGCACCAAACCACAACGATGTTGCTGCAAGATACGTGAACAGAATGGTTTCATGTGATTTAATTGTTTGAAGAATAAATTCCTCGATTGGTTTTTGGTGCTCTGCTTACATACAACCAATCATCTAATTTTTTTCCGTACAAATAGTTGAAACTTGAACTTTAAATTGAGTTTTACCAGCTACAGAATTGTATGTTGAATAAATATAAACTCAACTGCCTGCAGGGAGACTCAAATTGAGAAACAAGAACTAAATTTTGATTTTTTTGGAAAAAGGAAATTTTGATTGTACTCCACTAATCTGTAGCTATTTTTTTATCAGTTTTTTACCCTGATAATCCGTGTGCTCTCAAGAGGTCAGAGAATATCTTAAAAGGGAGGTGCTAAAACTTTTTTCCTTTGAATATCCTTATCCCTCACCCTTTCGTTGCTGCTATAATGCTTTTAGAGTGTCATAATACCCCTCTATACCTCTCATTTTGCGATCATATCATCAGCAATAGTTCCTTCATTTTTGAAAGACCCTTGGGAAATATAGCAGTGAGTAGAATTTAACGGAGGCAGGAAATGTTATGACTATTTCTAATGCGCGACTGTAACCCTCCACTGTTTTTATAGCCTATGATTGAGACGTGGCTGTTTTATTTCTTAATTTTATGCACAGTGATTCATACATACATGTCAACTTTCCCGGTTTTAATAAAACCATGACACTCTCTAATTTTCATAAATATGAAAACTACGTGAGCATTCTTGCATTTAATGCTTTGCAAAGGCTTTGAAATAGGTCTGGGGAAACAAGAAAAGTGTTTTGTTGCTGTTTGCGTCAGAATAAAAAAAATCTCATGAACTTAAACTTTCTATTGTTATCATACCATTGAATAAAAAGGGTGATATTGAAGACCCAACAAATTACGGCCCATATCAATCACCCCGGCACTTGTGAAAGTTTTCGAGGAACAATACCAATCGCAAGTTGGTTTTTTTCTGCTAGCGCCCCCCAGCCTTATATATCCGTTAAATTTGTGCCCCCTAAATCTAAGTTTTCGTGAATTGTAAGAGCGATATTTGCATTTCACTGAAACAAGAGGGTCTAGGTAGATTGAAGGCACTTTGAAAATCGTTTTCTTAAGAAGTTTTAAAAATCAAGCCCTTATTGTAGCCGATAACACCAAAATGATCTAATACAGAAATTTTTATTGATGCTTACGTTTTATGAGACAAATTTTGGTTCAACACGTAATACTTTTAAACCATAGTGTAGGATGCAGGGAATTGTTATAACCAGATATTGTAAATTAGATAATTGCGATATATCTTAAACAAACAAACTAATGAACAAAAGCATATTGAGCTGTCGATATATTTCGTTTACTTAGCAAAGTTGTAATTGTGCATCAGGCCAAAATCGAAATGAGTGATTTGACATTAGAAGAAAGCTAGAGAGCGAAAATTTGAAGTGAATTAGTAACTTTGAACAGAATTTAAATTTCAATTTGAAGTTACTTAAAGTGCGATTTCGAATTTGCAATATAATGGGCATTCGCAGACCTGGTACACGCAACTCTTTAAGTTACATTCATCATTGGACTCTGAAAGTTTTTGACGAGGTTCCCCTAGTGATTGTTCAACTATAGTATGGATGCGCCCTATTACATTTTTTCGATGAGAGTTATTAGCACCGGAAGTGGTGTAATTTGATGGTTTTTGATATTTTGCAGTTTAAGTTTGATAGCTTCTGGATGAATTAATGGTATAAAGCAGTCGTACTAGCATGTAGTGGTGCTGTAAATTATTGGGTAATCATGGGAATTGTTTAGAAAGTTGTGGGAGAAACTTTTTGAAATTTTGAAATAAGAAAAGGCAATTTATCAGTTTTTTCAAATACCCTGGGTCTAAAAGTTGTCCGACCCCCCCCCCGGTATAGAAAGGATTTATTGGTTGATAACTGGTCAATGATGGGAGGAACCCCTAATGGTCCTCTTTTGCTATTAAAATTTTCGGGCGAATCCGACCACGCAATCTCCAGTTCTTAACACCGGAAGCAGTGTGATTTGAAGGTTTTTAGGTAGGTTAGTGTTAAATATGACTGTTTGAGTGAGAAATAATGGGATTAATCACTCGTAATGTAGTGCACATATGAATTAAGGATTTTGCACGATCTTGGGAAGGGTTTAGGATGTAAAATGGCAATTTTTGAGTATTTTGGTAATTATCACAGGAATGTATTTAGCAACTAAATGGAAATAGTTTTTTCTCAAAAAGTTGAAGTCGGATTGACCTGAAAATTGGGGGATAGACTATTTTGGGTACGAGGAATCCGATTTTAATGTGAGATCTGACCCCACACCAACCTGCACGGAACTAGCGCACGCCCCTGCTGCGAAACGTAAAATTTGAATTGCTCGTGTAATATTGGTAGTAGCCCTATGATTTTTGGAGGGTTATTGCAACCTTTCAAGGGCTTTTGATTGGTGATATTTTAAATCCCAGACTCCGACCGGAAGTCGGTGCTTCGGGACGACCGGAGAGCCGAAACCGGAAATTGGTGTTTTTGAGTGGCCCAGTGAATTTGAAATGGTATTAATATGATAACCTGAGCCAGTTATTGACAAAAAAAACTACCCCGGTCAATTTTGACGAACTCAGATTTTTCGGGTTTCGGCACCCACGACTCATTAAAAGTTTTTCAAATTGCGAACGAATCGCAACGGCTGATCCGTTGGTCATGAAACTTGGCAGGCAAGTTAGTGGCACCCTATAGTTACTAACTACAAAACTTTACCCAAAGACGTTTTGACCACTACTTCGCAAATTATTAGGTTTGGAAATTTGGGGTCATCCGGGAGGTCGAAGAAAAGTGTGCGTGGTCATTGCTCGTGTTCTATTGGGAGTTAGGTGATAAAAAATGGTGGGCAGGTGTAACTATGGTAGGAATTTCCGCGCCAATAGTTTTCTTTAACCAAATTGACCCTTCATCTTTGACTATTGACCCCTAATTGGCCTCTAGAGGTCAAATTTTTGGGCTTTTAGGAAAATTGGACTTTTGGCGGTTTTTAACTGCGGAATTGCATGAAAAAATGAGAAAGCTCAGAATGGCGGTTGCTCTTAGCTTTGGGGTTGAGTTTATTTATTTATTCAACACATGATATTCTTACAGGGACTGATTCATAGTTAGCTAATTTGATAGCGGAAATAGAGGAATAAGAACTTTTCAGAGCAACGTTCTATGTTCACTAAGCAAACACTGAGTGACGTGTCAAATGCATATATGAGTGTCAAATGCATAAAGTGTTTTGGATTTGATTACATGAGAGCCCAAAGGTCGCGTATTTAAGATAAGGAGAAAATTGAACAATGAGTAGTAGCAGTTGAATGACAGAGCATAATTTGGTTTTGGTTGTTTGCATAGCAGACAAAGCCCTCCTACAGAATGTGACAATTTCAAGTGTAAGTTGCAATGTTTACTTAAGAGATTAAGGTTTGTTTGCTTAAAATAAGAGCATATTGGTTGAACATAAATTGAAGTGATACGCAGAAAGATCAGAGAGGAAAGAAACAATTTGCTGAGACACAGCAGAAGTGGACACAGAAGAGATTTTGGCACAAGCGAGAGAAAGTAGTTGGTTTAGTGAGACTAATCTTTAAAAGATAGTGTGAAAAACAAAGAAGAGATTGAAAGTTAGACTGAACTCTGGAGGTTTGTAATCTTAAGACCAGTTGGGATACTGTGAGGTGTTTTGGTTTATTTCATTTGGGAAGTGAACCACGGGTATTGGTATTATAATTGTAATTACTATTTTAAATTGTCTTGAATTTGTCTTTTCCATTGATGTGCAAGTAATTTTTTTAACTTTGTTGTCCATGTAACTAGATTTGATACTACGAGCGCCATTAACTTATTTCAAGACAATCTAATTTGCAACAGCATACAACAGTGGAAGAGGGAAATAGCAGAGTATCAAATTAACGCTTGCTTCACCAATTCAAAACCTTTGGTTGTTTTATTTGATCGATCTTGTGGGCGACAGAGTCCCCTCACTGTGAAGCCTAGTTAGAAATTTAGAAGACAATAGTGGCGCTCCTGGGTGCGCTTCATTTCTTTGTTACTTTTTTGCTGTGGATTATTTTCTGATTATTTGGAGAGCGTGCGATATTTTTCGTCGGAGAAACTGCTGCGAGCGCACCGAAATTTGACATTAATTTGCAATTTGGGTTACCAATAGTTTGATTATGTTTGGTTATCAATTGGTGAAGCGTTTTTCTTTACAAAACTACGAAGTTTGGGAAGTTGGCGTGAACATTATTTGAGCACTAGCATGAAGATGGGATGGACGGAATAAGAGATGATGAAGTGGTTGCCTACAAAATTGTGTGGGTGGGCCTTGAATGCAGTAAGTGATTTACCAAGAGGTTATTGGCGGTCGACTCCAGGGAAGCAAGCATGGACACTGACAGAGACGCTGTATCAATTTGATATACGATTGTCTGACAATTCACTCTTTTATGAGAGAAGCTACAATATATTTGTTAGAGGGAAAGCGGGAAGTAGGGCGGAATTAAAGGTAACCAGTGATACTGTGGATCAGAGAAAACGACAGCACTATCCTCAAAGGCACGTAATTGATACAAGTAGAGGTGTTGACACTTCTTCAATAGATAGATTTCGGCAATCTGGCAGCAGTTCTGAAGTGTTTGACATTGGGTCCAGCAGTGGTGTACCGAGAAAAAGAGCTTTCAGTACAGATCTGTTTGGAGAAGTTGAAGATACGAGAGTTGCTGAAAGAGGTAATTGATTAAGAATTCCAGGTTACGGCAACAAAGTGCAAACTGGAACTCAGGTAGAGTTCATGGAGGATGTTTGTGGTCAAACAAATCAGGAAATTTATAGAGCAGCACTGAGAGCATATGAAAACAGTGGGTTCAGAGAAATTCCGATAGAAGAAAAAATCCTTGAGCGGAATGTTGAGTCTTGTGGACCAGAAGAGCATCATGCTATGGAAAACGTTTATGTACTGTCACCAGAGTCTGGGGCGCTAAGCGGTGAACAGTCGGATGATGACTATTTGTTTGAAGATATTTCGGATACAGATTTTTCGAATAAAGAGAATGAGGTAAACGAAGCAAGGAGCGAGACAAGTTTTGCTGGGAGTTCGGACTCAGTAGCATGCGGCAATGTAATTGCAATAGCAAGCAGTTTTGGCAGTGGAGTCAAAACTAGCAGAAACGATATGTTGCGAGCCTGGGGCTTGATGGAGTTGAAGACAGGAGGTTCAGACCAGAAGTTTGGAAGCATGGAAGTGGAGCCATTTGGAAGCATCAGGACAGCAGTCATGTCTGGATTACAGCAGAAATGGCACCTACAGTGGAAGAAGAGTTGGTCATCCATTCAAACAGAGGAAGAAGGTTTTCATGTAGAGGTGCACGAGTGTATGAGGAGAGGGACGTTGACAGCTAAGTTATTCAAGCGTTTTTACCCAATTGTTGCCTATATGGTATTAATCTATTTTATCGAGACAAGTTGATTAAGCACTATAGCCGTAGAGAAATTTTTTTCTTAAAAAAATGATAAAGGGAAATGTGTAAATTTAGTAAATCTTTTTTTAGGATTTGTCTTTTTTTACTTTAGTGATTTTGGGGTTCCCGGGGAAGATGTCTGTCAGAAGCAAAAGAGTTTGATCAAAAATCAATGTTGATGAGTTAGGTAGAATATGATAAAATTTGAAAATGCGAAAGTTTTAAAATCGGATTTAATCAACCGCTTTTCAAATTTTGGTGCAGTTAGTTTATTTTAACCCGGAGCTAAACAAAAATGGTTCACTTCACTAGATCGACTATGGTTAAAGTACGTAGGAGTAAGTTAATCAGGTCACAGGATAAGGCTTTGCAATTATTCGGGAGAATAATAATCTAGGAGGGAGGAGTGTAGGATGCAGGGAATTGTTATAAACAGATTTTATAAATAAGATAATTTAGGTCAAGTTAGACAAGTTAATTAGGTGTTTGAAGTAAGCGTTCTTTCTTAAGGGTTTATTGTTTCGAAGGAGCCAGAGAGGGGAGTTGAGTGATATATCTTAAACAAACAAACTGATGAACAAATTGAGCTGTCGATATATTTCATTTACTCAGCAAAGTTGTATTTGTGCATCAGACCAAATTCGAAATGAGAGATTTGAAATTAGAGGAAAACTATAGAGCGAAACTTTGATGTTAACTAGTAATTTTAAAGAGAATTGAAATTTCAATTTGAAGTTACTAAAAGTGCGATTTCTATTTTGCAAAATAAGGGCATTCGGTGACCTGGTACACGCAACTCTTTAAGTTACATGCATCATTGGACTCTGAAAGTTTGTGACGAGGCTCCACTAGTGATTGTTCAACTAAAGTATGGATGCGCGGCCTATTACACTTTTTCGATGAGAGTTATTAGCAGCGAAATTGGTGTGATTCGAGGGTTTTTGATATTTTGCGGTTTAAGTTTGATAGTTTCTGGATGAATTAATGGTATAAAGCAGTCGTCCTAGCATGTACTGGTGGAGTAATGTATTGGGTAGTCATGGGAATGGTTGGAGAGTTGTGGGAGAAACTTTTTGAATTTTCGAATTAAGAAAAAGCAATTTATCAGTTTTTCCTAATACCCTGGGTCTATAAGTTTTCCGATCCCCCAGGGATGGGAAGGAGTTATTGGTTGATAACTGGTCAATGATGGGAGGAACCCCTAATGGTGCTCTTTGGCGATTATAAATTTCAGGCGAATCCGACCACCCAATCGCCAGTTATTAACACCGGAAGTATTGTGATTTGAAGGTTTTTGGGTAAGTTACTGTGAAATATGACTGTTTGAGTATGAAATAATGGGATTAATCAGTCGTAATGTAATGCACGTATGAAGTAAGGATTTTGCAAGACCTTGGGAAGGGTTTAGGATGTAAAATGGCGATTTTTGTGTATAATGGTAATTATCACAGGAAAGTAGTTTTTGATGTCAGATCTTTCCCCACACCAACCTGCATGGAACTACCGCAAGCCCGAGCTGCGGAACGTAAAATTTGAATTGCTCGTAGAATATTGGTAGTAGAGCTATAGTTTTTGGGAGGATTAGTGTAATTTTTAAAGGGCTTTCGATTGTTGATATTTTTAGTCCCAGATTCCGAGCGGAAGTTGGTGCTTCGTGACGACCCGAGAGCCGAAAACCGGAAATTGGCGTTTTTGAGCGGCCGAATGAGTTTGAAATGGTATTGATATAATAACATGAGCAAGTTAGTGAAAAAAATAACCACCCCCGGTCAATTTTGACGAACTCGGATTTTTCGGGTTTTGGCACCCACGTCTCGTTAAAAGTTTTTCAAATTGCGAACGAATCGCAACGGCTGATCCGTTGGTCATGAAACTTGGCAGGCAAGTTAGTGGCACCCTATAGTTACTAACTACAAAACTTTACCCAAAGACGTTTTGACCACTACTTCGCAAATTATTAGGTTTGGAAATTTGGGGTCATCCGGGAGGTCGAAGAAAAGTGTGCGCGGTCATTGCTCGTGTTTTATTAGGAGTTAGGTGATAAAAATTGGTGGGTAGATGTAACTATGGTAGGAATTTTTGCGCCAATAGTTTTTTTTGACAAATTGACACTTCATCTTTGACTATTGACCCCTAATTGACCTCTAGAGGTCAAATTGTTGGGCTTCCAGGAAAATTAGACTTTTCGGCGGTTTTTAACTGGGGAATCGCATGAAATGTTGAGAAAGCACAGAATGGCGATTGTTCGTAGCTTTGGAGTTGAGTTAAAATATATATTCAACACATGATTTTTTTACAGAGATTGATTTATAGTTAGCTAATTTGATAGCGGAAATAGAGGAATAATAACTTTTCAGAGCAACGTTCATTGTTTACTTAGCAATCACTGATTGACATGTCAAATGCATAAATGAGATAAAGTGTATTGGATTTGATTACATGAGAGCCCAAAGGTCGCGTACTTAAGATAAGGAGAAAATTAACAATGAGTAGTAGCAGTTGAATGACAGAGCATAATTTGATATTGGTTGTTTGCATAGCAAACAAAGCCCTCCTACAGAATGTGACAATTTCAAGTGTAAGTTGCAATGTTTACTTAAGAGATTAAGGTTTGTTTGCTTAAGATAAGAGCATATTGGTTGAGTATAAATTGATGTGATACACAGAAAGATCAGAGAGGGTTGAGACATAGCATAAGTGGGACACAGAAGAGATTTTGGCACAATCGAGAGAAAGTAGTTGGTTTAGTGAGACTAATCTTTAAAAGATAGTGTGAAAAACAAAGAAGAGATTGAAAGTTAGACTGAACTCTGGAGGTTTGTAATCTTAAGACCAGTTGGGATACTGTGAGGTGTTTTGGTTTATTTCATTTGGGAAGTGAACCACGGGTATTGGTATTATAATTGTAATTACTATTTTAAATTGTCTTGAATTTGTCTTTTCCATTGATGTGCAAGTAATTTTTTTAACTTTGTTGTCCATGTAACTAGATTTGATACTACGAGCGCCATTAACTTATTTCAAGACAATCTAATTTGCAACAGCATACAAGAGTGGAAGAGGGGAAGTAGCAGTGTAACAAATTAACGCTAGCTTCACCAATTCAAAACCTTTGGTTATTTTATTTGATCGATCTTATGGGCGACAGAGTACCCTCACTGTTGAGCCTAGTTAGAAATTCAGAAAACGACACATAGCTGTGCTAGCTTTTAGTAAATGCATATTGCTCATATAAGTTCACGTATAAGATTTCTTAGCTTTATCAATAAGTTTACACATTTATAAATGGGGGGTGCCTAACTAATTGGGGGGGGACTAGCAGAAAAGATCCCGCAAGTTTTGGATTAAAATTCTCAAAGAATCTTCTATTTAAGAAACAATTTATATTCTGAAAGACTATTGAAGTTTAGTCTATCTAACCGAGAGTTTTAGCAAAAACCCTAACGAAGACACAAATAACACTTCTGGTTTCTTAGACCTATCGAAAACAATTTAACTAAACGTTTGATATAATAACGTTTGATATAACTAAACGTTTTGAATAATTACACAAAATCTGTCTCTCAAAGTGCTTAATTGTTGATTGTTTGGGGTTCTTCACCCCTCTCCAGCAATTAATTTGTCAACCTAGCTCATGGGCGATTACTAAGTGCAGTTGTTAATGGTGAAATGGCTAATTAGATTGATATATATGTATATATATATATATATATATATATATATATAAAATCGAAAGTAAGTAAAATGAGTTCCTGAAACACTAGATAAAAAACAAGGCGGCTCGTTAATGTGCGTTCGCACATGATGTTCCAACCCGAGCTGATATACATTTTTGACTTAATTGTCAACCAAATGAAGAAATAACAAAGATAGATGTTTGAGTTTAAAACACTCGTTACACAACCTATCTACTAATTGAATTACATAATGCAGTGCCTTTTTACAGCGCCGATGAGATCTGACCTCAAAGAGACTATGAGAAAAAAAAACAACCAAAAAAATTAGCAAAAACAAAAACTTCTCGGCAGAAACTGAATATCTAAATTTAAAAGCACATAGTAACAACGTCCAAATGCAGTCAGATAAAACCTTAACTATTCAAATTTAATTTCTCCTAACAATACAGCTGACAGAAAGTTTTCTTAATGAGACTATGTTACAAGTCAACAAAAAGAACGATCAAGGAGGCGAAATTCAAAAATTAATCAACATTTTTTAAACCAAGAAATTTCAAAAGTCCTAAAAATTATTAGCTTTTAACTAAAAAATCCTTGATAAATTACCAACAAGTTACTGCAAAACCAAAAATCTTGTCTTTGGGTAGTTTAAGCCTTAGAAACTAAAGAAAAACCTAAAAATTTAGAAACGATTTGCGAAAAAAAACTATTGCTACCATTAAAATCATTAGCTATTATCTGAATATTTTGTATTTTTAGTTCAATTCTTATTTCTACTAATTCAGCTGCAGAAATTATACTGAGAGATTAAATAAGTTTATTTGGGCCACATTTTTAAACCATTGGGATCTGTTACTACGCGATTGTTCTCGAAGAAGAGAAAAAGAAGCGCAAAAAATGACTACTCAAAAAACGTTTATAAAACGGCATACTGTCCCACAAACAAAGCATCGGTGACATATAATATCAGCAGATATGTTTTGTTTTATTACAAGAAATTGGATGTGACCTCTCATAGATGAAAATAAGTTACAATTTGACAAAAAGAACAACAAAAACTGAAAAGTTTGAAAAATGATTGAAAAGGTATATCAAAAACTTTAAGACTAAATACTATAAGCTGACTAACTGACTCGGGTAAGATCATTAACTCAATCTTCAACTACAAGCCTAAGAGGATTGTCAGCAATTTACGGCTACCTAAATAACAAACATAGGCAAAAACAGCATTTTCAATAAAAAAAATTGAGCGAGAAGTGTCGAAATCATTAAAAAAATGAACTTTTCACTAAAACTTTCCTATGTTCAGTCAATTTTTTAACAGCAATGGGATTCCTTTTTTATATCAATAAGTTTCAAAAAATCAAATATGAACAATTACATTAGAAACGCGAAATTTTTGAGAAAACTCGTAGTATCAACGAAATTACTTTCATTAGCCTTCAACGGAATCCACCAAAATACGCTAAATTCCGCCTCCTTGGGCCAAAAAGTTTGTTGGCCATTCATATGTGGTCAATAACACCTTAAAACAAGTTATTGAAGACGAAAACAACAACAAAGACAGGTAACAACCAAAAATTCAGTAAAAAAGTGGCAGACGAAAGTGTCGAAGCAAAATTAAATCATAATTTCTTCTCTGAAAACTTTATATATGGTCCAATGAACGTCTTCTCTAAACGAATGGGAACTATCAGTATTAGGATAATGTGATAAGATTTCAAAAGCATCCAAAAATGAGAAAAAGTACCCGAAATAAAATATGAAAACTAGTGGCATTGAAGGTTTAAAACTAATACGTAGAAAATAAAACCGCTAACCATATTTTTTTTGACTGCATTAGAAATAAAGAGGGATACTGTAAATACTTAGATTGACCAACAGTCCACGAAAAAAATTTAAGATCGTTCAATGTTCAAAAAATTTTTCGAAAATTTTTTTTAAAGTCTTAAAAGCCATTAAACTCAAAAGCTTTTAACGGAGGTCAACAACTACGCTCAGAAATAACGCGATGGCAGGAAAAAAATATTTGTCATGCATAGATAATCACAAAGAGATCACAATAAGTCTTAAGACTATGAAAACAAGAACATGCGAAAACCAATATTCAGTAGAAAAGTACGAGAAGAATAATTCGAAGCTACTTAAACCATTAGCTTTTCTCTGAAAACTTTATCTGTGATCCACTGAATGTCTCTTCCAAGCCAATGGGATTAGAATAATATTTGGCTAGCGTGTATAATATTCGGATAATGTAATAAGAGTTCAAAAGTAACCAATAATACAAAAATATGCTTCAATAGGAGTATGGGGATGTTAGTCATGCATAAGTGATCAATAAGACATCACAACAAATCTTATGACTATGAAAACAACAACAAAAATAGGAAAAAACGAAATACTCAGTAGAGAAGTGCGAGAATAAAAGGTCGAAGCCATTTGAAACAATAAATTTTTCTCTGAAAAATTTTTCTGTGATCCACTGAACGTCTTTTTGAAACACTGACTGTCAATAGGAGCTGTCAATTTTAGGATAGTGTGATAAGATTTCAAAAGTAATCAATAATCCGGAAATATCCAAAAAAAATTCTTTAAACTTTTTGAGATCTTGTGTCATTGAAGTCATTTTACTAAAAGTTAGAAGAAAAAACTGCCAGCTAGATCAAATTTGGTTACAGTAGGACGGAAGAGTGTGCTGTCATCACAGAGACTGACTTACATTTCACGATAATAAAATTATGTTTGGTTAATGTTCGAAAAAAATCATGATCGAAAGTCTTAACAGCCATCAGCTGTCCACTCAAAGCACTAGATATGCTCACTTAAATCCCATTACGGACTATATTGCACTGTAAGTCAATGAGTCCATGCCATAAGACTCGAGCAGTTCCTTGAAAACGTTTTTTTTGTTCACTGGGCTTCATTTGACTGTATAGGAGTTTTGTCCTTAACGGAACTTCGATATGAAAAGTGACTTGTCTCTAGGTGACTTAGAAAGCAAAAAAGTAGAAAAGATTTATAAAAAGAGCTCTCAAATAGATTTCGAATTTTCTTGATATTGAAGCTGCCTATATGACCAGAACTAGTCTTTTTTATCGCCTTTAGTCTGTTAGGAACACGAAATTGGATCATTTTTTTTGCAAGAAATTTAAGTTTGAAATACTATTTTCATAGAAAATATCATAATTTGGAGAAAAATCGCACTAAAAGTGAACAAATATCCCGTGTTCACACAAAACTTCAATCCTCGATAACTCCTCGAAAAAAAAAATCAAAAAAATCTTTTTAACTTTGAATTCTACGCTGGACCAGCTTTTTAATGATACCACTCACATTTCTCTGCGATGAATACATCGATCGCCCGAAATTGACTGAACAAAAAAACCCATTTGAGTATATAGTTCCTCCCCCCCCCCACAAGTGGGGTCGGAACAATTAAGTTTTAAAACTGAGTTGGAGCCAGTCCTAAGAACAACCTAGAGTATTAAATATTTGGCTATCTTAATAGTTGGTGTTCCTTAGCTACATTGTCATTTCCTCTCTTGATCAATTATTTAAAATTAATCGTTTACAAAAACCAGCAATTCCCCGCTATTGTAGAAACTTTTTTGCTGCATAGCAATGCGTTTTAGCTGGGGTTTCAAAGCATTCTGTGATCACTCCAAATCTGAGTAACCTTTGATCCAAAACGAAAAAACTTATTTTAACATTTCGTGTTCTTCTCAAATGCAGAACAAGCTACCTGTTTTCATTTTCGTTTGTACATTACCGAAACTCTGCTTTCAGACAGTCTATTGGCTCTGTTTGCCATATAGCAATCTTTTTCAATAAATGAACAAGAAAAAATTTTATTGGGATCATTATTGAGAAAAAAGTTCTGGCAAAAATGCATTATCAGAAAAAGACTTCGTGTTCTAAAAAGTGTGCATACATATCTAGTATTTCAAATATTTAAACCACTCGGATATCAAAAAAATATTTATTTTTTTGGAATCAGTTTATTGCGAACAATTACTTAAATAACAAGGGAAATCTATCTTCTGTTCTCCTGACTTTAAGATTTTTATCCCAGGCTTTTTAAAGAATTTGAAATACTTTTTCCCTTCATTTTGCCTTCGTTAGTTTTGATTAAAGATGTTTTCACGAAAAATTTGTTTGCATTTTGTACTGAAATTCATTATTTTTTCTTGTTAATGCTTCCAAAAAATGCTCCATTGTATATTAGAAATATTCCGCCCTCTTTTTGTAAATCTTTTCAAAACATTGAGTATTGTCCTTTTCACCTAATACACAAAGTATTGTTTTGCTTTCTAAAATTGATAGGACCCTCGATTAGAAACACAAACAAAACAATAAACTTTTATTGGTTCAAGAATTATTATTGTTGAAACAATAAAGAGAACGAGCATTTTGTTGGAAGTGTAATTATTTGATATATAAAAAAGAAAAAAGTAGATTGTGAGGTACAAAAATTAATGTTAAGGCTAAGTTTCCCATATAAGCAAAAAAATCGTGAAGTGAATCATATTTTGTGATCGTACAAACGAAAAATGTTATTGCCACTTTATATGATGCATCAAATTTGACAAAAAATTTAATCAGTTTTCTTTCTGAAAATAAGGACCTACTTTTCCCTTATGCCGAGAAACTGCCCTTGTCTGATACCGACGGCTATCTTGCAAGAGTCTTGTGAGATTACGCAACATCTTGCAAGATCTAGCCGTCGGATATGCAAGAATTTTGCAAGATAGGTGTCGATCTTGTAAGCTTCTTTCAAGATAAACGTCTGATTTTTGCAAGGGTCTGGCAAGATAAGCGACGAATTCTTCCAGGGCCCTTGCAAAATGGGCGTCCGCAAATCTAGACTTAGCTTGAGCGTGGGCCTTTTTGGCTCTTCGATGACTGGAGTCGGTGCATTGCTGGGCTCCAAAAAGACCTGACCTAGCCAAGCAAAAAGGCCCACGCTCAGGAAAGAAAAGAAACCTAGAGAGCTAAGACCAATGCGCGAAGGAGTCAGAAAGAAGTGTGGGGGCTATCGCTCTGCGCAGAGGGGGTCACAAACAAGGGCGGAAATGTAACCTTACCTTGAGCGTGGGCCTTTTTGCTTTCTTTGATGACTAGAGTCGGTGCATTGCTGGGCTCCAGAAGGAGCGCACTTGACCTAGCCTCTAAAGAAAAAAAGACCCTAAAGAGTGGTTTAGGGAAACCATGGTTTAGCAAAAGTTATTCTGAAAAAAAACATTTTGTTGACCTCGTTCTTTGGCATGGAATCAAAGACATAATTTTCTCTCCATTCGTTTTTAGTAACCTCACAACATGGAAAGTTGATATTTGCTGGCGCAGTAATTTGGCCAGAGAATTTGAATTAATATAAATAAATTCTTTTGTATAACAAAAATAATTTCCATGGTAAGGATTTTTTTGTTTTTTTTTCAAGCCTATAAATTAATCAAACTTTTCATTTTGGCGATCATTTCGAAAGCTTGTTTTTTCGCTTATCAAGCGAGGCAATCAACGATTTATTTCATTCCAACAAATTTTAGGAAAAGTAAATTGCTTAAAGAAGAAATACTGCAAATGAAAGAGTCTGGTGTTAACTTCAAAACAATTTTTGAATGGTAGCACAGTGGTTTTTTTTCATGGTCTTGGTTATGAAATAAATGGGACGTTTTACTGCATTATCTCAAAAGTTCAGAGAAATCAATCGGTGTATTTGGTGTTTTTTTAGAAACAAAAGTTTTTGACAATTCAAGAAGTGCAGCTGTAGCTATGTTATTTTTTTCAATGGTTTAATGAAGGATTATGTACGATAAATCAGTGCAGCAACACATGAATACTTTGTTCTGATTCCGAACTACTTTTTCACTATACTTCTGGAAATAAATCTTTTTCTCTGCTAAAAATCACTTAATTGACGCTGCAGTAATCTTTCAAGAATTTTCGATAGAGCTTTAGTCGTAAGATTTTATCGATATCGGATTATTTATGTTAATTGTTTATCTCAAACTCTATAGCAAACCTGAAGCGAAACTGGTTTTTAGCAAAAATCAATCTGCCAACATAATTTCACTTCAACGAAGTGTTCTTTTTATCTTTATCAATGAGACAGTTCTCATAAAGCTTTTAATTTTTCATTTGATGCTCTCGTTGAATTGCTCAAAGATTACTTTTTTCCATATTTGTTTGGAAGTATTGGATTGTTATGGTATTTTCTTATGAAGCAGTCAATATGTAGTTTCACATATTTTCTTCGTTCTGATAGAAACTGATGGAAGTAACTTTGATGGAAACTGTGTTCAAAACGTAAGTAACTTTATATAAAAAGTTCATATTTAAGAGAATCAGTATGGAGGCAAAATAAACCCGACCCATGGAAAAATTTTGAGCTTTCGCAAATGCTTCCCTATTGTGCAGTTTCTTCTTTGAAAGGAATATTTTTGATAATTGGTGTTTATCGGTCAATCGTTTATATGATCGAAGGTTATAGGTAACAAGGAGGCTCGGTAATGTGCGATCGCACATAAGGTTCCGACCCCGCTCATCCACAATTTTGGCATAATTGTCTACCAAATAAGGAACAGATAGAAAACCCCAAAAATTCAAGTATTTTTCAAAAAATAAAATGGTGTATGAACGAAAAGATAGCCTAAATAACTCAGTGGTGTAAAAAATGGTGCATTAGATTTATTAGATATGCCAATATTAAGAAAGCGAGTCAAGACGAACAGCAAAATAAAACATCAACAACAAACATTAATTACATCATAAAACTTATGTCCGTTCTAAAAAACAAAACTTAATGACAAAGTTAAAATAGCGTCAGATAAAACTGAAAAAATAAAAAAACGTGTAATAAGCCATAAATGATATGAGACCAGTCCACAATAAGGCTTGGTAACAACTAGACAATGGAGTACAAAAGCAGTAAGTTTGAAAAATTCGATGATTTTTTTAAAAACAATTTCAAATAAAGAAAGCCATTGGAAATCAACTATAAAATCGCACAGGTTTACGAAAACCAGTGTTTCTGAAGATGGGAATTAAGAACTGTCGGTATTCGATTTTCATGCGGTTACAAAAAGAAAAACAAATAGACAACAAACAAAAAATCAGTGAAATTTAGCCAGAAAACGCTTTCGAAGCCGTAAAGCCATACTTTGGCCCTCAAAAAATGTTTCATTCACCTTCATCGAACACCGATAATGTATTCTGTGACCTTTCATTAATGAAACCAGGTAACAATTAGACAAAAATTTTAAAAGAGTCAAAAATTAGTAACATTTCTTTTTCGAAAAAAAAATATTTCCAAAGACATCAAAAGCCACTAATTACAAAAGGAAATATTTAAATAGGTTCCTTTATTGTTCCAAAGGAATTTCTTGAGACCTGCAGTTGTGCAAAATTATCTTACGTCTACGAAAAGAACGTAGAATTTGACAAAATTCAAAAATTAATTTACTTTTTTCTGTAAAAAACTTGTATCGAAGCCAGTAAAGTCATGAAAACGTTAGATTTTGTAACAACAATCCTTTGACATCTTCCCTTGACAACAAAATTGTCATTTTTTGCCTGTAATCAACGAGACTGGGTAACAAACAGACAATGAAAGGAGCAAAATTGCGAAGTTAAAAAGTGCAAATTTAGTCAAAGTGGACTAAAGGAATTTATTTCGTGCTGTTTTTGATGAATTCCGAACTTTGAAATAATTAGCCAGAATTTTTGTCAAAAGAAATTAATAAACATAGCCGGCAATATTTTTTGTCTTTAAAAAGTCAACCGACAACACTTTCTTTAAAAAATTTAGCAAAATTAGCGAAATTTTAGTCAAAAATTCCGGAAAATTTGAATAAAATCAAAGGAATTCACTCTATTTTCTAAAATCAGAGAAATCTTCTTAATTTCATATTCTGCGCCGGACAGGCTTTCTAATGATACCAGTCTCAACTCTCCACGATGAATATATCGATCGGCCAAAATTGACTGAACAAAAAAACCCATTTGAGTATAGAGTACCTCCCCCCTCAAGAGGGGTCGGAACAATTAGTATTGTGCTGAGAGATGATTGGTCATTTCTTTTGAAGTAATTGAAATTAATATTGCTCAATAGAAAAAGTTATACATTTAATGTGATATTTGTGATGTTTTAACTAGTTCATCCAAAACAAGCGATCGCATATTTTTTATGACCGTTTAATACTCACAAATTTATTTGTTTTAGCTAAAGGCGATTCTTCAAAAATTTGCTAAATTTTTCTATTTATTTGTTGTCATTTCAGTTTTGGTAATTAAAGTTTTTAGAGACAAGCAACTTGACTCATTCTTCTTTTTTTAAAGAATATTTTGACAACGAATGAGCCTGAAAAAAGTAGTGTAATAGGTCTCGAAGAAAAGGGAGTTTCTATTGATAAAAGCTTTGCATTTTGCTCATTAATGATGTTTGGCTTCTTCAGATTGTTTCTTCTTCGGTTTCGACTCCTACAATTTAGATTTAAGAAATTAAGTTGATTGCCTCTCTGCTAAAAAATATTTCAAGGTTTCCTCATATTATTAGTTGCGATAGAATTTCATCTTTTCATATACGGCTAATAGGTTTAAAAGCACACAGATAGAACATCACATCTACTACGAACAACGCCAGGACAGCGTTGGAATAGAGGGACCTGGCGACCAAATTTGTTTCCTCATTGTAAATTTTAGAATGATATTTCAAAGTGTTTTCTAATACGGAATCCTTGGCAATCAGTCGTCTGTCAATCGAAAGTAACGGGTTGTATAACAATTTTGTGAGAAACGCGAATACTGGATTTGTCCTCCTCAGAATATGAGGAATTTCTATTGCAACGTTTTAATAGTCCATCTAATGTTAATGCAACAGGAAGACTACACATTTTTTTCTCAAAATGTCAACATAACTACTGATCTTCTGATCAAAAAATTCCCTAATATATTATACATTTCCTTGAAATAGATTCGATTGAAAACTTCTTTTGTTCTAATTATTTGTAGATTGAATGATTACGACCTTAAGTTAAAAATGCTTATTTTAAGTTCAACCTTGAAGCTTTAGGTCTTTTTGTGGGACTATGTGGCATTTAGGGGATGATAAATTGGCAGATAGATGCAATTTAGAGAGTTGACTTGTAACAAACTCAGTTGCTTTCACAAGACAAAATATCTACGACATACTATAATTTATTTTACTTCTTTTCATTGTTGTCGAAGAATTGGGCTCATTTTGTTGCAAACAACTGTTTTTGCAATACAAGTATAATGTTATTAATACTGTTGAAAATGCCTGCTTTTTATCATAATTTTTCGTGGTTTTACTTATTTTTTAGTTATTACAATTAAAGTTTTTATTTTTAAACGGAGTCGGTTCCAATGTTATAGTTCTATTTGATGCTCAACTCAAATGCAAATTAATGCTATTTGATTATCAGCTCAAACGCAAACACTGAGTTGTACAAAATTTGCAGTTATAGCAAAATTTTATTTTTAATTTTAGCACAAATTTTTCATATATCAAGACCAATGATAATTCAATTTGATTTTTTTTGGTGTTTTCTTTATATTATATGATCCTTCGCACTATTAACATGACAATTTTTCATGTATCAAAATTTTCTGTTAGTTTATTTGATCTTGCTAGCTTGCTTGTTGGCTAGTTTATTGTTCCGACCCCTCTTGAGGGGGGAGGAACTATATACTCAAATGGGTTTTTTTTTGTTCAGACAATTCTGGCTGATCGAAATATTCATCATAGAGAGTTGATACTGGTATCATTAGAAAGCTCATCTAGCGTAGATTATGGAAATAATTTTTTTTTCGATTTTCTTTTTTACAGGGAGTTATCGGGGTTAAAACTTTTGAGAAAATAGAGTAAGTTCCGCTGATTGTATTCACATTTTCCGGAATTTTTGACTAAAATTTCGTCAATTTTGCTAAGATTTGTAAAAATTGTCTTTTTAAAGTGTTGTGGGTTTTAATTTTAAAGACAATAAAACCTTCTCGACTATTTTTGTTTAATTTTGTCAAAAATTTTAGCTAAATATTTCAGACTTTTTCATCAAAAACAGTACGAAATAAATTTCTTTCATCCATTTTGATTAATTTTGCAGGAAATACAAACCCAGAAAAACTCAACACAATCTTTGTAAACTCAATAAGGGGGCTATTTCTTCTTCAATTTCCGCTGAGAGTGCTCTGTAATTAAAAACTTTTTGCTAACTTCTCTCAATGACTATCAAAAACGCCAAAATTTTTGTAAATTTTTTAACTAACAAATTATCTATATCTAAAAAATTTAGAGTTACAAGCGTTTCTAAGAGACGGAAAACATTACCAGGACTAGTTCTCGACCAATTTTGGTCTGTTAAAATCCGAAGAAATAATTCGGATTGTAATCAGTCGGTCTTTTTTTAAAGTAAATTAGTAATCTTTTCTATATTAATTGAAAAAAAAACAACTTTTAAAATCTCAGTAGTGATGGATCCAATGAGCTTCCTCAGCCAGTTCAAATGAAAGCATCTAGTTTTTACTTGAAAGCTTATAGTCGTTTTGACTTTTAAAAATTTTTGATTTAAATAAATAATAGCTTATTGAAGTTCGCCTATTTTTTTCTCAATTTTGGTCAATTTGTATTTTAAAGTCAGCAACCAAAGGATGCTTCTTCACTCTAGTGATTTCAAATTTAATGTCTGTTGAGGTTTCACGCCATAGATTATGGTTTTCTGGCTTTGATCACACATTCTTTTTTTTGTTTTAGGTATTTGCCCACTTTTCACGTCTTCTAGTTTGTCACATTATCACATTTTTGACAATTCATATATCACATTATTGGCGGGCATTCAACATAAGTCACAATTGTAATATTAAAATCCTTGAAAGGATGTTTTATGGTTTTAACGGATTCGACACTACTTTCCCGAAGAATTTACTTGATTTTTTTTACTTTTGTCTCTAACTGACGTTTTTACTTTGTCTCTTTGGTTGTTTGTTTGTAGTTTCCTGCACAATGAACCCGTTTCGTTGGCTTCTCATGAAAAAATAACTGAGCCGATATTCTGATATTAGTAGATAGCTGATGGCTGTCATGACATTGAAAATTATTATTTTCCAAAATAAAAAAAAACTTACCAATTGTGTTCATTTTTGTCTGTTTGTTAACTAGCTTCGTTAATTACAAGCGAAGTTTGACTTTATTGGTCTCACGTACAAGTGTCAACTGAAGGGATTCGTGTCGCAAAATCTAAAGTTTTTGAAGGATTCGTTATGACTTTATTGGTTTTGGAACGGGTTTTTCATAAAAAAAACGTAAACAAATTTTTGATTTTTGTCATTTTTACGTTCTTTTTGTAGATGTAAGAAATATACTGGATAAATGCAGGTCTTAAAAACTTACTTTGGAAGAATTAACGAACCTATTTAATTACTTCATTTTGTTATTAATGACTTTCATGTCTTTGGAAATAATTTTTTTTTCGAAAGAAATTAAATATTACATAATTTTGAGTTTTTTTGTTCTTTTTTGTCTACGTGTTACCTAGTTTCATTAATGAAAGGTCACATAATAAATTATTAAGGTTCATTGAAGGTGAGGGCCAAAGTTTTGAGGGCCAAAGTTTTGAGGGCCAAAATTTGGCTTTACGGCTCCAAAAGCGTTTTCTGTCAAAATTTAAGTGATTTTTTGTTTGTTTTCTGTTTGTTGTTCTTTTTATAAGCGCATAAAATGTGCATACCGACATTATTCATTCCCATCTTTAGAAGCACCGTGTTTTAATTGTAAAATTATGGGATATTTAAATTGATTTCTAATGGTTTTCATTACTTTGAAATTATTTGTTTTTTTCCTAAAAAAATGATTTTTTCAAATTTACTGTTTTTGTTCATTATTGTCGAATTGTAACTGGTGAGTTTTGAGTCATTTTATTTAGTTTCAGTTTTATCTGACGCTATTTTGACTTTGCTATTAAGTTTTATTTTTGAAAACGGACATAAATTTTTTGATGTAACTAAAGTTTGTTGTTTTTGTTTGATTTTGCTGTTCGTCTTGACTCGATTTCTTAATATTGGAATATCTCATCAATCTAATGCATCATTTTTCACTCCACTCAGTTATTTGCTTTGGCGGCTATCTTTTCGTTCATACACCAATTTTTTGAAACATTTTTGAATTTTTGTTGTTTCCTGTCTATTCCTCATTCGGTAGACAATTATGCCAAAATTGTGAATGAGGGGGTTCGGAACCTTATGTGCGATCACACATTACCGAGCCTCCTTGTCTGATTTATTTTCTTGTTCATCGGATCATTTGAAGCTATGATGCTTGATTTTCATCAATTTGATTTTTATGGTACATCTTTTGACATAGTTGCTTTATAGAGTCATCAGAATTATTGGTAATCCCTGAGTTGTTTTTGTGGAAGATAATCAAAAGTCAGTCATAATCCTAAATAATTTTATACAAAAATCATAGCAACACAAACAATATATAATATAATAGTAGCATCTCATAAATGTTTCCGAATATTAGAAGACCATTTAAGAACGATATCAATCTTAGCAGTTTATAATATTATACTAACTATTACAAATCTTCCACGATCTTACGCGATCTTGCATTATTAGAAAATATCTTATAAGATCTACAAGATTAAAGAACTAACTTATAAGATTACGTAAGAAAATTATACAATCTTATAAAACGCAATGCTGAATGACTAAGGTACCCATAAAATAATTCCTTGACTGGATATCACACCAAGTTTGAACAATAAATTGTATCTAACGACCATGCCAGACCAATAATAGGGATAGAATTACCATGCTCGACCAATGAAAATAGTTTTTGGCTTTTGAAAATCTCTGATCAAGCCTGAATCGTCAATTTGAGTGTCTTCTCAAGTAATTATCTAGAATCAATCTTGGCTTGTTCTGTTTTCTATGCCTTAACAGCATACTATATCTACAATTTATATTTTTCCAGATCTTTTCCATAATTTGTGATTCATGAGCTAAAATTTAAGAAAAGATTTAATATCCCTCGCTGATCTAAAACAAAATGCTTCGACAAAGTTTTGACCCAATGCTAAACATAGCGTGCAATTTGGTGTGTAGATGTGCTTTGTTGTTTATTACAGTGGAGGATGTTCAAACTGAACTTGTAGTACAGTACTTGTTGACAAGACAGACTAGCTTCTACCTCGGCCAGATATTTGCACCCTCAACCTGGATAGTCATCATATCCTGGACAACATTCTACATTAACCCGTGAGTCTCAAATTAAAATAAACTTTTATAAATGCATGAACAAATCACAAAACGAGTTTAACAAAGATGGCCCGAATAGTGATTTTCCTTCTGGAATTTTTACATTTCAGGGTTCGATGGCTTTGCTATGTGAAAAAACAATTATGGATATAAATCTAATGGTAATGTTAATGCTAAAAATTTACCCAATGCCAAAATGCCCTGTGTGACAACATCCAATGCCATAACACCCAATTTATTCACTTTTAATTTCTTTCGTTGAATGATCTTATTAGAAATTATCAGTTGGTATTTCAAGTCTTACATTTAAAACTAGATAAACATAATCTATTTCCGTTGAATTAAAAAAACGCTGTATTATACCTTTAGATCTGTGAACATGATTTTTACAGCCAATTTAGAAAATGTTTGATGCATGTCTTTTGAATATAGTTGAATGTTTCTTTAGCTTAATTTTAAGCCCAAACTCATTATCGTTTTTCAATTTGAGTCCTTTTTCTCTAACATATAATTAGATTATGATAAATGGAACGTCTCTCCTCTCTTAGCGAGACTTTTCAGTTGTCCTTAACTAATCGTAGGTTGCAAAAAGCAAATTAAGTTAAAAAAAACCTGGAAAAAACTTTGTTTTTAAGGGCCGCAAAATGAAGTGTAATGAAGCCCTCATTGGCAATATGATAGGGTTTTATATTTGTTATAGAGAAGCAGTAGCAGCACGCACTTCCATAGCCATAACTTGTGCCCTGAGTATGATGACACTGACGACAGGGTGCATTGGGTCTCTGCCTCCATGTCCCAATTACACCCCTGTCAGCATATACCTCTCTGTCTGCTTCCTGTTCGTTTTCGCAGCCCTCATCGAGTTTGCATTCGCTTCCTTTGCAGAGACAAACTACAAGGTTAGTTCATAAGTTTAACTTTTTGTTTCATCTTTTATGTTTAAAAAGTTTTGAATCAGTCACAGCGTTCACAACTGATATTTGAAACCAAAAATAAATATGTCAATTACTGAACACCCTGAAATGTAAACGAAATACTATTCCCAATCTTTTCCTAAATATCTTTATCCCAATCCAGCCCAAATTTATGCAAAAAAGCACCCCAAGGCCTCATAAAAATTTCTACCCTTTACCGAAATGACACTGGGGTGTTACACAGCACAAAATTCTTTCGAAATCACAGGCAAATCCAGACTAATCGGTTGATCAGTTAATTTTTCATTATTGATTGTATTTACAACAATCAATAATGTTTTTTCAACTGATATTTGATTTGAATCGATATGTTTTTTCAACTGATATTTGCTTTGAACTAAGTTGCTTCGAATTAAATACTCTGATAAAAATTGAAGCTTGAATCATCTGGGCACTGTCCCGCTTTACAAATTGAACATTGATCGTTCATAAAATATAATTTTATCATAGTATATAAAGCATGTACTGGCCATACCCAAACTTAAGTTGTTTGTTCAACAGTTTGTTCAAGAAGCAGAGTTTTTCTTCATAGTACAGTAAACGGTCGAGAATCATTTTCGTATGATTTTATGGTTTTTAAATAGTCTTTAATTGAGGCCTGGAAACTTTTATCATTTTGCTGTAAACATACTGTTTCTAAGATACGCAATAAGAACGGAGATAGAAGACTAAACTAAAAAAACGATGACGGAACACTAAATTAACTCTCCACGCTTTGCTAAATACTAATAGTAGTCTATACTCTCAATTGATTTTAAATACTATTTAATATTCATATAATCACCTATGCACAAGATTTGGCTTTCATCCCGCCCTCTAGAAACTGTCTCCTGCAAATTAGGTTTTATAAGTCTTTGTCCATCAATAGATGAAATGTTGATCTCACCCCAGACATTTGAGAATTTTTATCGTGTAAGATCTGACAAATTTCTTACAAAATTGTCTTATAAGTACTTATTAGATTATGCGTCGCCTGACTAAGACTATAAGATTATGCGTCGCCTGAGTAAGACAATTTATCAGGTCTTACACGATAAATTTTTTTTATCAGATCTGATAAGATCCCACACAATAAAAGTTGACTTTTGTCAGATCCTACAAGATAAAAAATCTCCCTTATAAGATCTTACACGATTAAAATTCTACCTGACAAAAAAATTTTATCGTGTGAGATCTTATAAGAATCTTATAAGATCTTGTAAGATAAACATTCGGAAAGCTAAAAATTCTATAAGTATGACTTGTTCTACATATTGAAGACATTTCAGGGTAGCTTTCAAGCAATAGCCAAAAAACTACAGCTTGAAATACTTAAGTGTCAGAGCAACAAAGGGAAAATAATCTTATATTGTCTTTTGAGACTAATAAGATATTGTGAAAAAGATTATTCGAGTGTTAGGGACTTTTTCTGAGGTAGTAATTATCAAACTAGGCTGTAAAATTTTCCTCAAAGACCGAAAATATCTTGAATTGCTAAGTTTAGCCATAGTACATAGTTAAGACTCAGAATTATACTGCCGTCAAAATAGAATCAACAATCATTTTTTGTTTCGAAATTGGTTAGTTGACCGATTATTTTTGTACTTTCATAAGAACTTGACCACGTTATTCGGTTATATTGAAATCCTTAAAACATGTCTTATCAGATCTTACACGATAAAAAATCAGCCCTTAGTGAACTTTTATCGTGTAAGATCTGATAAGATACTTATCAGATCTTGTAAGATAACAATTCAGCAAAATTGAATTATTAGCTTATAAAATCTGATACGATACTTATCAGATCTTATAAGATAACAACTCATCAAATTGAATTATTATCTTATAAGATCTGATAAGTATCTTAACAGATCTTACACGATTAAACTTCACGTAGGGCAGAATTTTTATCGTGTAAGACCAGATAAGATCTTACACAATAAAGATTTTTGATCAGCATCTTATCAGACCTTACACGATAAAAATTCCAGAATCACTGGGGCACAATCACGGACAATTTACCCAAAGATTCTCTGTTAAAATGCGATAAGCTACCGACACAAATTCAAAAGCATTGTAATTCTCAAATATTACTCCGTTGGTATTCGGCAAGTTCAAGTGATTTAATATGCCAGGGAACAGAATCAATCTTAGGATGACAGGAATTTTAGTTAGCAATTTTTTTTGTGTTTAATTTTGCCCAGAAAATTTACAACTTTTTTTACAATGCTGCAGATGCATTTATTTTGATATAATTGTCACAATCAAATTCGACCAAGCGCGTGACTAAATATGTGGGGCTATTTTAACGTACCAGAATTACAAAGGTATCTCAGGATAACCAAAAATCGCAAAAGCCAATTTCCATTTGGTTGTGCCTCAAAACAATCTCTGTGAAATATTATCAACGCCAATATGCCCAATTAGGCGGTTAGAAATTAGCACGAGATATCACAGGATTGCATTATCACACATAGGAGGATAATTCAAATCCATACTCGGTTGTGATAGCTCCCATATCAAATTGCACTGGCCGCTGAGGCATGGCCAAATGCACTAACTGAATTTAAAACTTCATAAATATACTTTAAATACATTCTCAGTTATCTCATTTAGATAATATTGTACTAAAAAATTTTCTTTTAGTTTCAACACAAGGATGAATATTGAGTTCATTTTGGGTATTTCTCTTACCATTGGGTGTTTTTTGGCTGTGATTATTTTGTCTTGACACTGCCTCTACTGCACTAAATTGGTTACTTTTTTGCATTTAATTTTGCATGAAAGTTCTATGATTTAATTTTTCTCATAGCCATGTCAATCATTGAATCGTTTTGTTATCAAACATTTTCTTCTATTGAGTTCATTTTGGGTATTTCTCTTACCATTGGGTGTTTTTTGGCTGTGATTATTTTGTCTTGACACTGCCTCTACTGCACTAAATTGGTTACTTTTTGCGTTTAATTTTGCATGAAAGTTCTATGATTTAATTTTTCTCATAGCCATATCAATCATTGAATCATTTTGTTATCAAACTTTTTCTTCTATTGAGTTAATTTTGGGTATTTCTCTTAACATTGGGTGTTTTTTGGCTGTGATTATTTTGTCTGGACACTGCCTCTACTGCACTAAATTGGTTACTTTTTTGCGTTTAATTTTACTTGAAAGTTCTATGATTTAATTTTTCTCATAGCCATGTCAATCTTTGAATCGTTTTGTTATCAAACATTTTCTTCTATTGAGTTCATTTTGGGTATTTCAGTTACCATTGGGTGTTTTTTGGCTGTGATTATTTTGTCTTGACACTGCCTCTACTGCACTAAATTGGTTACTTTTTTGCATTTAATTTTGCATGAAAGTTCTATGATTTAATTTTTCTCATAGCCATGTCAATCTTTGAATCGTTTTGTTATCAAACATTTTCTTCTATTGAGTTCATTTTGGGTATTTCTCCTATCATTGGGTTTTTTTTGGCTGTGATTATTTTGTCTTGACACTGCCTCTACTGCACTAAATTGGTTACTTTTTTGCGTTTAATTTTACATGAAAGTTCTATAATTTAATCTTTCTCATAGCCATGTCAATCTTTGAATCGTTTTGTTATCAAACATTTTCTTCTATTGAGTTCATTTTGGGTATTTCACTTACCATTGGGTGTTTTTTGGCTGTGATTATTTTGTCTTGACACTGCCTCTACTGCACTAAATTGGTTACTTTTTTGCGTTTAATTTTGCATGAAAGTTCTATGATTTAATTTTTCTCATAGCCATATCAATCATTGAATCATTTTGTTATCGAACGTTTTCTTCTATTGAGTTCAATTTGGGTATTTCTCTTACCATTGGGTGTTTTTTGGCTGTGATTATTTTGTCTTGACACTGCCTCTACTGCACTGAATTGGTTACTTTTTTGCGTTTAATTTTACATGAAAGTTCTATGATTTAATTTTTCTCATAGCCATGTCAATCTTTGAATCGTTTTGTTATCGAACTTTTTCTTCTATTGAGTTCATTTTGGGTATTTCACTTACCATTGGGTGTTTTTTGGCTGTGATTATTTTGTCTTGACACTGCCTCTACTGCACTAAATTGGTTACTTTTTTGCATTTATTTTTGCATGAAAGTTCTATGATTTAATTTTTCTCATAGCCATGTCAATCTTTGAATCGTTTTGTTATCAAACATTTTCTTCTATTGAGTTCATTTTGGGTATTTCTCTTACCATTGGGTTTTTTTTTGGCTGCGATTATTTTGTCTTGACACTGCCTCTACTGCACTAAATTGGTTACTTTTTTGCGTTTAATTTTACATGAAAGTTCTATGATTTAATTTTTCTCATAGCCATGTCAATCTTTGAATCGTTTTGTTATCAAACATTTTCTTCTATTGAGTTCATTTTGGGTATTTCTCTTACCATTGGGTGTTTTTTGGCTGTGATTATTTTGTCTTGACACTGCCTCTACTGCACTAAATTGGTTACTTTTTTGCATTTAATTTTGCATGAAAGCTCTATGATTTAATTTTTCTCATAGCCATGTCAATCATTGAATCGTTTTGTTATCAAACATTTTCTTCTATTGAGTTCATTTTGGGTATTTCTCTTACCATTGGGTGTTTTTTGGCTGTGATTATTTTGTCTTGACACTGCCTCTACTGCACTAAATTGGTTACTTTTTTGCGTTTAATTTTGCATGAAAGTTCTATGATTTAATTTTTCTCATAGCCATGTCAATCTTTGAATCGTTTTGTTATCAAACATTTTCTTCTATTGAGTTCATTTTGGGTATTTCTCTTACCATTGGGTTTTTTTGGCTGCGATTATTTTGTCTTGACACTGCCTCTACTGCACTAAATTGGTTACTTTTTTGCGTTTAATTTTACATGAAAGTTCTATGATTTAATTTTTCTCATAGCCATGTCAATCTTTGAATCGTTTTGTTATCAAACATTTTCTTCTATTGAGTTCATTTTGGGTATTTCTCTTACCATTGGGTGTTTTTTGGCTGCGATTATTTTGTCTTGACACTGCCTCTACTGCACTAAATTGGTTACTTTTTTGCGTTTAAATTTACATGAAAGTTCTATGATTTAATTTTTCTCATAGCCATGTCAATCTTTGAATCGTTTTGTTATCAAACATTTTCTTCTATTGAGTTCATTTTGGGTATTTCTCTTACCATTGGGTGTTTTTTGGCTGTGATTATTTTGTCTTGACACTGCCTCTACTGCACTAAATTGGTTACTTTTTTGCGTTTAATTTTACATGAAAGTTCTATGATTTAATTTTTCTCATAGCCATGTCAATCTTTGAATCGTTTTGTTATCAAACTTTTTCTTCTATTGAGTTCATTTTGGGTATTTCACTTACCATTGGGTGTTTTTTGGCTGTGATTATTTTGTCTTGACACTGCCTCTACTGCACTAAATTGGTTACTTTTTTGCATTTATTTTTGCATGAAAGTTCTATGATTTAATTTTTCTCATAGCCATGTCAATCTTTGAATCGTTTTGTTATCAAACATTTTCTTCTATTGAGTTCATTTTGGGTATTTCTCTTACCATTGGGTTTTTTTTTGGCTGCGATTATTTTGTCTTGACACTGCCTCTACTGCACTAAATTGGTTACTTTTTTGCGTTTAATTTTACATGAAAGTTCTATGATTTAATTTTTCTCATAGCCATGTCAATCTTTGAATCGTTTTGTTATCAAACATTTTCTTCTATTGAGTTCATTTTGGGTATTTCTCTTACCATTGGTTGTTTTTTGGCTGTGATTATTTTGTCTTGACACTGCCTCTACTGCACTAAATTGGTTACTTTTTTGCATTTAATTTTGCATGAAAGCTCTATGATTTAATTTTTCTCATAGCCATGTCAATCATTGAATCGTTTTGTTATCAAACATTTTCTTTTCAAGCTGAGTAAATTTAGCTCCTCAAGTTTCGAAGCATGTAAAAATACTGCTACTTTCGCCGTATCTTAAAAAAGATGAAGAGGAGATGTATTTGCAGAGTCAATGATATCCTTTTTAATTGAACAAACCGAAAAAAGCGAAGTTTTTTTAAAATCGCTTTATGAGTTAGTGCCGCCAATACATCAAGGTTACACTTGCATATAGCGAGTTCCGAAATTCTGATAATTTGGCCGATAGCATTTTTTTAGTTAATCATTGTGGTCATTAATCTAAATACTAAAGCGACATCTCCAATTTTCTAAAGATTTTTCAGGATACAGGCCTTTTCAGAGGCCCATTCTGCATTTGTCTCATTTCTTTTCGCTTGAAAAGTTTTTTTCTTACAAAAATTAGCTCCAAAAATAACTTTCCCCTGCTTTTCTAAATTATAGTATTTGGAGTTCTAACATTAATCACATTCCGTCCTTTTTTTCATATTTTTCGTTTCTTTCTATTATATTACTTACTTACTTACTGAATACTTTTTTATAAACAAAAATACTTTTTTGCAGTTGATATTATCTGTATGAACTTGTAGCTATTTAGACAGTTGTTAATTTTTTGAGGGAGCAGGTGGTTATGAAACTGTTTTGTACGCCAAGCAAAGTGCTCATTTTACCTGAATAAATTTAACTAGTTATTTAATCTGACAAAGATGAGAATAACTGTACCATTTCGGCAATCATTTGGCAAGTGTTTGATTAAGAAGGTGGATGTGATCGACTAAATACATTTTTCATCATTTATTATGATTGATCAAGCTGGAAAGAACAAGTTTCCTTTAAGACACGTTTTGAGATAGTCTCATCACTTAATGACACGAGGAAGGGTGCTCATAAAATCCAATCCTTTATTCCCCTCTCCACCCCCTCCACCTCATTCGACCCGTAATCCCGCACGCTCGTACGTAGCTGAGTTCAGCCCCCATGCTCACCCCACCTCTCAATTAAGTTAAATATTGCTTCGACCTAGGCTGTAGAGCTAGCTACCGTTGAAGCCAACTGGTCGCCTATCATTTGAAAAATTGGCCCGACGCCGGTAATGTTTAATTATAATAACAACCTCCATCCATATTAAATCAGAATCTTTTTAGCACATGCAGAAGAAGACAGATGAACATCCAAGCCGCTCGCAGTGCACTCTTAGAAGGTGTGACTGCAACTACCCCCTCAGAAACTTCAAAAACTTTCCTCAAATCGAGCCAATAACTCCGAGTTCTCATCAAGACATCACTTCACCTACGATTCAATTGCCATTAATCTCAATTGAAGAACATTCAAATCCACACAACATGAAAGTTCTCCAGCAGAAGATAGATCGAAACAGTCAGATGTCAAGATCTGGAAAACAGAGATTCTGGACCTGGATTGGATCGGATCCTGTTATAATTGATATATTTAGCCGGTTTTGTTACCCTATCAGCTTTGCCCTATTCAATTTGGTGTTTTGGTGCTTGACTTTAAGTCAGACGAAACAGTTCAATGATCGGGTCGCAGAAACTGTTAAGGAAGTCGAAAATAATTTGTAAAGTGTTTTCTATTCTGTTTTTTAATTCCCGGTAACTGGTTTTTCACAATTAAAATTTTTAGAACTATATTGTTGTGAATTACTACAGATTGCATTTAAATGAAAGAAGACATCTGACTATTTTCATTTGTAGATTTTTAGAGGCTTTAGCTCAATTTTGTGAGCGAAATCCAAGTTACGTATTAAAAAAATGGTTTCCTCATCAAATAACAAAATACTACTAAAGAAAAATTGAAGTAATCATAAACAGAGCATGCAGGGCCTTGGCAACTTTCTATCATGAGCCTTGGCAACTTTCTATCATGAAAACGCGCAAAGAGGTCCAAAACACAAAGTTAGACTTTTGGAACTGTGGGAAGTCAGCAGTGCCAGAAGTTAAAATGCCAGAAGTTCGTAAACATATGGTCAGGAGATGAATACCATGATTTTTTAAGCATTTTAATTTCTGACACTGCAGATATCCTGATTTTTAAGAAACATGCACGTGTAGTAATGCGCTTCAAGTAATGATTAAGTGACTCTGCCTGAAGTCATTGAGAACTTCTAGCGTTTATCGAGAACCGCGAAGCGGCTCGAGATATTAAGTCAGAATTTCGAAGTGACTTCTGCAGAGTCACTTACCCATGCTTCAAACACAAAATGCGCACGTTTTAAAATGACGAAAGTCAACGGAAGTCAACTTCTGGCTAAGTAGCAACTTCTGACAGTTTGACTTCTGGCAATGCAGACTTTCGGCATTTTAAAATGTGCACGTGAGTGTTTCAAGCAAAATTAATTGATTTTGCAGAAGTCACTCCAGAATTCTTGTGAACAACTTGAACTGCTCCGACGTCCTCGATCACAGCCGGGGACTGTAAGTGACTTCACATAGAGTCACGTAAGCTATACTTGCTCTCACTCAATGGGAAAACGCCAATGACGAAATTTTTCACCATATATTTTAAGCAAATTCTTACACTCTTCAATGAGACCCGACAAATTTTGACAAGAACGTCATTATGTTAACCACCTTTCTGCTCAATCAGTTTTGTAGGGAAAAAACTGGGCAATTAACAAGTCCTTAAATGTTAAGCCCATAGCTAAAAAATATTTTTTTAATTTTTATTTGTCGGTGAACGCTTTATAACGAGTCTGCTTTTTTCTGTACAATGACTCTATAAATATCGGGTCTATTGCCCCCAATAAAATTATAGCCCCCATTATGGTATGTTTAACATGATGGGGAGGGGGCTATGGGTTATCTAACCACTAAGCGCTGAGGGGCTATGACGGGAAACAACCCAAATATCATTTACATTTGTTCCAAAATCAATTTTTCATGAGTATCAATTTCTACTTTTTAAATCTCAGACTTCTATATGAAATATTATCGTGCTCCGAGATTTCATGGATGCGAGATGATGGAATACTACGTGCTAAATCACATCAGCGAAACTCCTTTTCGTTTATCAAATAGGAGTCTTTGGAGAAAATTTAGATAGAAAATAAAAGTGTTTTGAGAATTGTTAACTAGTCTTGGATGAAATTTGAAGCAGTTAATGCAGTCTTGCATTTTGTTTAGCATACGCCTAAACGTGTTTGCTCTAGATTTTTCCGTCACTCGCTCGTCAAGTACACCTTGGCCTCTTTGTTATCACTTTTAGTATTTTACTACACTCTATGTGTACTGTTGGCAGAATTTTTTTTCACTATAATTAACTTATTTTTAACTTGGTTATCATAACTATGGTAATTAATTCAACAGATCAGCAGTTCAAAAATTCTAAATTCAGATGTCCTTTTCAAATTTTCACGCGTGAAATGTTCGTTTAAATTCTTCCCACTTTGGTTATGTAGGAGAAAAAACTCGTGATCGAATAATCGTGAACGCTTTTTCTGATTTGGCTCAACTACTGAAGTTCGCCCCCATTTCATCAGGTAAGAAGGCAAAGAGGAGCAGTTGTTCTTTCAATAAGATCTCTTTGAGATAATTCGTTTCCTTTGATGATTTCGAAGTTTCTCTGCTGATGGATGAGGACAAAAACTAGTAAAATTAACTGAAGTCCCTACTCATAGGCTGGCATTTAATCAAAGAAGGGCTCACCCTCTCATAAAGTGAGTCCGATATCACTTAGGGTTAGTGAATTTTTGAAGCACTGGGCATAGCGGAATAATTGGATGCGACAATCCCCATCATTTCTGGCTCATAATCGCGAATCTCTTGCAATCAGCTTTGTAGCCGAGCAACGCATTGCACTTATTGATACCGCTTGAGTGAGGCGATTGAAGGATACTGATAGGCCAGTGGGCTGGAAATCTCTGTTATCAGACAAAAAAGCTATTCTTTTCAGTGTTTTCCGCGTTGTTTCGGATAGTCCGTCAAAAGTTTCTAACGCCAATGGTATGAAGTGGATGCCCATATTGCTGCACTTCTGGCAATAATGCTCAATTTTCTGCCTTCCGCCAGGGTTAGAGCAAAACCACATGTCCTCGCCGCATTTTAGATAAAACAAGCTTGCAGTGGGGACGTAATGGTGACGTCTGAAGCTGCGGGTTGTCCTACCATAAAACTGGGCAAATACACGTCGCCTGGCCTTGAATTGTTTTCTGGAAGAAGATGTTTTTGCTCACATATAGGGAAAAGATTGGCCGACGAACAAGTTGCCATTGTTGCATCTCGTACTGTGTCATGACGACAGATAATATTACCACGCCCGTGACATGATACGGCATGATCTCCAAATATGTCCAAATTAGCTGACTTACAATATGGACATCTCCTATCCGAATCATAGAGTAAAATTCCTAAAAGATACTTCAGAGCAGCTGGGAACTCGTTAGGTTGAAGGGGTAAGCCAAGAACAGGGATATGTGCTGCCCTCAACCAAGCTCCTGATTGAGGAAGGGAAAAAGATAACAGTCTAGCTTTTTCTCTGGTGGAGGTTTGACAATCAAGAAGGTTGCTTAGAGCCGTATTGTCAAATTGTTCTTGAATTTTCTGTTGCTTCAAATGAGGAATCTCCAAAGTGCTAAACTCCTCCACTAAGTCTGTGAAACTACCTTCGTGAGTTGGGTTCTACTATGTTTGCTGACTGAGATAAGGAACCAATATAAGCAGCTGTGAATTGGCTCAGAGAACGTCCAACTCCAGCTCCTGTTTTGCCTATTGGCAGGCATGCTTGGTCCCATGAATTCTTGCTGATTACAGAACGCAATTTATTTTCAAAAGCTGTTCTTTGGAGATGACCAAATTTTTCAAGTATTTTGTTGTTCTCAGGGGACAAAGTGTTGCATCTCAACGAATACACCAATTTAGGTGCACCCAGACAGCCACGCAAAATTCGAAAAGCGCACTGAGGGTTTTCTAAATAGCCTGGATTTTTGAACCCGATTTTTTGAACCCATTTTCCAGACAAAATGCAACAAAACTGGGTGTTCCGATTGCTGCGTCCAAGATATCGATTCCTGATTGGCTGTTTCTTTTTATCCTGCTATCAACAGCATTAAGATACGTGGGGGACCAACACTCGCACTTGTCTCTTCTGAGTTCAAGGTCACTTTTGTTGCCATGAGTTGATAAAGTTTCTAATAATTCACATAATTCCTCTCCGGTTCCTGCTATAATTCCACCATCAAGGTACCATGAACTTTGCATAAGATTTGGCAACTCATTGTAGAGTTCTTTGATAATAAACCAAAGTGCTAAAGAAAACAGTAAGGGCCCCAGCGGGTCTACTTGTTGGACTCCTGGTTGACTTTGGATGTGAATTGCATTTAAAAAAGAGCTTGCTATGCTGAAAATACCCAAAAGAAGCAAAAGGGATTGAAGCGGGAATGAGTTTTCGCGCTGCATCTAACACACTGCTTCTCGTAATGGAATTCAAAGCATTTTTGAAGTCGATTCGAATTAGGCCCGCTTTATCGTTGTTCAATAACTTTTGAAAAGTTTGTACTGTTGCATGTACAAGTGTTTGTTTGTTGTGCAGTTGTTTGTTTGTTGTTTGTTTTGTTGGCAGAAATTGGTGAGAAAGCGGTCCTTCACAGCCAATTTTGAGCATTTTGATCCCCACCCTCTTTTTGCTCATTCTGAAGTACAAAAAAATTATATTGGATCTCTCTACACCAAGCACAAGCTTGCAACTGTTTTCTTGTACCCATTGTAACGAGGTCAAAGTATTATACAAAAAAATGTACTATTCTTAATTAAATACAAACCACTGAAGCAAAATAAGAGCATTTTTTAATCTACATAATTGCCCTCCAATCCTGGCTCAAAGCATAGAAGCAGTGCAGATTATAGGATTTTTGAAGCCAAGGGTGGAAAACAAAGACCAATTTTAAGTTGGCTAAAAACCTAAAAGTTTTTCTTTTTTGTCATGGAAACTTCATTAATAGCAAAACTTTGATTTCTGTTTTGTATGAAAAACAGAATAACTTAGCTTCATTATTATAATTTTTTAAACAAAATTTGTTATTTTTGGAATTTATTTCTTTCAATACTCTGTCTCTAGTGTTTTTAATTAAAAAATATTTTAATGGCATGAAAATTTTGCGTTGAATCGCTTTTGATGGATTTTTGTTTTAATAAGATTCACTAAGAATGCTTTTAAACTTAATTCAATTAATGTCATTTTTGTTGTGATTAGATTGCAATGAGTAATATTTGGAAATCAAAAATACAAAGTTGATCGATATGTCCAAATGACCAAAAAAGAGCAGTGCGCTCAGTTTTGGGCGCCAAATGTACATTGCTATGAAAACTCAGAAATGCTGAATGTAACACTAAACTCAGATATAAGCGCTTTGAAAACTGTTTAAAGAGCACTCTAAACATCTACTCTTGTTTAACAAAATAGTCTATCAAGCGTGTCGATATCTGTTAACATACAAAACTAGTTTTTGGACTTTAATACCAGTATTTTACATCTACTGTCCTTAAAATATCTTTCCTTAAAGAAGTGAAATCCAGAAGCAAAAATATCTAATTTCCGTAATTCAGTTGAGCTCTGTGAGCAAAACGGAGAACAAAAAATTAGTAATCGTGTCCAACCTTTTTTAGCCGAACAAAAAGTAAAAACAAAAAAATGGTTTCTTACCTAATGCTCTTATACTCTTCCTTGGTTATTTTGATCTGTAGCATTCTGTAAAAGAGGGCAAACTTGACTCAATACGTCAAAAACTAAATTCAATGTGAAAACTTTTTAAGTAAAAACTGACAGTTTAGAGTGGGTGTCAATGTTTTAAATCAATTGACTCAATTTCACGTGCAGCTGTACTATAATTACAAATAACGCGATTTAATCCTTACTCGAACTGTCTTGATTTAAGATAATGCTTTTTTGTCATCAAAACTATATCAGGCTTCGTTTGTCACTTATTCAAACTGGGGGAAACGACATCTGCAAACGACACATCAGCCCATATGCAATGCAATATTAAAAGGGTATAAAAAGATCCGACAAAACAAAAGAAATTACTCAAGTTTTTTTACTTCAATTTCCTTAACAAAAGTTAAAGTCGCGACCCCGTTAACCGTAAAAATGCAGAATTTGGGAGTCTTTGCAACCTCCGCACTTTTCCTGGCGTTAACAGTAGTAGCCTATCCCACAGTTGAGAAAAAAGGAACTGTAGCTGCAGGAACCAGCACTTCAGGTAAGGGTACCAAAGGTAAGGGTTGATCAAACATCCACCACTTCCAAATTCTACCAGAGTTCTGGCAGGAGGTTGAGTAAGGGGCCCGGGGGCTTTAGATTCCGCTCTTACATATGCATTCAAATGGCTCTACAAGCGTCAATGGGATTCCAAGCACTTGGACTGTCCCCCACTGAGCTCACCACATTATTCATCGTAATTTTCGGGATGATTTTTTAATCCTGAGGTATACCTGAAAGCAGTCCGGAGTCGAAAACAAAATTTATTCTTGTAATAGTTTTGGGGGAAAATTAGTCTTGAACGGTCTTGCCAGACAGAGTTAGTCATAAAAGACTTTAGATAACAAAATTAATCTTTCTAGACCAGTGCAAGAATTTTGAAAGATTAAATTCTTTCACAAGAATTGGGAACCTTGGATCAAAACCCCGTGATTCCTGCAAAATTTGGGGAATAAAATTTACTTGCAGAAAAACTCTGATAGAGACATATAATAAACATTTGAGGATTTTTTGTTCAGTGTTATTTGTTTAATAAATTTGTTTGTCTTTGTCGATAATTCCAATTACTTGATAAAAAAACTAAAATTCCTTTGAAAAAAATTAGAATTTTCAGAAAACAGTTTTGTTTTTTTTTGGGTGTTAATTTGATATATCCCAAACATTAAACAACGTGAAAAGTTTTACATTGGTATGCGTGTGACGAATAATAGTAGCCGAAAACTCTTTTGTCTGAAATTTATGAAACGATTCATTGGAAAGTCAGTAAGAAGAACTGATTTACATATTTGCTGCAGGTTTATCATGTTCAATTTTTATTCGCTAGTAACCGGAACAGCAACTGCTGACAAAACATCACCTAGTGTCGATGAATTTGAAAGAATGGGAGGAATGGGTTCAGCTGCGTCCAATTTGATCTCTACTGTAGATCCTGATCTGTGTGCCAGGCTTGGTCAGAGCTTGTGCATGGCTCTATATCAACAGGGACGATATGCCACGGAACTTGCTAAGCTATCTACAGGTATTTAATTTTTGTCTCGCTTTGACTGGTTAATATCTGCGAGAGCTTTTGAGCAAAAAACAAAAACTACACTAATGTTAAAACAAAAAATTAAACTACTAATATTTCCCCAACAGATTTAACATTGCGGACGACATTTAAAAGAAATCTAGATAATCTGTTGAGAAATTATATTTTGTTCTGATTTTTAGTTACTTTTGTCGTGTTTGTCGATCGTTCCGTTTTTAATGCTCTGAAAAATTTGTAAAATTTAGAAAAACCTAAACATATTTCTGAGATTCTGGGGGAACAAAATTTCCAAGACTTGATAACCAGCAAAGAACTGATACTCAAAGATCTTTCGAAAGACTAGGATTGAGAACCGATTTAAAAATTTACTGCCTACATCAGATTTTTTTATTTGCTTCCATGGTAGTCTCCGGAAAAAGAACTGCGGCAAAGACATATGGGACAACAACTGGGACGGTAACGTCCGGGATGACAACTTCGGCTAAAACATCAGGGACAACAACTGGTACGCTAACGTTAGGGATGACAACTGCGGCTAAAACATCTGGGACAACAACTGGTACGCTAACGTCAGGGATGACAACTGCGGCTAAAACATCTGGGACAACAACTGGGACGTTAACGTCAGGGATGACAACTGCGGCTAAAACATCTGGGACAACAACTGGTACGCTAACGTCAGGGATGACAACTGCGGCTAAAACATCTGGGACAACAACTGGTACGCTAACGTCAGGGATGACAACTGCGGCTAAAACATCTGGGACAACAACTGGGACGTTAACGTCAGGGATGACAACTGCGGCTAAAACATCTGGGACAACAACTGGTACGCTAACGTCAGGGATGACAACTGCGGCTAAAACATCTGGGACAACAACTGGGACGCTAATATCCCGGATGACAACTTCCGCTAAAATATCTGGGGCAACAGCTGGGACGCTAACGTCAGGGATGACAACTGCGGTGAAAACATCTGGGACAACAACTGGGACGCTAACGTCCGGGATGACAACTGCTGATAAAATGTCATCTACTGTAGGAGAATTCAAAAAAATGGGAGGAATGGGTTCAGCTGCGTCCAATCTACTCTCTACTCTAGATCCTGATCTGTGTGACAGACTCGGTCAAAATTTGTGCATGCTTCTATATCAACAGGGACGATACGCCACTGAACCTGCGACGAAAACAGATGGTCAAACTGTTCAAACCATCTCGGCAGTCACAAAGTCGGCATAAATATATTTGTCATGGTGATGTTATATTAACAGCACCAGTCCATGTACATAAAAGAACCAGCAATATCGTATTTAAAACAGAATCGAAATGGCTTGAGTGACTGAAAATTTTCAATGTGAATGGCAAACACAACCACGGGACTAATTAAGAACAATACGTATATATGTGCTTGATGTAAACATATGGTGAAAGCGATTTGTGGTTGATGAATGAATTTTGCGGTGATTGTTTAATATAACGTATCTGCGTACTGACTTCAAATACATAAGTTGCAAATTCTTATCTTTTTTTCCAATCAAGTTATGCGCTATCGCGTATTTTACTTCGTCTGTAAAATTTGAATTAATGGAAGTTAATTTTAGCATCCTTTTATTAAACCTGCCGTACTGAACTCCCAGAAAATCAGACCTGGTTCAGAGATTTTCCCGATGTTCCAAAGTCTTGGCAGAGAGATTCATGGCTTCCCGGGACGAGGTCCCAGACGGAAAGTGCCTATGTCCAGACCGTCCCAGACGGAAACTGCCTACGTCCAGACTTTCGTGCGTTCACCAGCTTTCGTGCGTTCATGATCAGATTTTCGTGCGTTCATCAAACATTTCGGGCGCTCATGTCCAGAATTTCTTTCGTACGTTCACCAGACTTTCGTGCGTTCACCAGACTTTCGTGCGTTCATGTTCATACATTCGTGCGTTCATAAAACTTTTGTGCGATAATCTAATTTTTGACCGTTCAAGTTCAGACATAAAAAGAATTATTTCGCTTGTTCGCTCTTTCAAAAAGTGAGAATTCGTCCAATCGAGGGGTTTTCCTAATTGACTTAAAAATTTGACAAAAAGATAGTGTTTTAGAAGTAATTTTGCGAATTTAGAGACTAAATAATTTAGTCGATTTTAGTTGATTTTAATCGGGTTAACGAGTTGTTCAAATCAAAACAATTTCGTTATGTAGTATTTGCAGTATATGTAGAGTCTAAAACAAAAAGAAGTTTTGGTACAGTTGGTCTACAAAATGAAGAGGTTATTTTGGACATAATTCTGCGAATTAAGAGAATAGCGACTTTTAAAAATAGCTGATATAAAGTGGATCAAGGAGTTGTTGAAACTGATCAAAGACTGTTTTGAATTAACACTAGTGTATTTAGAGTCTGTGAAAAAAAAGTATAAAATGACTTGAAAAAATTGACACCTCAATTATCATTTGCAAATTTCAGCCGTGTTTGCTTATTTAGTTTTTGACAATTATTGGATTTTTATCGATTTAAAAAGTTGAATATCTGAACTGATTAGAGTTTTTGGCACAGAATGTCTAGAAAAAAAGTAAGCTTTTCGGACAAAAATTACACGTTTTTGTTTATAAACTTTTTGAAAAAAGGTGAAGTTTGATCGGCTCAACAATCGATCGAATTGAAGCAAACTTGGAAGGCAGTTTTGCGTGTTTAATGGAACTTTGAGCATCCTTTGTTGCTTTGTTCTCGGCTAGGGAAATTAATTGAAGCTGAATAGCATTTATGGAGTGGAAAAATTGGAAAATTCTTAGTTCTCTAGCAGTCTTTTAAGAATTTATTTTCAGCAGAAAAAGACAATTTTAATTATTTTTCTTTCGCAGCAAAGCCATTTAAAATCAATCCAAACAGGTCAAGGGTGTTATTTCGGAGGGCAATGTAGGTATTTAATTGTAGTTTGTTTGCGTGATCCTGTAAATCATTTATTATCGCAGCTCTGGTAGCCCTGGAATTCCGTGTATTGATAATAATCTTTTACGTATGTTCGAGATTGCTTGAATATTTGAGAAGTTACGTATATGACAGTGTTTGTAACGTTCCTTGTTTTCGAAACAATTTTAGTCGACCTATACTTTTGTTCGACCATGGAATTCAAAATGGAAGTAAAGCCTTCTGCATCGACACTTTATTGGTCTTTTCAGAAAGTCAATTTTAGAATCAACCGAAATTTGTAACACAATAATGAAAACAGAAAACCATATCATTGCAGTTAATTTTTACTCAATTTAATTTTTATTTCTGCCGGTACAGTTCAGCAGAGGTTCAATTTCTTGTAACTATGATCTGTGTTTACTCAAATATTCAACTAAATCATTGATCAGCAAAGAGCGTATATTCAAAGGATGAATGTTTAACTTCAGTTTAGGATTTGGTGACCTTGAGAAGGTACCCTATTCCATCAGGAGTTTTCTATTCTCAGGATTTGAGTGACTCTTATTTATCTGGCAAAACTGCGTGTGCAATGGGACTGACGACACCTCTTCCTCCGTCTAGCATTTTGGCAAACTCCTGAAACAAAAAATCTGAACAAAATCTTGTAGCTCTAATTCTTTACAAATTAACTTTCTTTTTCTTTGGAGCTCCAATTTTTGAAAATTTCCAAAATTTTAGCGCTTCTATCTTTACTAAGCGAGAAATGCGCTCAATGATGTAAATAGGCTGGATTTTCGCAAGGTAAAAATACTTCCAATTCAAATTCGCTGCATTCACCAATAGAGATGAAAAACTCTTTGCTATGGAAAAACCTTCAATTCAATTCGCTATAACTTTTGCTTACAAAAGAATTTTTTGCTTACAAAATTACCTGGAAGCATTGAATTCTTAATGACTTTGTATAACAGTGAGGTTTGTAGAGTTGCTGCATATGGAGTTTTAACAATGGAAACATCAGTGTAAAACACTCGCAACTGATAGTTCTGGTCAGAAGGTAGTTGCTATCACAGCATGAAAAAAGTTGTTCTTTTATGCAATTGCTGTTGAACGGAGAAGGTTCCTTTTCGAACTTGAACTTGCACCATCTGTTAATATTTTTCGAAAACATTTGAAAATTTGTCACCAATAATAACGCGGCATTTTTTTATTCTAAACACCCTTAAACCAACAATAATAGTTTTACTGTGCTCATCATTTCAACACAAGTGCAAATTTGAATTAAACAAGGTCTTTTGTGATTGGTTTCAGCATCTTTGTTCAATCACTAAGCGACAAACAGCTGCTTATGGGTTTGGCAATTCAAGCCGTCTGTCATTGAAAATTTCTCTTTCCTTTTGGATGTACTCACGTGATACATTTAGCCATAAAAGGTTTTCATTTGGTCAAAGATCTCTGTCATGCAGAGATGTATGAACAAATTACGACCTGTTATGACTAAATGCCAGAGGAAAGGAATTGCCAAACCCATTAACAGCTGTTTTTCTTTTTCTGATCGAACAAAAAATGCTAAAATCAATCTTAGAGGACATTGTTTAGTTTAAATTTGCGATGTTCTTTTACAAGTAAAACAATGTTTAAACCCATTGGCGTTGAAATAAAGAGCACAGTATTACTACAGTTATTATTATTACTGATATGAGCAGCGTTTAGAATATCAAGGCTCTTTTCTGTTATTGGCTGAATGCCCTGCCTGCTTAGTAACCAGTGAAGTTGTCTTAGATGGAACGTTAGTGTGCAAGGAACAAAATATTGAAAAAAACTTTTTATAAAGTTTTTATAATCTGGAAGATACTAGAGGCCTTTTAATAATCCTTTTTAGTGTTTACCAGCCTATTCACATTTGGTTTGTACAGAATGAACCAATGAAACCATCACTAAGCAAAATTTCGCGAAATGAGTTTTTCAAATATTTTATTGAAGGCGGAAGTGTCAAAAAAAGTTTGTTTGGAACCGAGAGCCTCCTTTGGTGGACTGAACTCATAAGAGAATATGATCTTTGACTTAATCGGTCTTTAAAAATGCATTTTATAAAACAGTTTCGACGTCTATATTGCAAGAAACTGCAAGCTCCTTGCAAGATAGGCGTCTAGATCTTGCATCTTGCAAGGTAAGCGTCCGAGTTTGTCTAGTGCAGATGACAAATTAAGTCGGCTGCTGTGTTCCAAGTTTTATTTTTTGTTAATAAGTTTCATTAACATTTGCAAGTCATAAAATGAAGGAGTTGCAATAATCAGAATGCGATATGACCAAATATAGGCACAACGGTGAGAATTCTTTTTGGCAACCAAAAGGAGTGAAAAGCGCTAAAATTATAATCGAAACTTATTAAATTGAGTAAAAATCTACCAATGAGTTTCTTTCTCGAGCGGTTATGAAAACAATTAAATGTTTTCATATCTGACCTATAAAACAAAACATATGGAAGCGTGCGTCCTATAAAACGAGCCATAGATTGTACCTTATTATCCATTGAGAGATAATGAATCTCTTCCTTTTGTGCCCTATCGTTTATTGTGTACATGTTATTTGCACCGACACAATAACCTGCTGTATTACCACAGAAAGATCAGATATCTAATGGCCAATATTGGATAACTAGAGGGAGCGCATATTGCACTGAGAGAAAAGGGCAATAAGTTGAGAGGCTATAAAGGGGAAAGACTCGAAATTGTCACTTTAATGGACAAAATATGAGTTTTTTAATGATTAGTAAGGCACCTTGGATGGCTCGTTTTATGGGTTAGTGTGATCAAACTGCGTGAGCCATGAGAATATTTGTGCCCAATTTTAACTTGAGCACCGGAATAGAATGTTTTAGGTATAGTTTCCATATACGAACCATGTTACTATCATGTAATTTAAGAAATTAGCCCATAAAATAACCAAAAGTGTGACCTCATCAAATTGGCGTTTGGTTCTTTTCAAAAAAAAAGTTTGAACCTGGATATACCTTGTAGTCGATGACCCCATCCCCGTTAGAGTCTGCGGCCTGCAACATCTCGTTGACCTCTGACTCCTCCATCTTCTGTCCCATGTTCATCATAATACGCTTGAACTCATCGGCACTTATTGTACCGCTGTTGTCTATGTCGAAGATCTTGAACGCCTACACATAGCACGCAGCACAGAATTATTTAATTCAAACTAAAATTTTTATTTCATTGATCTAAATCAAATCATTTTGAATTAACATTTTTTAGCTGAAATTGTTATTTTTAATATGACCGAAAATTAAGACAAAAACATGACAATTGGCTGAAATTTGTATGTATTTCTGAGGAAGTTCCCCAAAACACTAAACTTTTGAGCGTAATAAGCAGAGAAAAATTTAAAAAAAACAACAGAGTGGGTGGAAGAAAACGAACGAGAAGGGCTGAAAATAATAAGAGGTGAGCGTGACAAAAACGTGAAATTCAAGCTTGATTTTAACTTTGATTCATTGAGTTATTTCTCTCCTGTACCAAGCAGTTGCTTGCTCAGGGTGTATTCTAAAATATTCCAAAACTTCTGCTGGCTCAAGATAATTTATTATTAAAAAGTCTGTAAGTATCAACAACTTTGAGCTCTTTTATTAAAAAATTGTATAATGTGCGCAAGAAACAGAAAGCAACTTTTTAAACAAATTATGGAAATTTTGCCTGTAAAATGGAATAAAAACTGACCAAAAAATAAAGTAATCTTTAAGGAATTTTCATTTTTTTTGTTTTTAACTCGCTGATCGTTTCACTCTGCTCGTTTGCTGATTATAATGTTCATTCCGCTGGCTGTATGTTTCATTCAGTTAGAAATCAGCAAATTACTTGTCTTATAGTCGGAACGATTTTCATTTTTCAGCTTTTTACAGCAGAAAACCAATATACAGTTCTTCAAGTCTTCAAACTTTAAGTAATTGTCAACTTAATTTGTTTACATGACTGAAAATAATTATCGTTCTTTCTTGCAATTGTTTCTTAACCTTGGCCATTGTTTTCTGGATCTGTTTGTTTAAAAATGTTTTTGGACAGGTGCTCAAATAGCGGCTAATCCACTTGATTTTCTTTTTATTGACAACCACTGAATGTGAGAAAAAGTTATAAAAAAAAATCTTTTCTCTGTTTACAACAAGTTCTTCCGGCAAAAACTTAAAAAAGTTCCTCCCAGGAACAACAATTACGACTTTTAAAACACATGCAGGACAGAAGAATTTGAGTTTTTCTAAGCGTTGAAGCATTTACTCAAATGTTTTACAAACAAAACCAAATGTTATCTGATCAAAGAAGCCATTTTTTTGCAAAAAAAAAACAAGGGACTGAGGACGTTTTTCGCGTTCTCAATTACAGATCTTTTAACTCAGAAAACATGTGAAGACTTTATATTATTAACTTTTTTATACAACAGATTAAAAGAAATTGATTTCCAAACATAAATATTTGATTCTTTTTCAGAAATTTTCTTCATTCTGATTCAGCCAAATACAATAAAAACCTATAAAAAGCATAAAAGTCTATCATATACCTATTGTTTGGAAACAATTAGTTGACACTTCGCATAAAGCAGGACACTTCTTCACAATAGCATCTGATCTGCATTGGTTTTGTTTACTAAAAACATCAAATTTGAAAAACGGAAACGGAAGAAACTCGCAGTTGGTTGTCTGCAAGCATCTACTTGTAGTTTTTCCTATCTCCTTGGTCTCAACTCCTAATCGTCAGCCCAAATTTGAGCGTATGCTATTCTTCTCAAATCATTGGACAGCTTGCAGCATCTATTTGAAACCGGAAAAATGTTCCTTTGATAATGGATAACAAAATTTTTGATGTCCATTGTAAAATTTCTTCCATGAAAAGCAAATATTTTTTCGATCAAGTTAAAAGCAAAATTTTTGCATCTTTTTACTTGTCGCCAAAATTTTGTGCATTTGTTATTTAGAAATTTTGCAATCCTACAAACTCTTTCCGAGAGGTTTTTTTTAACGAAGTTGATTTAAGTTTAGAGCTTAAGGTTGAGATCTACCTTTCCAGGCAACTGGCTACTAATTTTTTCTAGTTAATTTTATTTCATTGCTATATTATATAAAGCTAGTACTGATATAAAGCTACCAATTGGAAAAAATGTTATTTCCCATAATTGTCCAGACATATCTCCATAACTACGTGCATAGTTTTCTCACATTTTTTTACTATATAGGTCTTCCTAATCTATAGATATCTTAACATGATCACCGGGCTGAAATGTTTCAATAGTAATTACGTATATATTTAAAAACATGGTCAATAAACTTTTCGAGTAACAGTGGTGTAGTCCATCAAATTAGTGGTGCATATTTTTTTTTTAAATTAAGCAGTTCAAGACGCAAAAAAATGTCAACGTGAGGCAGAATTCGATATGCAACTTATGCTGCGTTCGATGTTTTGCATTTTTTACTCGAATGAGCCAATGTTTTCTTCTGAAAATTTTTGCGTGAGTGGGTAATCTGACAAGAGTGGTGAAACAAAACGGAGCATTTAAATATTTTTCTCCGCTTTTTGAATTCCAGAGTTGTCCAGGCTTTTGTGTGCTCTTCAGACTATTCTCGTTTAAAATTGTCTATGTCCGAACCAGACTTCTGAGCCTTCATTCATGTTTCCAGACCGCGCAGTTTTGACCCCCCTCTCCCCTTGCGCTCATTTCCTTCCGTCTTCAGCCCGGGATCTTTTTTGCAGTAATTTGTGGTGGATTTCGAAAAACAATAATCCTAATACAGAGTTTTTCTCGCAAATTTTTTGAGGAAAGAATTCAATTTTCAGTCCAGGAAGTCATGCCGTGTCTCACCTGTACAATCTCCTCCTCGGATGCCTCGTCCTGTAATTTAGTGGCGACACAAGTGAGGAATTCCGTGAAATCCACCCTTCCGTTCTCGTCCACATCCATCTCCTGGAGTGCCTGCTGAGCTTCCGTCTCTGTTAGGGGACTGCCCAGTACCTCCAATGCCTTGTAGAACTCCTTTTGACTACACAACATAACATGCTGTTAGAAGTTTAACAAGAAGCGCCATCCATTCAACGTCAGCTTAGCCAGCAGACATGAATATATATCCCCTTCCAGTGTTTTCCCCTTTAAATTATTTTAAATTGCTTTGGGATATATAACTGCTGAAACTGTTGTTGAAAATAATTTTTGTTGAAACTGTTTGTTGCAAAAAAAATCGATGCAACGTAGTGTTCTGACATTTTGCAAACATTTTAAATTTTACTACATTGCCTGGTTGTCTTTGAATTAGAGGATATGTTATGAGAAGTTTCTTCGAATATATTTTATGCTCAGTTCATTAAGCTATTATACAGTGATTAAACTATTATATAAATGATTTTATAATAAAATTAAGTAACATCTCATAAAATCATAAGTCCAAATATTTTATTGTTTAAGCTGCTTATTAGTTTTTTTTGCTGATTTAGGTTTTGTAAATTGGTCCTGTGAAACCTTTTTTGTCTTTTATTAAGCAAATCAAATATAAACAATCATTTTCATTTAGTGCCAGTTCACGAAAAATTTTTCAGAGATAATCTTCATGTTTCTCTGTCTGCTCTCTTAGTTTCCCTCTTTTCTTCGTTAAACCTAAAGCTTGAAGTTGGTATGAGTAACGAAGCGCTTTCAATGAAAAGCAATAAGTTTTGCGGTGATGTTTCTGATAAATCGTCACGAGAAAATAAAACTCAACTAATTATCTGTGACTTTTTGAAATGAACTCAAGTTTTTGGATCTAGTCCAATTTTGAATTAACAATGGATTGCCAAAGTTTCTTACTTTCAAAACCAAAGTCGTGAGGTTAATTTATATGAAAAAGACGGGAAAAAATCAGCTATTTTAAAAATCATTGGGTATGCTTATTTTTTATTCGCTTGTCCTGGTCTTTTAGAAGAAATGGTGTTTCCCTTAGTCCCACAGTTAGATGCGGAAAAGAGTTTTTGTTGTTTTCATTGATTGGAATACCAGAAGTCTTTTGAAATCTGAAATTTACAAACACCCATTTTAATTGAATTGCAAAAAAACTACAATTCGATTTTGGCCAGTTTATATAGTTTTTAGTCAATCCACTAGTTTAACTGTAATAGAATTTCATTTGTGTGAAGATTGGACGATATTCTTAAAAAATTTAACGTTTCTATTCTGACTGGTTGAAACATTGGTGCAAAAACAAGAAGCTTTTTCTCAAATTAAATCAAATTTTCTGTTATCAAAACTCAATTTTATTTAACTATAATAGCGCTTAGTTGTTTACTTCATCTTGAAATACGTGCTTTGAGATCAGCTGCCACTAAAATGTTCACAAATTATTAGGGGAAAAGTATAGAGATCAACACTCAGGATCACAATGAATGTGGAATAATTAACACATACCAACCAGTAAGACTGGAATATTTGAATGAGAGTTACAACAGAATGCGCATGTTTTGGGTATTTTTTGCATGAAGCATGATTTTAAAGTTATTCAAAATAGAATGTCATTTATTCAAAAAAATTATTTTTAGTTTTCAAACAGTTGCACATTAGCGAAAACGTTGTGTCACTTCGAGAAAATGATTGATCGAAGTGACTTTTTTTGTTAGTATCCAATTCTTTTTTCCTCTATCATTTATCCCCTCTATCTTTTAATCCTTCTATCTTTTTATCCCACCAAGTTACACTCTGCATTAAAGGCATGTTTTGTCAAATTTAAGCGGACAACTTAATCCCATTTTCGGTTGTGATAGTTTCATATCAAGTTTCATATCAAGTTTCATAGTTGAAGCATGGCCATGGCCAGTGAGGCATGGCTAAGTTATTGGTTTTACTAGTTTGATAGTCCTAATTTTATATTAAAAAATTAAAATCGGTGTGAAATGATAGAGGAGTTAAATGATAGAGGGTGAATAAATGGAGCTGAAATGAAAGGGGGTACACCGATTTGAGTATATAACTACACAGTTCAGGCAAAATTGGTGGAGATTGGAAACTGAAAAATGTGTAAATAATAAATGAAAAGCATAAACAATCACATTTCGCAGATGTTTTCCGTTTGTGCCCCCCAGTATGTTATAAACCCCAGTTACAGAGCACGTGTCAGTACATGTTAACCTTATATTTAAAAACATTGCACGTGCGTCTGGGGATGCAAATAATGTGCAACGACTAAGTTGGGGCAAAAATGGAAAATATCCCATTTTGCTTTAAAAGAAAAAAGAAGTGACCAAAATTTTATCTTTTGTCATCTTTATGACGAAGTGAGTTTCTGACAATAAAAATATTGAATCAGTTTTTCATTCAAATGGAAAAAGTTTTCAGCGATTATGTTTACCAACAGGTCATCATTTTAAAATTTGGAGTTATGTCAAATCTGCGTCTTCTGGCGGCTTTTTCTTTAAATTACTTTTTTTCTTTGAAAGGGATATTGATTACAAAATTTTGATAACTCATGTAAAAGTTCTTCTCCGTTGATACGATGTAAATAATTTTCTAATGGTTTTTTGAGGCAATTGAATTTAAGAACGGAACCTGAATAGAGCTTAAATTGTTTAAAAAATAACTGGAACTTAAACTTAACGCACTTCAAGTTTTTATGCCGTTAGTGCCTTTGTGTCAAAACTTTTTTGTGACAGAATGTCAAAGCAAAATACCAATAAACAAAAAATGGAAAAACAAAGTCAAAATTTACTACTCTCGGTAAAATTACTTTCATTTATGCTATTGAAAAATAATTTTCTGGAAACTGACATAATAAAATTCTCATGAATAAATCACAACACGCGATTATTAAGTTCATGCAAAATGAAAAGTTGATATTAAAACTGGTTCTTTATTTTAAAAAACTCACACAACACCTTTTGATTGACAATTTTGTTTCAACTTTTTGTTGAGAATGAGAAATAATTTAAAAAAATCATTGAATGTTACTTTAAAGAACACTTTGGACGAAAACAAAGTCACCAATACAGCGATCACAGCACTGTCGGACCTTTTCTGTTCGTGCCCCCTCCAGCTTAGTTGGCGCATATTATTTGCGCCACCCAGACGCACGTGCCATATTTTTACTTATTGATTTGATATGTAATGACACGTGCTCTGTAACTGGGGGCGCATAACGTACTGGGGGGGGCACAAACGGAAAACATCCCGACTGTCATGTAAAGAAATAAGCCCCATTATATATAAACATTGCACTCCCTCGAGAAACTACAAAATTTTACTATTTTTTTGGATCTTATCGTTTCAACCCTGTTAACAATACGTCTCTCCTTAAAATTGTAATCTACTTTTTGTAACAAATCTCCACTCCTATCAGATATAACATCAGCGTTAACAGGTTTTTCAAAAGTTTACTTGTGTTTTATCCCACATTTATTTTATTAGATTCTCCATGACAATGAATAAGATTCGATTTCCTCAATTTAGGATCGGGAATGATTATGCAAAAGCTATGATACCCCCCTCCCCCAACATAATCTTTTGGAATTTTAACTTCTGACCATAAAGAAAACGTTCTTCTTCATAAAGTACCAATTAGTTCAGTCAACTTATCGTGCAATCCCATTATTGCACAGCTGGTTATGAATAGCATCGTCAAGGCTTGTACAATGCAATACTCTTCAAACTTTTGATTAAATCTAATTCTCGAAAATTTTAGAATTGTAATCCGAAAATCCTTTGAAAAATATAGGGAGTTGCGCTGATTTCATGTTCCCATTATATTAAACTTTACAGAGTATCGTATACTGGTCTTCTAAGTTAGCAATTAGTGTCTATCAAAAGTTAATTTTCTCAATTTTTTAAAGTTTTTCAACACAAAACCGTAATGATTTCGGAAACATTGATTTTCCTGTCATTTTCTGCACAAGCAATACCTTCTGTAGGTCTAAAATTTAATCATGAGAACATTTTGAGTTCTGAGAAAATGATTACACAACGTTGCAATGCTAATGCAAGGCTCCTCAAAATTTCTTCAAGGCAAGCTTTTTCGAAAAATGGTCATTTTAACAGATAAAATTTGAGCGTACGTTATCACACCGTCTCCATCAGCATCGAAAATAGAGAAAGCCTCTTTGATCTCAAGTATCTGTTCTTCACTCAGATCCTCGGCGTCAAATTGGGTAAAGGTGGAATTTTTCCTTGGACTGCCTCCACCTCTTCCTCCACTTGAGTTGCTGTTGCGATGCTGATCCTTGTCAGATGATACTGTATTCCTCCTGGAATCATTGTTATTGTTAATGTTGTTGTTGTTGTTGTTTGTGGATGCCATCAGTTTAAATTTTTAAGTTAGATGTACTGGTTGTTTTAATAAATTTGACGAAATTGATTGACCAGATTTAAATATAACGATCTCTCTCGACGAGTTTGAATAAAATGAAAAGCCTGCAAATTTGCTGAAATTAAATTAATTTAACTGATTTATATCTGTATTCTCTGTTTACACAACTTGAACGCATATAAATTAATTTTTAACCTGTGGAAACTTGTTACATAAATCTTGGAAAAAGAGATTATATTTGAAAAAAAAACACAAAAAACGCGAATAGCTTTATTTAATTAGGCAGTAGAAGGAAAAAGAATCGTTAACGGGAAAAAGTGTTGCGAAAACTAAGATGGAAACAGCGATAATGTTATACAACTGCCAAAATATAATGAATGAGGTTTCAAAAATGGTAGAAAATGAGAACAAAACAAGAGAATCAACATAAAATCAATTTTAGCATGTTTTCAAATTCATTCTCAGGTGTTCATTTGACGCACACAAGCACGCTTGGATAAACATTACTGCTGTTTTTTCTTCAAATTGGAGAACTGTGCGTATTTTATTCATTTTTCCTATTTTCTCTTTTAGAGCAAAACAGGTGAACACGTGAATACTAACTGTTTGGCACATTTTGTTCATGCCTTTTTGTGAGAAATCAAACATGAATTATGTAAAGTTGCTCTTCTTCAGCCAAAATTGGGCTGATTAAAAATTGATTAATTGTTGAACACTTTTCATGGTATATTTAATCCTTCAAAAAGTACTCAAAATTTGACGTATGTTCATTGTGATATCTAAATATTTTCTGGAAAACTATTTCATGAGATTTTCTAGATGCTCTAAATTAATCCCTTTCCATTTTCTAATCTGATTTGCACCGATATATCAACAAAATTTTATATGTTAATATGATTTTCGGGATAAGCTAGATATGATTAGGAATTAGAATGTAAACATAAGGATGTTCATTATGATAAACACTATTTCCTACCGTTTCAGACATGATAATTCACCCAACTTTTACACATTGTAGTTAGTTAATTAGCAGGTTTTGATAAACCCGTTTGGATAACGTTGTTTTTAGTTCACACTTTTGGATAAATTCCGGTTTAAGTGATATTTATTTATCGCACTGTCAATATAGATCCTGTCAATTGAGTCCAGCAAGTCATTTCTACTAGAATCAGAACAAAAAACCAGTTTGAAGTTGAATGTTGATTTGCGTCTCCCGCTTAACACTAGAAAAACAACTCAATTCTGACCTGTCAATCAAAAAATTTTGGCCTTTCAGTTGAACTATTTCTCAGCTTAAAAAGAGCATCTTTCATTCGCTGCTCACTTCAAGTTATTACGTAACAATTAAATAATCAACTATTAAATAGCCAATTAAGTTCGATTTTTCGGCTTGGCGGCTTCTAAAAAGCCCATTAATTGCCCAATTGCCCGGATAGATATCAAAAACTTTTAATTTAGCCCATTCAGGGTTTAAGATTTCAATCGAAGTTTGGTGCTTCGTAAAATTTGTTTCAATGATGATGTCAGAATTTAGTGATCTTATTATAATTCCCGGATCGACGCCCGAAACTGAGCACTACCCAGAAAATCACGACAGCCCACCCTCTGGCCGTCAGCTGGATTTGTTGAAGAATCCTTCGACTCAAGCAGCTCAAAACAGCGTGTATTACTACAGTTCACCCGAAGAAGTGAAAGGACAAAGCAGCGAAATTTGCTACGAAATCAGAGCACTAGATGAACTTGAACCCACACAAACTCTTAATACTGAACAAATAGTCCTCAACTCAAATAATTCCGCGCCCCCGGAAAGCTTAACCGCTGCGATACTTCAACAAAGAGAGCCGAAATGCGAAAATACAGGTGCCTCAAACAGCCGAAAGGCTCATAAATCGAAAAACGAGCCTGAAAACTTCGCAGTCGACAAATCTAAAGCCGAAAAAGTTTTTCAGTTTATAGATTTGCATGAAGATAATTTTGTATCACAGAATGAAAACATTCGAATTGAGCTCGTGAACGAAGAATTATGGAACAAATTTTCAGCTGTGAGCACTGAAATGATTGTGACCAAATCGGGCAGAAGAATTTTCCCTCAAATTTCTTTAGAGATATCCGGTTTCAAACCCACCGATGTTTATAGTGTTTACATTTATTTCAAGCCGACCGATCAGAACTCGTGGAAATTTTCGGGAGGGTCTTGGAAGATTGTGGGCAAAAATCAACAACTTCCCAGAGGTAAAATTTATTTTTTTCAGAAAGTTTTTTTGCACAAATTGTAAACAATTTTGCGAGATGAGCTGCTGGATCAACATTAAACAAGGGTTTTGTAACCATAGGTAATTTAGTTAATTAAAATTGAACAAAATTGACAATAATTTTTGTAATCATGGGCATATTGAAGAACCTTTTTATACCGTTTTCAAGTTAAAGAAAGTTTTCATAAATTTAGTATATATTTTTTTGTATCAGAATAAGATATCATGCACACTTTGCCGAAAAAAATCTAGAAATTATTTCTTTTGCAGAAACTATGCTGTGCCGCCACCCCTCCTCACCAGCCGAGGGAAAATTCTGGAACAGATCCGAGGAAATTAGCTTCGCGAAGGTCAAACTAACAAACAACAAACAATCGAAGGAGAAAGGTCAGATCATTTTGAACTCGATGAGTTTCTACCAGCCGCAGTTAGTGATTATCAATGAGACTCGGTCTGGGTTTGGATCAGTGAAGCTGACGATGGAAAAGCTGAAATTCGTGGCAGTGACTGCATATCAGAACTCAGCGATGACTCAGCTCAAAATTGATCACAACCCATTTGCAAAAGGATTCCGCGATGCACAAGAAAAGTAAGGACAATTTTGAAAAATCATTTAGATTATCTCCAAAATTTGTTCTTAAAATTCTCGGAAATTCTACAAATAAAAAAGTACCATAAGAGTTTGCTTCTTGATTTATCAAATCGGATTATTAAAAAATGAGATGTTCGCCAAATTAGGACAATTCAAATTTTGTAGACATTTCAAATTTTAAATTAAGTTTAACGACAACAACCAAGATCTAAGGATCTGGCATTTTACATATGAGAAAAGTTTTGTGAGAGAAGATCTTTTTGTTTTATAGGAGCTGTCTGATGTCTGCTCTACAAGCACAGTTGCCTCGAATGCCATTTCATCATCTACAACACCCAATGGGACACCCTATCATGGCTCACTACCCTCACTATCAACACCCCTACCACCCCCAGTTACCCATGCACATTCGACCCTTCCAACAAAACATGCAAAATCAGATGCCCTTGCGACCCATCAGTGCTCCTTATCCCAACCCTAATTCATTCACACCTGCCGCAATTACCCAATACCCACCACCGAGACCACCAGTTATGCAACCAGGCCATCATCAACTAGGACCACAAAATAATTTTGCGTCAGGTCACATGAACGGAATCCATTTTCAACCAAGCTTCAACGCAGTTGCGAACCCGCTGCATGCCACTGGTATCCATAGCAACCGATCTAACTTTGCAACGGGTTTCATGCCTAGCACTGGCTCTGCTATCACGCACAACCTACCGCCAGCTTTTCAGCCAGCTTCAAACTCAACCTTAACCGCTAATTACGGTCAACAAACTGGAAACATTCCTGTTCCTACTGGCAATCAAGGGTCCTATGTTAATCCCGTAACATTCCAGAACGGTATCAAACCGTACCCGTTTCCAAATTATGCTCGAAGCTTAGCTCGAAATGAGATATCATCTAATCTGGGATCCAGTCAGATTATGTCAACACCTGTAAATCAGCAATCAAGACAACTTGCCCCATGTAATGTACCTACTGGACCCACAAACATACCTCAATTTAAACCGAGTTTCTCGATCGAAAACTTAGGTGTGAGCAATCTTCTAAATAGCGAAATGGTAAACTTTGCTCCGTCAGTAGCTAACAAGAAACGGCAGTTTTCAGAGGTTGATCATACCATTGAAGAAATTTCAAATGTTTCTTCGTATTGCGCTAGTGAGCCTCAGTTGAAATCATTTTGCTATCAGGATGAGAACTTCGCACCTCAAAGCGTAGCTTCATCAACTTCCGAAATCTCACAAGTTACTCCTCAAACTCCTGAAATCAACAACATCAACGACAACAACGCCTGTAGCTCTACAGAACCGTTGCACGTTTCGATCCCAGAAGATTCTAGAAGTTTCTGCGAGCAAAGCAATGCTACATTACCAGGCGATGAAAACAGCTCATCGAGTTCAAATTTGTTGATGCCCAAATTAGATTTGCCAGTTATCTCACAACAGTCGCAGCAGATGTATCCATTAAGCCAGCTCCAAAATATGGGTAATTTCAATAGCACCCCTGCCCAAGATGCCCAAACGGAAGGATGGAATTTTGCCCAAATGAATGAGTTGGAAAATATAAATCCTAATGAAAATATGTTGCATAGCGCCCAAAACAACTTCTGGGGCAGTTTACCTAGAAGTTTTCTATTGCCCAATGAAAATCAGGGGTGCTAATTTTTCCCAAGTTGATCAGGAATATTTTATTTCGTAGCTTTAAAAAGTGAACGTGATAACTATTGTTTCATATGTCGAGTTTATTTCATTTTACCTTTTTTGCCAAAAGTAAAGTTTTAATTTGATGTACAGATTTAATTATTAATTGCTGTTTTGTCTGTTTTGTGTTTCTCAATTGTTTAGATTTTGTAAATTAATAAGTTCCCTGTAAATATTTCATTTCGTTTTAATTTATAGCTAGGCTGCAGTGCTTTTTGTTTAGTGTTTAATTTTTACTGTTTATGTTTATTTTAAGTTCTTATTTAAAGCAAAAATTGTTAATTATTGTTCTTTTGTTGTGTCTGTATTTAGCAAATACTCGTTTAATTAATTTCTCAAAAATCTTTTAAGAACTTTATCATAAGATTGTCACAAACCGAGTCAACACAACCTACCCGTACTTGAAGAATCAATGGGTCAGCGATCAAATTGTAATATGTCTAAAAATAGACGATGTACTTCCAAAGTTTTTGAGTTAATTGTATATCATTTGCGATAGAGATAGAAAACTCTAAATTTCATAAATTGTTAGAAAACAATCGGTGTATCCATTTAAACCTCCGATTTAACCTCAAACCAATATACAAAAAATGTAATATTAAATGCTGACGATACCTTCCCTCATGGAGACTAAGAGAGAAAACAAAGCAAAAACAGAAAATAAATTACGGCCGATTCTTACGACTATCTATTTTATTTGTAATAACTTAATGACGAAGCCGAAAGAGCTGCAGATAAAAAAAAAGTTAAACAAAATTGAGTTTCACTAAGTTAAACAAAATTGAGTATTGTGAATAACAAGTAGACAAAAACAAACAACTGCTTTTAAACTTATTTTTGCTTTTTCAAAAACAATTATTTTTCAAAGTCATGCAAACCATTAGCTGTTGAATGGAAGGGCTTCTTTTTATACTTCAATGCACAACTATTAAGATCTGTGAATGTGTAGAGTGTCATACAACTACAAAAAGAATAAAAACCAGGAAAAAATCAGAATTTAATTAAAGTTCGTCAGGAAACAGTGTCGAACCATATAAAAACAACCTTCGAAATGGAACTAATATATGCAATTGAATGAGCTGTCTTTCCACGCCATTAATTAGTATCTTGTCTTTAATATGATACCCGGAAAAAAACAGCAGAGAAAGTCCAACAGTAATAAAAAATACGAAAAGTTGCAACACTAAAAAACGTGTACTTAAAAAGTAAAACAATAATGAAGGCTACAATTTAATTAAATTGAATGGAAAAGATGAATACGTTAAAAAGGGGTAAAATGAGCTTAAAAGGGCAGGTTTCAAAGGACCAAAATTTTTTTGAAAACTTATTTCCTAAGACAACAAGTCATACCAAACATAAGATTTCAATTAATAGAATAAAAGCTTTTTGCTGAAAATTCCACAAGTACTCATTGGCCTTCATTTGCATGTAAGTCTGATCTGTCAGCAATTAAATTTTGAATTAAAAACAATCACGTAAAATGTCTGTGATTAACATAAAAGAGACAAAAGGCAAAAAAAATTGTTAAAAGATTGCGCAGGACTACAATCCGATAAATTTTAATTGAAAAATTTTTTTATTGGAACAAATCTGGTCTCACTATTACTGTTTATCCTTTAAATCCTTTTTTTAACCAATATTGCAAATTTGATTGAAAAGTGAACATATCAAAAAAGACGAGGAATTTTTTTGATTATTGGATTATAATAGCGAAAAAACCAATAGACATCAAATGAAAGCGTTAGATAGTTTCTTTATTAGCTCTCTAGATAGCGAATTTTACACTTGATTTACAATACAAAAATAAAATCAAAGGCTGGCTAAACACCAAAACTCTTCAAAAATTACGAAACAATTTGTCGGAGGCATATTAATCGGAGGAAACAACGAGCTATAAAAACATTAGCGAGAAAAAAGACAATATTTATTCATTGGGCGTCATTTAAATAAGAATTAAACTTTTAATAATTTGAGTTTTTAAATAAAAACAGACTTGTCAATAAATGGGATGAAGCAAAATGCAAAAAAAAAATTATAATAAACAAGCCCAAAACACAATTTGAACCTTTCTCCATAACAAAAAATCAACAATGAGACGAAAACTGGCCCGGCAATTGCTGCGCGGCTATTAGAAAACATCTTTGTTTTGACAATTAGGAAATAGGTTTTCGACAAAAAGATGACTTAAGATATCAATCATATCATAAGATATCAAGATATCAAACAAATGCTGCAAATTTGAAAAACATTGATATAAGCTAGCAAAAGCCTCTGAAATGATGTTTCCAGAACATTTACTCGAGAACCGGTGGTTAAATTAGCCTCATATGTAAAATGAAAAAAAATCCGAAGTTACAAAAGATTTGGACAAATTTCCGACCAAAGAGTTGGTTTAAGCAACTCAGTAGATCTGCATAATTCGTCATGAATGCAAAGAAAAAATGATTGCCAATTTTTCCTTTGTTTAAAAAAATTTGATCAAAATTTCGGCAAAATGACAAAAAAAGTTAAAATGACAAAATTTTAGAATTCGGTAACGTTCACAAATATTTAAACCTCAGTTTTTTCTAGGAATAAGCAAAACTTCAAAAAATGCTTTTATTTTGATTTTCTACACTTTGCCATTTTTCTGGTGATACCACTCACAACTCTCTACGATGAATATATCCTTCCGCGAAAAGTGATTTAAAAAAACTAGTTGATCGAACGTCTGATCGAACATCTGATCGAACGTTTATCATTGCCGGTAGCAGACGCGGCTACTTTCGAAGCAGTCATCGTAAGATTTAAAAATATCAGAAAACTTTTCAGCAAAGCGGGAAAATGCTTAAATTTTAGATAACCCATGAAAGTTCTAATTGCAGTCGAACTGCAGAGAAAAATTCGTTCAATTTGGATCAATTTTGCCTAAGTTCAATCGTCAAATGTTTATGAATCAGAGCTTCCGGACACTCTAATCTCGAATTGCTGCTTTTTTTACGAGCGAACTTGAGTGAGAGCAAGAAAATAACCACTCGGCATTTAATGTAGTATACACATCTTCATTTCCATTTCTCCAATATCTTCATATATAATAAAAATGCATAATTACTTCGCTGTCACAGTGGTACTGCACGTGCTCACAATGATTTCGAATTGCTTTTTCTGATTATCCCTTATTTGAGAATGTTCTTTTAAGAGGATCATTGCTGCTTTTTTGGTTACGTTGACGCTTTTTGCGTCCAAAAAATTGGGTGGTACATAAATTGAGCCTAAAGTTGGTCGGGCTATGGTCAACATGAAAAAATTGTTAAGTGAGAGCTCATTCGTACAAAAACTATTTCATGAATAGTATGTATCCTTCTGATTAATGTATTCGCCAACAAAATTATAAATTTGCACACTACAAAGAGACAATTTCAAATGAATACACTAAGTTGCAGCATATAAGTTTGTAAATGCCAAAAAAACATAAAAGCACGCTAGCTTTGTGAATAAAAAAATTCTTATGAAGCGCGTTATATTTCAAAACCGCAATACCGACTAGAGCGTAATATATATTCATGTCCGTCCACGCATAATAGGGAAAACAAACGTGAAAGAAAACAGTCGCTTCATTCTCAGTTCTTTCATTCAGGATGCATAGAAAACAAAATCTTGATTGCGTCATATTTATTGAAGCTCTATTAAACATTGCAAAACAAGAAATCAATAGCGCTTGGTTGTTTAGAATATCGGCACAGTACGCCTTAAAAAAGTACAGCTTATATCCGCCCTTTGTAATTCCCACTTATTCTTTAAAAAAACGATTGGACAGTTTTAGTAAAAACCAAATGAAAGTTGAGTAATTTCCTTTATTGCCTTGAAAAATTCTTCTTTTATCCATTAATCAAAGAGCATTTATCAATTACTGGGGAAGAAACGCAACAACATGGATGGTGAGGTATCTTCCAGCAATTTTTCAGATACTGCAGCAGGTATGAGTGGTGACACTGTTTTGACTAAAACAGTTGATGAACTATCGAGAGTATCAGTGTCTGGATTAATTGATATGAAAAAAAACAGGAACAAAAAATTAGTTATGTCGAAAAAAGCAGGTTTAAATAAACAACAGACTCGGAACTCAGGAACGTTACACAAACAGGGACTGTTTTGTAATCTGCAATCCAATCGTTGACTCTAGAGACAGTCGAAATGTGTTGCGAAACACATTGAAGTTTTTTTTTGAAAAATTTCTCAAAAGCAAACCAGATGAGAACAGAATTATTGCAAGTCATTTTTTTAAACTGGCACAATAGCTAATGCGTGTCCAGAGTCAAAAATCTGCAAGTCTGAAAGTTTTCTTTTGTTTTGATGAAAAAAGGGTTTTTGGTGCCAAAAGGAAGCTTAAGAAAACCAAGAGTCCTCTAAATAATATTAATCTATCATAAATGAAATTCATGAAACCTAGACTTATACTTAAACAAGAAGCCGAAATCAACAGTGAGGCAAAATAAGTGGGAATGATTAGTTCAACAAAAAATTAAACAGTGTCAGTTATGGTTAAGAATCTGCAAAACGAAGCATCGTTTAGAGCGGTAAATCGCGTGGACGAACTGAATAACATCCAAAATTCTCTTTTACGGGACAGTGGACGCAACAAGCAAAATCTTATGAAAAAAACGGAACAGCTCTCCCGTGAAAAAAGTCAACGAATTTTCCTCCTGATAACAAGAGTTAAATGAGAAAAGAAAATTCTTTGCCTGTTTTTGTTAACCGTAGAAACCAAAATTTTCTGTTCTGATTTTTAAATATTATTTTGCGGTATATTTCATATTAACGCCACGCAGTAAAAATACTAAACTGATAGGACTATCAGTTGGAATATTTTTATTCAACCATCTTGAACGCATTATTCGGAGCAAGGTGGGCTGTAGTAAGTCTTAGGTATATGTTTCCTTTCATTTTTTTTCATCTCATGTTCCCAGCAATTTCTCACCGTCGTTTTTGCTCGCAATTTTTGCAACCTAATGGGACGATGAGAAAAGATAAATGTCCAATTTTATTCCTCACGCTTTACAAAGAGAAATCGAACCCCTTCCTGCTTGCAGTATGTGCAGCAAGAGACAAAACAGATGACAATTTTGAAACTTTAATAGTGGCAACTATGTATAGCGATATCCGCAGACAACGCTGCTTTAGACAATTGGCATTTTCAGCACTTCTCTTTTGAAAAAAACTCTTTAGCTTTAAAAAAAGGTCAAGCGTTGCGATATCCGCAACTCTGAGAGTAAATTAAGTTAGTTTTCAATTTTTCAATTTTTTTTTTACTCTGAAGGCTTGCGATAACTACGGTCATTCCTAATCATAAAGATTTTTTCTTTTTTTTCACTCAAACTTCTTGTCCAGGCTTTGAAGTTTTTAGGTTCTTCAAATTTTTCCAAAAATGCATTTAAAACTCCGACACAAAATAAAAAAATTTGTATTTTGTTCAAGGAAAAAAACACTTTAAAAATGAGTGCAAACAAAATAATCTTGCAAAACATCAGATTGATCTACAAAAAATTGAGTGCATTTGAACTGTTGATAAAACTACAAGAGAGTTAACCTTTGGCAATAGTATTGGAGGAAACGTAGCTCAAGGATCAATCTAACACAAATTGCATTAACATTAATGGCTACCAAGAGATTGCTAAAAGCAAACGCAATACATCTAAACGAGGAGGGGTCGGAATCTTTGTAAGGATCAATTTGCAACAGACTTTAGTTAAAAAGTTTAGCAGTAAGAGTACTCAAATTTTAACTGTGAAATTCAACACAAAAAATTGTAAATATTTTATTCAAAACTGTGATCTATATCAAACCGAATGCAAGTTTGAATTAAACATCAGAAAAAAGCCAAATTTTTTTTAAATATTTAACTCCAGAACCGAAACTGTTGCACATTGTTTATGGAGCTATCATTTAGGATGTTGACAGATATGTTCCATACAAAAAATTGAAGGACTCTCAGCAACCAAATTGGATTGACAGCAGTATAAAGAATTAAACAGCAAAAAAAGAGCTTAATCTAAATTCCTCACAGACACAAAAATAATGAAAACAAGGAACAGTTCAATAAAATTAGGAATACAGTGCAAAAGAAAATAAGAGAAAACAAAAGAAACATAATTCAAAAAAATTGCACAAAAACTCAAAAACGAATCAAGCAGCTTTATTAATACAATAAAAAATTTGAGAGGAAAAACAAAAAAAGAACAAGAAGTGCTATTAGAGAAAGATAGAAGATAGAAAGTTTTAACATTTACTTCACAGCTATCGGCAAAAAATCATCCAATAAATGAATTGACATTGGAATAAATGGAACACAAAAAGGAACTTTAAACAGCATGTTTTTGACCGGAACAATTAAAGACAAAATATCACAAGTCATTGAAAATTCGACAAAAAATATCACTAACTTTGATGAATTAAATAAGTTCACACTTAAAAAAATAGAATATGCTATAGTTCCTTCATTGACTTTTTTATTCAATAAGTGTTTTGAAAGAGGAACGTTCCCAAAATGTTTCAAAAAGCAGTAGTTATTCCAATTTTAAATGCAGAAATTCTTACGAAGCAGAAAATGACAGGCCAATTGGTTTATTACCAAGGATTGGAAAAATTCTAGAGAAATTACTCTGTGATCAAATGACCACATTCCTTGAAAAATTTGATTTGCTTAATAAAAATCAATTTGCTTTTTGTCTAAAAAGGGACCTTTGATGCATTAGCTAGTTTCTTCGAAGGAATCAAACAGGACTGGCAATTTGAATTTAAAGAAGTGAAGGCTGTCTTCACAGATCTGAAGAGAGCATTTGATACATTTCAAATAAAATTTGCTTCTGGAATCGCTACAAAAAGTAAGGATGAGAGGACGTGTACAAAAAATACTAAAATCTTATGTGAGTGACAGACAACCAGGCGTGAAATTGTTTGAAATAAATCAGTTCGGATTTCTTAGCAATAGAATACGGAAGGCAGCAGGGCTTGGTGCTAGGACCGCTTCTTTTTCTGGTTTACATAAACTATATTCAGAAGTTCTGCGGTGATACAAGTGCAGTTTTGGTTCGCTGATGACGCCGCTTTCAAGCAAATGACGTATTCAAACAATGAAAAATTTGAGAAGTCAATCGATATTGTTGCCGACTGTTTTTTACGAAACAAAATAACACAGTTCAGAAAAAACGCATCTATTAAACTTGAAAGCGGTTAGAAAAACTTCTCAATCAGAGATAATGTGGCAGATCGGTGCAATCAGTCAGAAAACGTCTTTAAAAAACTTAGGAATACATATTGATGAAAGTACATTTTGATTTCAACAAATGCACGGCTCCATTTAAACTATAAAGTTTAAAGTTTACGTTTAACCAATACTAAACTATGGCATTTGAGTCTTTGCAACCAGTTGCAGGACAACACTTCAACCTCTAGGTGCAAAAGAACAAAGTGTTGGAATGATCTTGAAAAAACGGAATCAACATCGCAAAATCAAGGAAAGTATATAATCCTTTTGACCAAAGATTTGCACATTTTTAAACTGTTAACATAGATACTTAGATTGGAATGCAGAATAAATAGTTTAAAATTCCTTACAACGAAGAAGAAAATGAGTCAATTAAGTCAAAAAGAACATCATACCGTCAGTTTAAAAGCAAAAACTCAGTTAATGGACTTAGCACTAAACAACTAGGCGTAAATACGAGGTCAATACGAAAAGTGAACAACCAGTGGAGAAGACGCTATCTCAATCAGAAGCACAACTTCAAAAAACAGAGGTGGGATCCTCATATCAATATGAAGCTTCTGCAGCGTCATCATCCGCAGAGCATCAACATCCTGAATCATCAGAATCCTAGCAAATTTCATCAAGAAATGGTAAACAACGCGACAGATTTATAAAACAAAAAACAACAAACTTGCCAAAAAACGGAGAACGTGATGGTTTCAAAGAAACATTAGGAAAGTTGGAACTTTTGTTTATTAAAGTTTCAAATAACAAAATAAGAAGTTACCTGAAGAAATTTGTTACTATGTCAAGAAGTAATGGCCACAAAACTTAACTCGATTACAATTTTGTTCTGCCGCTAGCATTATCTTATTGACCTATCAATCAGATGTTAGAAGTATTTTCCCCCAACCACAGAATCCTGATTCTAACATCCACCGACCTTCAACTAATGAATTTGATTGTATCTAGGCCATATGATTCTCATGAAAAGTTGATGAAGACAGAGAATCACCTCCGGGATCCGGAAATAAGGTCTATTCCCAGTTCGGTCAAGTAAAAAATTTTAGCTAATCTAGATTTTTTTAGTATTTTTTGCATAGATAACTACTATAAATACGAGATAAAATTGTATATTTTCAGTTTTAAATTTAGTTTAAAATTCAATTTACTGAATTCTTTTGACCCGTGTTATGGACCGCGACAATGGTGTTTAGACCACCAGTAGACAATCTGATTTTGGATCTACAGAAGGCAGAACCAGCTATTGCGTGGATAATGTCTTTAGTGGCGAAAGGTCGCACAGAGTAGAAAAAAGACAAGATGAACAACGATGGCACTATACAGGACGTTCAGGTAACCAGTTTTTTTCTTAGTATGTGCAGGTAAGATGGAATTGTTAAACATAAGAACCTAATGATTTGTAAGGATTTGATTGACACTCCGTATAAAGATATCAGATTGGCTATTCAAAACTATAATTCTCCTGAAGCGAGAGTAGTAGAAAGGGCTAAATTTCTGTTCGTAATACAAGGTGTAGGGGAGTCAGACGATCATTTGCTTGTACGTCTCAGAGAAGAACGCTATTGTGACCTCAAAAATCTCAAAACAGCGTCCAATGTGAAGAGAAGTTGGTAAAAAAAAGTTTATCTCAGTTTGGAGGGATCTTGAAACAAATGTTAGACTACTAGACGGTATTAAAGCAAAACCAGCAAAGTTGGTTACTGAACTGTCCAAGATTTTACAGTTAAGAGGCAATGGTTTTTCAGGTTCTTCATCAAGTAATAAGCCTTCTGCTAATAATGAAGAAGTTAAGTACAATTTCATAAGGACCTTCCGAAAACCAAATGAAAAATTTACGGCTAATAAAAGCAACATTTTGTGCACTAGGTGTGGTAGTAGGTCGCATTCTCGTAGCACCAATCCAGCCCTAAGTAAAATAAGCAATATATGTGAAAAAAAGGGACATTTCTCAAAAAAGTGTAGAGTCAAACCCAAACAAAATTCAGGTGAGCATTGGAAATGGGGAAAATTTATACTAAAGACAATATCGTTAGGACGTGTGCGACATGAGGATATGTCCAAAATTATAATTGCAAAAGAAAAATACAGGTCTACACAGGTGCTGATAGCACACTGATATCATAGAACATATGGACTGAGCTTGGTAAATCTCGGTTGAATGGTAAATCGAGACATCTGGAAGCTTGTGATGGTCATCAAAGAAACGCTTCTGAGCTCAATTACTTGTGACGTTGAGTGGAACCGAAGCAGGCACGCATAAAAACAACTTGCTAATGTGCAGTCTGATAAAAAAAATGGACTACTTGGTAGAGACTTTCTACCAAGGCAGGGTGTGAACATCATCACAACCAATCACCTACCTGCTTTGAAGGTTTACAAAGCTAATGTGAAGCTGATACCAGGATCACAGTCAATGTTCTGCAAAGACAGAGGAATACCTCTTCCTCTTCAAGACAAGTTCACAGAGAATAAAAAATAGACGGTCAGACAGAGCATCCTCGAACCGGTACAAAAAGGAGTGTTACTAATGCATCGCCAAGGATGGATGTGGCAGAGAAAGAAGAGTGAAGAACTGAGACCTTGTGTTGACTAGAAAATTCATATTAATGGGAAAGTCATGGATAAAACTACCTAATACCAGACATGAGACCATCTTCCCGATTCTACATGGGGCCTCATATTTTATCAAAAATGACCACACAGATGCCTACTACCAAATTAAACCTGACGAAGAGGCAAAGGATTTTTGCACAATGAATACATCTCAGGACTCTTCAATATGCGCCGACTGCCTCAAGCATTAAAACCTCTTCATCAATCCTTCAGAATTGCGTCGAATCAACACTCAAAGGAAATTAAAGTGTTGCGATTTTTCAAGACGATGCGTTGGTCTATGGAACTACCAAGGAGCAGGTCGGCAAAAAAATGCTTGCAGCCGAGATTCAAATACGTGAGAAAATCTCTATTATTGATGAGAACAGATGTAGTTCATAACCAGTCGATAGCGTTAGTTTTTTGTGATACTTCATTACAAAATAGGCAATAGCACCGGATCTCAAACATATTTTAAAAAAATGCCAGGGCACCTACTAACAACAAACAACTCGAATTGTTTATTTGGCTAGCAAATTTTTGCGGAAAAATGACTCCTGCTTTTGCAACAAAAATGCAACCAATGAATAAAACGAGAAAGAGCGATTTTTCATTGGGCAAAATGAATAAAAAACCTGCAAACATATAAAAAAAGGAGTTATGTGCTAACCCACTTGAACAGCCATGCAGTTTACAAAAAGAAGCAACAGTAACTACTGACCCTTCTGAAGAAATGTTTGTGGGGTTTATTTCGCAAGAACGACGTCCAGTTATATGTATAAAAAAAATTGACTTCAGCGGAGCAAACTACTCAAACAAAGAGCGAGAAGCACTGGCAATAGTGTTTGTGGTCACAGCATTGAAAGAACTTCTTCTTGGAAGACAATTTACTCTACAGACGGACCAGAAATCTATAAAATATCTCTTTGAACCAGACAAGCAGATCCCGAACACAGCATCAGATTGAATCAAAAGATGGTCAACAGCTCTAGTGGGTTCGACTTTCAATTGAAGTACATACCGGAGAGCAGATACTCATTCAGAAGCTTTGAGCAAAATTGATCCTGACGAAGTCGAATCCAACAACGACCAATTGTGCTTCGCAATCGATAACATCTACTCTGCTCAAAGTGATTTGGTATCCCAAGCAAAAATCAAAACTGAACTTGAAGCAAACAGACTCTTTCTGGACATAATGAAACAAATCAAAAGCTGCAATTGGAAACAATTTTCAGTCTCGGAAAAAGTTTTCAAACAGCAGAAAGATGAACAGACTGCACACAATGGTTCCACACAAACTACGACAGTTGATTTTGGCAAAAGCGAATGGGACTTATTCTGGGAAGAATGCAACTGAGACATCAGTCAGAATGATCGCATGATGGCCTGGCATTACCCAAGACTTTCAACATTTATTACAAAAAGTAAGAATTGTCAAATGAACAGGCCTAGCTTGGAAAAAACAGTCTCTACGTGGCCAGAAGACGTTTTTTTAGTAACGGATCTACATGGACTTGGGTTATGTTAATGAAAAGGGCATAGTCTTAGTAATAGTTGACGCGGGTTCTGACTGAATAGAAGCTTTTCCCTCGGTTAATAGATTATCAGGAAAAGTCAAATTATATCTTTGTCAAATCTTTGTAAGTTTCGGAATACTAAAAACTTGAGTATCCGATAATGGTCCTTAACTTCAAAGTTGTTATCTTATGCAGTGGTGTGAATTACTGGGAATTAAGAAAATGGAATCACCAGTCTATCATCCAAGAGCTAAGGGACTAGCTGAAAGATCATTTCAGACAGTGAAGCACGCATTTCAAGCGTGGAGTCCCAATCTTAAAGTGTCATTTGGAGCAAAATTCGAAAGGACTGATGACGCATTGCAGCACCTCAAAGACGAGGGGCAAAACGCCAGTTGAACTTCTTTTGCGGCGCAGAGTGAGACTACCGTATGTAGGTAGATTTCAACTTGTGCCAACCAATTCTTTTCAGGACCAATAAAAAGTCGAAGACAGTTCCTGCTACCTTAATCATCAGGAAGCGTTTGAACACATCTTTCAAACAGCCCAAAAACTCAACACGGATTATTGTCTTGAGCTACAACTGAATTGCGAGAATGGCCAAGGACAATGTGAAAATTGAACCACCCGTGGAGGAAACCATATATCAATCGGAACCACAACTTCAGTAAACAGATTAGGGACCTTCACATCAAGACGAAGTTTTTGCAGCCGCATCATCTGCAGAGCATCAACAACCTGAATCATCAGATGCTTAGCAAAAATCAACAAGAAATAGAAAACAACCCGACGGATTTGGAAATTGTATACCAACAAACTTGCCACAAAAAGGAGGGAGAATGTGATGGTTTCATAGAAACATTCATAAACATAAAACTTTTGTTTGTTAAAGTTTCAAAAGAACAAAATAAGAAGTTATATGACAAAATTTGTTGCTATGTCGTGAAGTAATGTCCAGAAAACTAAACTTGATTACAATTTTGTTCCGCCGCTAGCATTATCTTATTGATCTATCAATCAGATGTTAGAATTAAATTCTCCCAACCACAGAATCCTGATTCTAACATTCACCGACCTTCACAACCAATCACTTACCTGCTTTGAAGGTTTACAAATCTAATTTGAAGCTGATACCAGGATCACAGCCAGTGTTCTGCAAAGACAGAGGAATGCCTCTTCCTCTTCAAGACAAGTTCACAGAGAATAAAAAACAGACGGTCAGACAGAGCATCCTCGAACCGGTACAAAAAGGAGTGTTACTAATGCATCGCCAAGGAGGGATGTGGCAGAGAAAGAAGAGTGAAGAACTGAGACCTTGTGTTGACTAGAAAATTCATATTAATGGGAAAGTCATGGATAAAACTACCTAATACGAGACATAGAGATCATCTTCCCGATTCTACATAGGGCCTCATATTTTATCAAAAATGACCCCACAGATGTCTACTACCAAGTTAAACCTGACGAAGAGGCAAAGGATTTTTGCACAATCAACACATCTCAGGACTCTTCAATATGCGCCGACTGCCTCAAGGATTAAAACCTCTTCATCAATCCTTCAGAATTGCGTCGAATCAACACTCAAAGGAAATTAAAGTGTTGCGATTTTTCAAGACGATGTGTTGGTCTATGGAACTACCAAGGAGCAGGTCGGCAAAAAAAATGCTTGCAGCCGAGATTCAAATACTTGAGAAAATCTCTATTATTGATGAGAACAGATGTAGTTCATAACCAGTCGATAGCGTTAGTTTTTTGGGATACTCCATTTCAAAATAGGCAATGGCACCGGATCTCAAACATATATTAAAAACTGCCAGGGCACCTACTAACAACAAACAACTCGAATTGTTTATTTGGCTAGCAAATTTTTGCGGAAGAATGACTCCTGATTTTGCAACAAAAATGCAACCAATAAATAAAACGAGAAAGAGCAATTTTTCATTGGGCAAAATGAACAAAAAACCTTCAAACATATAAAAAAAGGAATTATGTGCTAACCCACTTGAACAGCCATGCAGTTTACAAAGAGAAGCAACAGTAACTACTGACCCTTCTGAAGAAACTTTTGTGGGGTTTCTTTCGCAAGAACGACGTCCAGTTATATGTATAAAAAAATTGACTTCAGCGGAGCAAACTACTCAAACAAAGAGCGAGAAGCACTGGCAATAGTGTTTGTGGTCACAGCACTGAAAGAATTTCTTCTTGGAAGAAAATTTACTCTACAGACGGACCAGAAATCTATAAAATATCTCTTTGAACCAGACGAGCAGATCCCGAACACAGCATCAGATTGAATCAAAAGATGGTCAACAGCTCTAGTGGGCTCGACTTTCAATTGAATAGTACATACCGGGAGAGCAAATACTCATTCAGATGCTTTGAGCAAAATTGATCTTGACGAAGACGAATCCGACAACGACCAATTGTGCTTCGCAATCGATAACATCTACTCTGCTCAGAGTGATTTGGTATCCCGAACAAAAATCAAAACTGAACTTGAAGCAAACAGACTCTTTCTGGACATAATGAAACAAATCAAAAGCGGCAATTGGAAACAATTTTCAGTCGCGGAAAAAGTTTTCAAACAGCAGAAAGATGAACAGACTGCACACAATGGTTCCACACAAACTACGACACTTGATTTTGGCAAAAGCGAATGAGACTTATTCTGGGAAGAATGCAACTGAGACATCAGTCAGAATGATAGCATGATGGCCTGGCATTACCCAAGACTTTCAACATTTATTACATAAAGTAAGAATTGTCAAATGAACAGGCCTAGCTTGGAAAAAACAGTCTCTACGTGGCCAGAAGCCGTTTTTTAGTAACGGTTCTACATGGACTTGGGTTATGTTAATGAAAAGGGCATAGTCTTAGTAATAGTTGACGCGGGTTCTGACTGAATAGAAGCTTTTCCCGCGGTTAATAGATTATCAGGAAAAGTCAAATTATATCTTTGTCAAATCTTTGTAAGTTTCGGAATATTAAAAGCTTGAGTATCAGACAATGGTCCTGAACTTCAAAGTTGTTATCTTATGCAGTGGTGTGAATTACTGGGAATTAAGAAAATGGAATCCCCAGTCTATCATCCAAGAGCTAAGGGACTAGCTGAAAGATCAGTTCAGACAGTGAAGCAGGCATTTCAAGCGTGGACTCCCAATCTTAAAGTGTCAATTGGAGCAAAATTCGAAAGGACTGATGACGCATTGCAGCACTTCAAAGACGAGGGGCAAAACGCCAGTTGAACTTCTTTTGCGGCGCAGAGTGAGTCTACCGTATGTAGGTAGATTTCAACTTGTGCCAACCAATTCTTTTCAGGGCCAATAAAAAGTCGAAGACAGTTCCTGCTACCTTAACCATCAGGAAGCGTTTGAACACATCTTCCAAACAGCCCGAAAACTCAACACGGATTATTGTCGTGAGCGACAACTGAATTGCGAGAATAGACAAGGACAATGTGAAAATTGAACCACCCGTGGAGGAAACCATATCTCAATCGGAACCAGAACTTCAGCAAACAGATTAGGGACCTTCACATCAAGACGAAGTTTTTGCAGCCGCATCATCTGCAGAGCATCAACAACCTGAATCATCAGATGCTTAGCAAAAATCAACAAGAAATAGAAAACAACCCGACGGATTTGGAAATTGTATACCAACAAACTTGCCACAAAAAGGAGGGAGAATGTGATGGTTTCAGAGAAACATTCATAAACATAAAACTTTTGTTTGTTAAAGTTTCAAAAGAACAAAATAAGAAGTTACATGACAAAATTTGTTGCTATGTCGTGAAGTAATGTCCAGAAAACTAAACTTGATTACAATTTTGTTCCGCCGCTAGCATTATCTTATTGATCTATCAATCAGATGTTAGAATTAAATTCTCCCAACCACAGAATCCTGATTCTAACATTCACCGACCTTCACAACCAATCACTTACCTGCTTTGAAGGTTTACAAATCTAATTTGAAGCTGATACCAGGATCACAGCCAGTGTTCTGCAAAGACAGAGGAATACCTCTTCCTCTTCAAGATAAAATCACAGAGAACCAAAAACAGATGGTCAGACAGAGCATCCTTGAACCGGTGCAAATAGGTGAGTTAGTAATGCATCGCCAAGGATGGATGTGGCAGAGAAAGAAGAGTGAAGAACTGAGACCTTGTGTTGACTAGAAAATTCATATTAATGGGAAAGTCATGGATAAAACTACCTAATACCAGACATGGAGACCATCTTTCCGATTCTACATAGGGCCTCATATTTTATCAAAAATGACCCCACAGATGTCTACTACCAAGTTAAACCTGACGAAGAGGCAAAGAATTTTTGCACAATCAACACATCTCAGGACTCTTCAATATGCGCCGACTGCCTCAAGCATTAAAACCTCTTCATCAATCCTTCAGAATTGCGTCGAATCAACACTCAAAGGAAATTAAAGTGTTGCGATTTTTCAAGACGATGCGTTGGTCTATGGAACTACCAAGGAGCAGGTCGGCAAAAAAATGCGTGCAGCCGAGATTCAAATACGTGAGAAAATCTCTATTATTGATGAGAACAGATGTAGTTCATAACCAGTCGATAGCGTTAGCTTTTTGGGATACTCCATTTCAAAATAGGCAATGGCACCGGATCTCAAACATATATTAAAAAAATGCCAGGGCACCTACTAACAACAAACAACTCGAATTGTTTATTTGGCTAGCAAATTTTTGCGGAAGAATGACTCCTGATTTTGCAACAAAAATGCAACCAATAAATAAAACGAGAAAGAGCGATTTTTCATGGGGCAAAATGAATAAAAAACCTTCAAACATATAAAAAAAAGGAATTATGTGCTAACCCACTTGAACAGCCATGCAGTTTACAAAAAGAAGCAACAGTAACTACTGACCATTCTGAAGAAATTATTTGGTGGGGGTTCTTTAGCAAGAACGACGTCCAATTATATTTATAAAAAAATGATTTCAGCGGAGCAAACTACTCAAACAAAGAGCGAGAAGCACTGGCAATAGTGTTTGTGGTCACAACACTGAAAAAATTTCTTCTTGGAAGACAATTTACTCTACAGACGGACCAGAAATCTATAAAATATCTCTTTGAACCAGACGAGCAGATCCCGAACACAGCATCAGATTGAATAAAAAGACGACCAACAGCTCTAGTGGGCTCGAATTTCAATTGAAGTACATACAGGGAGGGCATATACCCATGCAGATGCTTTGAGCAAAATGGATCTTGACGAAGACGAATCCGACAACGACCAATTGTGCCTCGCTACCAATAACGTGTACTCCTCTCAGAGTGATTTGGTATCCCAAGCAAAAATCAAAACTGAACTTGAAACAAACAGGCTCTTCTCAGACATAATGAAACAAATCAAAAGCGGCAATTGAAAACAATTTTCAGACGCGGAAAAAGTTTTCAAACAGCAGAAAGATGAACTGACTACACACAATGTTTCCACGCAAACTGCGACACTTGATTTTGGCAAAAGCGGATGACACTCATTCTTGGAAGAATGAAACTGAGACATCAGTCAGAATGATAGCATGATGGCTTGGCATTACCCAAGACTTTCAACATTTATTACAAAAAGTAAGAATTGTCAAATGAACAGGCCTAGCTTGGAAAAAAGAGTCTCTACGTGGCCAGAAGCCGACTTTTAGTAACGGTTCCACATGGACTTGGGTTATGTTAAGGACCAGGGCATAATCTTAGTAATAGTTGACGCGGGTTCTGACTGAATAGAAGCTTCTCCCGCAGTAATTAGATTATCAGGAGAAGTTAAAGTATCTTAGTCAAATCTCTGCAAGATTCGGAATACCAAACACTTCAGTATGCAATAATGGTCCTGAACTTCTAAGTTGTTACCTTATGCAGTGGTGTGAATCACTGGGAATTAAGAAAATGGAATCACCAGTCTATCATCCAAGAGCTAAGGGGCTAGCTGAAAGATCAGTTCAGACAGTGAAGCAGGCATTTCAAGCGTGGAGTCCCAATCTTAAAGTGTCATTTGGAGCAAAATTCGAAAGGACTGATGACGCATTGCAGCACCTCAAAGACGAGGGGCAAAACGCCAGTTGAACTTCTTTTGCGGCGCAGAGTGAGACTACCGTATGTAGGTAGATTTCAACTTGTGCCAACCAATTCTTTTCAGGGCCAATAAAAAGTCGAAGACAGTTCCTGCAACCTTAATCATCAGGAAGCGTTTGAACACATCTTTCATACAGCCCGAAACTCAACACGGATTATTGTCGTGAGCGACAACTGAATTGCGAGAATAGACAAGGACAATGTGAAAATTGAAAAGGTCAATATGCGCCGACTGCCTCGAAGATCAAAACCTCTTCATCAGTCCTTCAGAATTGCGTCGAATCAACACTTAAAGGAACTGAAGGTGTTGTGCTCTTTCAAGACGATGCGTTGGTCTATTGAACTACCAAGGAGCAGGTCGACAAAATATGCTTGCAACCGAGATTCAATTTCGTGAGAAAAACTGTATTATTGATGAAAACAAATGTAATTCATAACCAGTCGATAGCGTAAGTTTTTCGGGATACTTCATTCCAAAATAGACAATAGCACTGGATCTCAAACATATTAAAAAAAAGCCAGAGCACCTACTAACAACAAACAACTAGAATTGTTTATTTGAATAGCAAATTTTTACGGAAGAGTGATTCCTGATTTTGCAACAAAACTACCAATAAAAAAAAAATCAGAAATAGCGATTTCTCACGGGGCAAAATGAATTAAAAAACCTTCAAAGATATAAAAAAAGAATTACGTGCTAACCACTTGAACAGCCATGCAGTTTACAAAAAGAAGCAACAGTAACTACTGACCCTTCTGAAGAAATTATTTGGTGGGGGTTCTTTAGCAAGAACGACGCCCAATTATATTTATAATAAAATGATTTCAGCGGAGCGAAACTACTCAAACACAGAGCGGGAATCACTGGCAATAGTGTTTGTGGTCACAACATTGAAAGAAATCCTTCTTGGAAGACAATTTACTCTACAGACGGACCAGAAATCTATGAAATATCTCTTTGAACCAGACGAGGAGATCCCGAACACAGCGTCAGATTGAATAAAAAGACGAGCAACAGCTCTAGTGGGCTCGACTTTCAATTGAAGAACATACAGGGAGAGCAAATACCCATGCAGATGCTTTGAGCAAAATGGATCTTGACGAAGACGAATCCGACAACGACCAATTGTGCTTCGCTACCAATAACATCTACTCCGCTCAGAGTGATTTGGTATCCCAAGCAAAAATCAAAACTGAACTTGAAACAAACAGGCTCTTCCCAGACATAATGAAACAAATCAAAAGCGGCAATTGAAAACAATTTTCAGACGCGGAAAAAGTTTTCAAACAGCAGAAAGATGAACTGACTACACACAATGTTTCCACGCAAACTGCGACACTTGATTTTGGCAAAAGCGGATGACACTCATTCTGGGAAGAATGAAACTGAGACATCAGTCAGAATGATAGCATGATGGCTTGGCATTACCCAAGACTTTCAACATTTATTACAAAAAGTAAGAATTGTCAAATGAACAGGCCTAGCTTGGAAAAAAGAGTCTCTACGTGGCCAGAAGCCGACTTTTAGTAACGGTTCCACATGGACTTGGGTTATGTTAAGGACCAGGGCATAATCTTAGTAATAGTTGACGCGGGTTCTGACTGAATAGAAGCTTCTCCCGCGGTTAATAGATTATCAGGAAAAGTCAAATTATATCTTTGTCAAATCTTTGTAAGTTTCGGAATACTAAAAACTTGAGTATCCGATAATGGTCCTGAACTTCAAAGTTGTTATCTTATGCAGTGGTGTGAATTACTGGGAATTAAGAAAATGGAATCACCAATCTATCATCCAAGATCTAAGGGACTAGCTGAAAGATCAGTTCAGACAGTGAAGCAGGCATTTCAAGCGTGGAGTCCCAATCTTAAAGTGTCAATTGGAGCAAAATTCGAAAGGACTGATGACGCATTGCAGCACCTCAAAGACGAGGGGCAAAACGCCAGTTGAACTTCTTTTGCGGCGCAGAGTGAGACTACCGTATGTAGGTAGATTTCAACTTGTGCCAACCAATTCTTTTCAGGACCAATAAAAAGTCGAAGACAGTTCCTGCTACCTTAATCCTCAGGAAGCGTTTGAACACATCTTTCAAACAGCCCAAAAACTCAACACGGATTATTGTCTTGAGCTACAACTGAATTGCGAGAATAGACAAGGCCGATGTGAAAATTGAACCACCCGTGGAGGAAACCATATATCAATCGGAACCACAACTTCAGTAAACAGATTAGGGACCTTCACATCAAGACGAAGTTTTTGCAGCCGCATCATCTGCAGAGCATCAACAACCTGAATCATCAGATGCTTAGCAAAAATCAACAAGAAATAGAAAACAACCCGACGGATTTGGAAATTGTATACCAACAAACTTGCCACAAAAAGGAGGGAGAATGTGATGGTTTCATAGAAACATTCATAAACATAAAACTTTTGTTTGTTAAAGTTTCAAAAGAACAAAATAAGAAGTTACATGACAAAATTTGTTGCTATGTCGTGAAGTAATGTCCAGAAAACTAAACTTGATTACAATTTTGTTCCGCCGCCAGCATTATCTTATTGATCTATCAATCAGATGTTAGAATTAAATTCTCCCAACCACAGAATCCTGATTCTAACATTCACCGACCTTCACAACCAATCACTTACCTGCTTTGAAGGTTTACAAATCTAATTTGAAGCTGATACCAGGATCACAGCCAGTGTTCTGCAAAGACAGAGGAATACCTCTTCCTCTTCAAGACAAAATCACAGAGAACCAAAAACAGATGGTCAGACAGAGCATCCTTGAACCGGTGCAAATAGGTGAGTTAGTAATGCATCGCCAAGGATGGATGTGGCAGAGAAAGAAGAGTGAAGAAATGAGACCTTGTGTGCACTAGAAAATTCATATCAATGGGAAAGTCATGGATGGAACTACCTAATACCAGACATGGAGACCATCTTCCAGATCCTACATGGGGCCTCATACTTTATCAAAATTGACCCCACAGATGCCTACTACCAAATTAAACCTGACGAAGAGGCAAAGGATTTTTGCACAATCAACACATCTCAGGGCTCTTCAATATGCGCCGACTGCCTCAAAGATTAAAACCTCTTCATCAGTCCTTCAGAATTGCGTCGAATCAACACTTAAAAGAACTGAAGGTGTTGTGCTCTTTCAAGACGATGCGTTGGTCTATTGAACTACCAAGGAGCAGGTCGTCAAAAAATGCTTGCAGCCGAGGTTCAAATACGTGAGAAAATCTCTATTATTGATGAGAACAGATGTAGTTCATAACCAGTTGATAGCGTTAGTTTTTTGGGATACTCCAAAATGCAACCAATAATTAAAACGAGAAAGAGCGATTTTTCATGGGGCAAAATGAACAAAAAACCTTCAAACATATAAAAAAAAGGAATTATGTGCTAACCCACTTGAACAGCCATGCAGTTTACAAAAAGAAGCAACAGTAACTACTGACCCTTCTGAAGAAACTTTTGTGGGGTTTCTTTCGCAAGAACGACGTCCAATTATATGTTTAAAAAAATTGACTTCAGCGGAGCAAACTACTCAAACAAAGAGCGAGAAGCACTGGCAATAGTGTTTGTGGTCACAACACTGAAAAAATTTCTTCTTGGAAGACAATTTACTCTACAGACCGACCAGAAATCTATAAAATATCTTTTTGAACCAGACGAGCAGATCCCGAACACAGCATCAGATTGAATAAAAAGACCAGCAACAGCTCTAGTGGGCTCGACTTTCATTTGAAGTACATACAGGGAGGGCAAATACCCATCCAGATTCTTTGAGCAAAATGGATCTTGACGAAGACGAATCCGACAACGACCAATTGTGCTTCGCTACCAATAACATCTACTCCGCTCAGAGTGACTTGGTATCCCAAGCAAAAATCAAAACTGAACTTGAAACAAACAGGCTCTTCCCAGACATAATGAAACAAATCAAAAGCGGCAATTGAAAACAATTTTCAGACGCGGAAAAAGTTTTCAAACAGCAGAAAGATGAACTGACTACACACAATGTTTCCACGCAAACTGCGACACTTGATTTTGGCAAAAGCGGATGACACTCATTCTGGGAAGAATGAAACTGAGACATCAGTCAGAATGATAGCATGATGGCTTGGCATTACCCAAGACTTTCAACATTTATTACAAAAAGTAAGAATTGTCAAATGAACAGGCCTAGCTTGGAAAAAAGAGTCTCTACGTGGCCAGAAGCCGACTTTTAGTAACGGTTCCACATGGACTTGGGTTATGTTAAGGACCAGGGCATAATCTTAGTAATAGTTGACGCGGGTTCTGACTGAATAGAAGCTTCTCCCGCGGTTAATAGATTATCAGGAAAAGTCAAATTATATCTTTGTCAAATCTTTGTAAGTTTCGGAATACTAAAAACTTGAGTATCCGATAATGGTCCTGAACTTCAAAGTTGTTATCTTATGCAGTGGTGTGAATTACTGGGAATTAAGAAAATGGAATCACCAGTCTATCATCCAAGAGCTAAGGGACTAGCTGAAAGATCAGTTCAGACAGTGAAGCAGGCATTTCAAGCGTGGAGTCCCAATCTTAAAGTGTCAATTGGAGCAAAATTCGAAAGGACTGATGACGCATTGCAGCACCTCAAAGACGAGGGGCAAAACGCCAGTTGAACTTCTTTTGCGGCGCAGAGTGAGACTACCGTATGTAGGTAGATTTCAACTTGTGCCAACCAATTCTTTTCAGGACCAATAAAAAGTCGAAGACAGTTCCTGCTACCTTAATCCTCAGGAAGCGTTTGAACACATCTTTCAAACAGCCCAAAAACTCAACACGGATTATTGTCTTGAGCTACAACTGAATTGCGAGAATAGACAAGGCCGATGTGAAAATTGAACCACCCGTGGAGGAAACCATATATCAATCGGAACCACAACTTCAGTAAACAGATTAGGGACCTTCACATCAAGACGAAGTTTTTGCAGCCGCATCATCTGCAGAGCATCAACAACCTGAATCATCAGATGCTTAGCAAAAATCAACAAGAAATAGAAAACAACCCGACGGATTTGGAAATTGTATACCAACAAACTTGCCACAAAAAGGAGGGAGAATGTGATGGTTTCATAGAAACATTCATAAACATAAAACTTTTGTTTGTTAAAGTTTCAAAAGAACAAAATAAGAAGTTACATGACAAAATTTGTTGCTATGTCGTGAAGTAATGTCCAGAAAACTAAACTTGATTACAATTTTGTTCCGCCGCCAGCATTATCTTATTGATCTATCAATCAGATGTTAGAATTAAATTCTCCCAACCACAGAATCCTGATTCTAACATTCACCGACCTTCACAACCAATCACTTACCTGCTTTGAAGGTTTACAAATCTAATTTGAAGCTGATACCAGGATCACAGCCAGTGTTCTGCAAAGACAGAGGAATACCTCTTCCTCTTCAAGACAAAATCACAGAGAACCAAAAACAGATGGTCAGACAGAGCATCCTTGAACCGGTGCAAATAGGTGAGTTAGTAATGCATCGCCAAGGATGGATGTGGCAGAGAAAGAAGAGTGAAGAAATGAGACCTTGTGTGCACTAGAAAATTCATATCAATGGGAAAGTCATGGATGGAACTACCTAATACCAGACATGGAGACCATCTTCCAGATCCTACATGGGGCCTCATACTTTATCAAAATTGACCCCACAGATGCCTACTACCAAATTAAACCTGACGAAGAGGCAAAGGATTTTTGCACAATCAACACATCTCAGGGCTCTTCAATATGCGCCGACTGCCTCAAAGATTAAAACCTCTTCATCAGTCCTTCAGAATTGCGTCGAATCAACACTTAAAAGAACTGAAGGTGTTGTGCTCTTTCAAGACGATGCGTTGGTCTATTGAACTACCAAGGAGCAGGTCGGCAAAAAATGCTTGCAGCCGAGGTTCAAATACGTGAGAAAATCTCTATTATTGATGAGAACAGATGTAGTTCATAACCAGTTGATAGCGTTAGTTTTTTGGGATACTCCAAAATGCAACCAATAATTAAAACGAGAAAGAGCGATTTTTCATGGGGCAAAATGAACAAAAAACCTTCAAACATATAAAAAAAAGGAATTATGTGCTAACCCACTTGAACAGCCATGCAGTTTACAAAAAGAAGCAACAGTAACTACTGACCCTTCTGAAGAAACTTTTGTGGGGTTTCTTTCGCAAGAACGACGTCCAATTATATGTTTAAAAAAATTGATTTCAGCGGAGCAAACTACTCAAACAAAGAGCGAGAAGCACTGGCAATAGTGTTTGTGGTCACAACACTGAAAAAATTTCTTCTTGGAAGACAATTTACTCTACAGACCGACCAGAAATCTATAAAATATCTTTTTGAACCAGACGAGCAGATCCCGAACACAGCATCAGATTGAATAAAAAGACCAGCAACAGCTCTAGTGGGCTCGACTTTCATTTGAAGTACATACAGGGAGGGCAAATACCCATCCAGATTCTTTGAGCAAAATGGATCTTGACGAAGACGAATCCGACAACGACCAATTGTGCTTCGCTACCAATAACATCTACTCCGCTCAGAGTGACTTGGTATCCCAAGCAAAAATCAAAACTGAACTTGAAACAAACAGGCTCTTCCCAGACATAATGAAACAAATCAAAAGCGGCAATTGAAAACAATTTTCAGACGCGGAAAAAGTTTTCAAACAGCAGAAAGATGAACTGACTACACACAATGTTTCCACGCAAACTGCGACACTTGATTTTGGCAAAAGCGGATGACACTCATTCTGGGAAGAATGAAACTGAGACATCAGTCAGAATGATAGCATGATGGCTTGGCATTACCCAAGACTTTCAACATTTATTACAAAAAGTAAGAATTGTCAAATGAACAGGCCTAGCTTGGAAAAAAGAGTCTCTACGTGGCCAGAAGCCGACTTTTAGTAACGGTTCCACATGGACTTGGGTTATGTTAAGGACCAGGGCATAATCTTAGTAATAGTTGACGCGGGTTCTGACTGAATAGAAGCTTCTCCCGCGGTTAATAGATTATCAGGAAAAGTCAAATTATATCTTTGTCAAATCTTTGTAAGTTTCGGAATACTAAAAACTTGAGTATCCGATAATGGTCCTGAACTTCAAAGTTGTTATCTTATGCAGTGGTGTGAATTACTGGGAATTAAGAAAATGGAATCACCAGTCTATCATCCAAGAGCTAAGGGACTAGCTGAAAGATCAGTTCAGACAGTGAAGCAGGCATTTCAAGCGTGGAGTCCCAATCTTAAAGTGTCATTTGGAGCAAACTTGGAAAGGACTGATGACGCATTGCAACACCTCAAAGACGAGGGGCAAAACGCCAGTTGAACTTCTTTTGCGGCGCAGAGTGAGACTACCGTATGTAGGTAGATTTCAACTTGTGCCAACCAATTCTTTTCAGGGCCAATAAAAAGTCGAAGACAGTTCCTGCTACCTTAATCATCAGGAAGCGTTTGAACACATCTTTCATACAGCCCGAAACTCAACACGGATTATTGTCGTGAGCGACAACTGAATTGCGAGAATAGACAAGGACAATGTGAAAATTGAAAAAGTCAATATGCGCCGACTGCCTCAAAGATCAAAACCTCTTCATCAGTCCTTCAGAATTGCGTCGAATCAACACTTAAAGGAACTGAAGGTGTTGTGCTCTTTCAAGACGATGCGTTGGTCTATTGAACTACCAAGGAGCAGGTCGACAAAATATGCTTGCAACCGAGATTCAATTTCGTGAGAAAAACTGTATTATTGATGAAAACAAATGTAATTCATAACCAGTCGATAGCGTAAGTTTTTCGGGATACTTCATTCCAAAATAGACAATAGCACTGGATCTCAAACATATTAAAAAAAATCCAGAGCACCTACTAACAACAAACAACTAGAATTGTTTATTTGAATAGCAAATTTTTGCGGAAAAATGACTCCTGCTTTGCAGTGAAGCAGGCATTTCAAGCGTGGAGTCCCAATCTTAAAGTGTCATTTGGAGCAAAATTGCGAAGGACGCTGATGACGCATTGCAACACCTCAAAAACGAGGGGCATTGCCTTCAGAATTGCGTCGAATCAACACTTAAAAGAACTGAAGGTGTTGTGCTCTTTCAAGACGATGCGTTGGTCTATTGAACTACCAAGGAGCAGGTCGGCAAAAAATGCTTGCAGCCGAGGTTCAAATACGTGAGAAAATCTCTATTATTGATGAGAACAGATGTAGTTCATAACCAGTTGATAGCGTTAGTTTTTTGGGATACTCCAAAATGCAACCAATAATTAAAACGAGAAAGAGCGATTTTTCATGGGGCAAAATGAATAAAAAACCTTCAAACATATAAAAAAAAGGAATTATGTGCTAACCCACTTGAACAGCCATGCAGTTTACAAAAAGAAGCAACAGTAACTACTGACCCTTCTGAAGAAACTTTTGTGGGGTTTCTTTCGCAAGAACGACGTCCAATTATATGTTTAAAAAAATTGACTTCAGCGGAGCAAACTACTCAAACAAAGAGCGAGAAGCACTGGCAATAGTGTTTGTGGTCACAACACTGAAAAAATTTCTTCTTGGAAGACAATTTACTCTACAGACCGACCAGAAATCTATAAAATATCTCTTTGAACCAGACGAGCAGATCCCGAACACAGCATCAGATTGAATAAAAAGACCAGCAACAGCTCTAGTGGGCTCGACTTTCATTTGAAGTACATACAGGGAGGGCAAATACCCATCCAGATGCTTTGAGCAAAATGGATCTTGACGAAGACGAATCCGACAACGACCAATTGTGCTTCGCTACCAATAACATCTACTCCGCTCAGAGTGACTTGGTATCCCAAGCAAAAATCAAAACTGAACTTGAAACAAACAGGCTCTTCCCAGACATAATGAAACAAATCAAAAGCGGCAATTGAAAACAATTTTCAGACGCCGAAAAAGTTTTCAAACAGCAGAAAGATGAACTGACTACACACAATGTTTCCACGCAAACTGCGACACTTGATTTTGGCAAAAGCGGATGACACTCATTCTGGGAAGAATGAAACTGAGACATCAGTCAGAATGATAGCATGATGGCTTGGCATTACCCAAGACTTTCAACATTTATTACAAAAAGTAAGAATTGTCAAATGAACAGGCCTAGCTTGGAAAAAAGAGTCTCTACGTGGCCAGAAGCCGACTTTTAGTAACGGTTCCACATGGACTTGGGTTATGTTAAGGACCAGGGCATAATCTTAGTAATAGTTGACGCGGGTTCTGACTGAATAGAAGCTTCTCCCGCGGTTAATAGATTATCAGGAAAAGTCAAATTATATCTTTGTCAAATCTTTGTAAGTTTCGGAATACTAAAAACTTGAGTATCCGATAATGGTCCTGAACTTCAAAGTTGTTATCTTATGCAGTGGTGTGAATTACTGGGAATTAAGAAAATGGAATCACTAGTCTATCATCCAAGAGCTAAGGGACTAGCTGAAAGATCAGTTCAGACAGTGAGCAGGCATTTCAAGCGTGGAGTCCCAATCTTAAAGTGTCATTTGGAGCAAAATTGGAAAGGACTGATGACGCATTGCAACACCTCAAAGACGAGGGGCAAAACGCCAGTTGAACTTCTTTTGCGGCGCAGAGTGAGACTAACGTATGTAGGTAGATTTCAACTTGTGCCAACCAATTCTTTTCAGGGCCAATAAAAAGTCGAAGACAGTTCCTGCTACCTTAATCATCAGGAAGCGTTTGAACACATCTTTCATACAGCCCGAAACTCAACACGGATTATTGTCGTGAGCGACAACTGAATTGCGAGAATAGACAAGGACAATGTGAAAATTGAAAAGGTCAATATGCGCCGACTGCCTCAAAGATCAAAACCTCTTCATCAGTCCTTCAGAATTGCGTCGAATCAACACTTAAAGGAACTGAAGGTGTTGTGCTCTTTCAAGACGATGCGTTGGTCTATTGAACTACCAAGGAGCAGGTCGACAAAATATGCTTGCAACCGAGATTCAATTTCGTGAGAAAAACTGTATTATTGATGAAAACAAATGTAATTCATAACCAGTCGATAGCGTAAGTTTTTCGGGATACTTCATTCCAAAATAGACAATAGCACTGGATCTCAAACATATTAAAAAAAATCCAGAGCACCTACTAACAACAAACAACTAGAATTGTTTATTTGAATAGCAAATTTTTGCGGAAAAATGACTCCTGCTTTGCAGTGAAGCAGGCATTTCAAGCGTGGAGACCCAATCTTAAAGTGTCATTTGGAGCAAAATTGCGAAGGACGCTGATGACGCATTGCAACACCTCAAAAACGAGGGGCAAAACGCCAGTTGAACTTCTTTTGCGGCGCAGAGTGAGACTACCGTATGTAGGTAGACTTCAACTTGTGCCAAACAATTATTTTTAGGGCCGACAAAAAGACGAAGATAGTTCCAGATACCTTCATCGTTTGAACACATCTTCCATAAAGCCTGAAAACTCAACGCGGACTATTGTAGTGAGCGACAACTGAACTGCGAGACTAGACAAAGACAATGTGAAAATTGAACCACCAGTGCAGGAGACCATATCTCAATCGGAACCACAACTTCAGAAAACAGATGTGGGACCTTCACATCAGGATGAAGCTTTTGCAGCCGCATCATCGGCAGAGCATCAACAACCTGAATAATCAGATTCTTAGCAAAATTCAACAAGAAATGGAAAAAAACCCTACGGATTTGGAAATTATATACCAACAAACTTGCCACAAATAGGAGGGAGAATGTGATGGTTTCAAAGAAACATTAATAAACATGGAACTTTTGTTTATTAAAGTTTCAAAAGAATAAAATAAGAAATTACATGACAAATTTTGTTGCTATGTCGTGAAGTAATGTCCAGAAAACTAAACTCGATTACAATTTTGTTCCGCCGCTAGCATTATCTTATTGACCTATCAATCAGATGTTAGAAGTAAATTTTCCCAACCACAGAATCCTGATCCTAACATCCACCGACCTTCAACTAATGAATTTGATTGTATCTAGGACATAAAAGATTCTCATGAAATGTCGATGAAAGAGAAAATCACCTCCGATTTTCAGAACTAAGATGTATTCACATGTCAATCAATAAAAAACTTTAGTTGATCTAAATTTTCTCTGTATATTTTCGCATAGATATCTACTATAAGTAACAATTAAATTTTGTTTTTTTTTCAGTTCCAATTTCATATTATAGCTAATCTTATTGATTTTTTTACCGTGTTATCAACCACTACGGTAAGAATAAGAAAATTTTTCAATTTTATATTAAAATTTAACGCCATTTTCTTTTCAAAAAATAAAACTGCGAGTAAAAAACAATTGAAGCGTTATCACTATAGTGTTAGCAAAAATTACTTAAGCAATAACGAACAATTGATTTCGTTATTATATTAAGCCGATAATTTCAAATCCTTTGCATCTTAAGCATCTGACAATCTGTCTTTTAAAGTTTCTTAGTACTGCTGCTGGCATCATTTAACGAAGACCATCGGACCTTTTGATGTCCTATCAAATAAGTGGCGGTTCTGTGCGGCCTGGTTTGTAAAGCAATGGTAACTTACTTGAAAACAACTTATTGTTTTCATTATTATTATTATTATTATTATTATTATTATTTTTATTATTATTATTATTATTATTATTATTATTATTATTATTATTATTATTATTATTATTTTTATTATTATTATTATTAGTATTATTAGTATTATTATTATTATTATTACTATTATTATTATTATTATTATTATTATTATTATTTTTATTATTTTTATTATTATTATTATTATTATTATTATTATTATTATTATTATTATTATTATTATTATTATTATAATTATTATTGTTATAACTATTATAAAAGTTGAATTCACTTCTTCATAGTATTAACATTGGAAAACTCAGTTGCAACTCTTGCCAAAACCAATCACAATATTTGCCTATTTGTTTTCTCTAATTTTGCTATTAGCGTGGGCTTCTTTCGCTGGAAAACAATGACTCTAGGGTAAGAGCAAAATTTTATCTCTTTTGTAAGGGAGAAGCCAACAATCCTAAAATGAGATTGTTTGTAAGTAATGATTTTTAACAGAAGACAAAAAGATTTACAAAAAAGATTTATATTTATGGACAAACTATTAAGGACAGTCTATTAAGTGTTTAGATATCTCTGATTAGATATCTCTGATGTAAAAAATTTTTTCCATGACTTGAACAAATTATAATGGATCATATATGCAACTGGCAAAGAAAGTAGGAAAAACTACCATTTCAACCGCAATTAAATAACACTTTTAATCTTTCTACGTCTCCGCTCAAATTAATTTTTGTTTGCTATTGAGTTTTCAGTTAGAGACATTTACGTTGGACGTTGAATGATTACCAGAGAATACGATTGACGATTGACTTCCAAGACAGACATGAAAATGATGTACAAATGAAGCCGTTCATAATAGTTAGGGGAAATTTAAGCTGTGCTTTAGGAGCAAAACTTTTCGTTGCAAGCAAAAAACAAGAAATAGAAAGTTAACTTTCAAAATTGCTAAGAAATACGGTAAAACTACATGGTCCTTCAAGTGTAGCAAAATGTCTATTGGAACACATCTACAGTTTGCAATAAACGAATGTATATCAAAAATATTTTTCCTGACATACTTAAAAAAGCATTTGTAACTCCAATTTACAAAAAAGGGGATCCACTGGAAGCAGGAAACTACAGACCAATTTCAGTTACACCGACTCTTGCGAAAATTTTTGAAAGACTTTTGCTCCAACAATTTCTAGAACATGTTGAAAAGTATGAAATAATCAATAAAAATCAATTTGGGTTTCTGAAAAGAAGATCTTCGAATGACACAGTATTATCGTTGACATAATCAGTGAATAGTTTGTTAGAAGAAAACGAAACCGTTGTTAGTATATTCTTGGATTTAGCCAAAGCTTTTCCCTTAATATCTCACAAAATTTTTCTCGAAAAAATTACTAAAAATGGATTTAGTACGGAATCAATTGCAATGCTAGAATCGTTTTTGTCTAACAGAAAACAATGCGTAAAAAACGGCATAGAATATTCGAACTGGGTGACAATAAATCACGGAGTACCTCAAGGAACAGTTCTCGGACCTTTAATTTTTTAATATATATCAACGACTTCCCTGAAAAAATGAAAAAAGAGAGGACGTTTTACAGTTTTGAGATGACACATGCATAATTTGTCACTCCAAATCCGATGAAAATCTCTTATGCGCAATTAACAGTGTATTTGAAAGTACTGACAGTTATATGAGGCAAAATATGCTAACTTTAAACAGAGATAAAACAGAAATTGTGGTTGTTTCAAAATATGGTGAATCAAAAATTGACCAATTTCATTATAATGGAATTTTCATAGAGCCAAAAACAAGTTGTCGTTATTTAGGTATAATGATTGATAACAATCTAAATTTTGACATTCAGCTGAACAAAACATTAACAAAAATGGCAAAAGCTATTAGGTCAATTTACTTAGTAAGACATTTTCTACCACTAAAAGCAAGAATCGTTCTTTTTAAATCACTTGTTTTGTCCCATCTCAATTTCAGTGCAATTTTTTTTCAATCGTTGTCAATTATGTCACTTCAAAGAGTTAATAATCAAATAAATTGGGGAATAAATGTTTGCCACCTGCGCAAAAAGTTTGACAGTGCAAGAGATCTATTACTGAAAGACAAAATTTTACCAGCAGAGCTTTTCACAATATCCTCCTCTCACAATATAAACAGAGTAGTCGAGAAACCAAAAACTCCTCTTTCAGGATTCTTGAAAAGTACGAATTGACCAAAAACTGCAGAACTGTCCAGTTTTTTCCAAAGAATAAGTGCCAATCCAAATGGAGTGACAGGTTAAATTTTTCTAGGAAGTGGAATAATTTGCCAATTGAAATCCGAAAAGAGAAAACTAAAAACAAATTTAAGGAAAAACTGAGCAGCGAAATGGTCAAACTGCTTGAACGTGTTCCAATAGATAGACAAGTAAGAGGCTTTAAGAATTTTTTCTACTGAAGTATAAAGACCAAACTATTCATATATTTACGAGGCGATTTTGAAAATGTAAATATTTAACCAAACGTTCTTGTTGTGGTTATAACTTTAAATTTACATTTCTGAAGATTAAAAAAAACGGAAAATATATATTTTTTTTTAATTCCAATTTGTGAAATTGAGCCGAACAAGATTATCTCAATCATTTCTTAAAAGAATTTTAAAATTATGTTTTTGTTCGTACTCCAATTATTATTGCTCATTGAACGCACAAAACAATTAGCAGTTGGCCATTTACCGAATTGAAAACGAGGTCTACCAATCATTAAGTAAAGGTTTACACCAAAAGGTTATAGTTTAATAACGGTAATACAGCACTTTGAGGAGAGTTGTATCCAACCGCTCCTCTCTGATTGGCGCTTCTTTGATGAATTTAATGAACGATTTTATTATTCTTTGGAAAGAAGATTACTATAGTTTGTTAAAGCTAAACTGCACAATTGTTATTATTGAGAGAAAATCTGATGAAACTGATCATGGGAGAAATTAGCACTAGATTGATTAGTAATTGTCATACAAGTTTCGTTACTGTATTCAGAATGAATTCAGCGGTGCCGAATTTAGAGATTTGTTGTTCAGAATTATTTGGCTATTTCACGGAGCGAATTCGCTATTAATTTTGCATTCAGAAAATTCGCTTTTCTGAGTTCTAAATTTGTGTGTTATTGGCGACGCAAATTTAGCTTTACTTTACGAACTAGTATTTCGCTTAGCGAAATTGGGCTTAAATTAGTATTGAACAATTGAGTGATTTGCGGGACGAGTTTCGAATTAAAAGAGATGCAACTAAGCTTGAATTCAGATTCGAGAAGAATGATGAAATTAAAATTAACTGATTGTGATCAACAATTTGATCATAACCAAATTTTACAAATTGCGGCAAACCGAACTACTAGACGACATGAACAGACAATGATTTCAGTAAAATATGTAAACAAATAGAACAAGCTTGAAATAATGAAGATTTGATCTTCAAACAGGAAATGGTTAAAGTAGAACTAAAAAGTTAATGAAATTGAACTAGATTAAAATAAATAAAATTAAGAGGATTTAGTACTCCCAAATTGATAGCCCCATCCATACTAAATCATACTATATCACATTTCCCCCTCGACAAAAATAAACGACGAAGTAGTTTATCAAGAAATTAATAACAAATTTGCTGGTTAATATATATAAAACTCTAATGTTTATGAAAGTTTTATTCAGAATCGCTTTTATATAGCATTTCCGCTTCTCCAACTGTCATAGACATTTCTGGCCCCTCGTAATTTGGTGTTACGTGGTATTGAGTCGGGTAGGTTTGTACTGGAGAGCACGGGCCTACTGTATAATCAGAATCTACATTTTGATTTTTGGCTGCAGATTTCTGAATTTTAGAGACAATTGACTTGTTTTGTATTTGCGTTTGTTTGATTAATTGTCGTCGTATTTGACGCGAAGCTGCAGAAGATGAAGATGTTGTTGGCGGGCATGTTTGGATTGAAGCTAAAGACTCGTCAGATTCTGTAATTGACGGGGAGGATCTTTTTCTTTTCGGTATTGGCTGGAGATCCTCTGTTGCATTAGTTGCTGCTTTCCTCTTTGGTCTCGATTGTGGCTCCGAGATTACGATAGACGTAAGCGGAAGCTCCAATGGTGGCGCGAATTCATTTACATTTTCAGATGGCGCCTCTGGCGTTGCGGGCACTAAAAATCTCTTTGGTTTAACAGGCATTCGTACTCGCAACGCTCTCGTCACGTTTGAGTGGATGGATGAAACGGCACTGATATCATCTGCGATCCTTTTATGTTTCAATTTTTTTTATTACCCTCCAACTTTTTCCTCGCCTCTCTTGCATGCTGTTTGATTAAGTCATCAGTTATCTTCCCTGACGGTACTTTCGGCCTCCTGTTAGCGTAGAATTGTAAGTCTGTTTGGCGTTCTGCCTTTGTCCCAAATTTTGCCAAATCAGAAATGCGAATCGTAACCTATCGCTTCCTCGGTTCTTTGATAACTGATGCATAGGCGTCTGTTTTGATTACAGAAGATCCAGGCGCCAGAACCTCGTAGAGACCATCGAGACTTTTTGACCTTTTGCTCTTTGGTTTCGTCTTTGCCAGTTTTACTGTAAGAGAAGTCTCCGCTCGTGAAACTGCCATAACAACATTTGGGTGGGGAATTACTCGAGATTCTCTCTCAGGATCTGCGTTGCTCCGTCTGACCGCATCTTAGCTTAATTTGTCTCTATTTAGTTCCAACTCGATGTCGCTTCTGGCCTCCATGTCCCAATTTTCCTGTGAGACTACTATGATCAGGTTCAGTTGAATTATTACTTAATGGAGTATTCCATTCTCGTCCAAAGTGTGCTTCAAACGGTGATATATTTATAGTCTTTTGGCGGCATATAGGTAGTTGGCATATAATAGAGTTTTTTGATGCTTTCGAATTAAATTGATTTCGCGCCGCCGTTTTAATGCAAGCTAAGCGATTCTTGATTGTTTGAATTAGCCTTTCAACAAGTCAAATTGCTCAGTGGTCGTGTATTGGAGCTTCAATTAAATATATATTATTTTGATTTCAAAATGCTTTAATTCGTTGACCGGTTTGACACCGCGCTTGGTCTAGTCTAATAGAAAGAGGTATTCCGTGTAGCAAAACATATTTTTGAAGGAATTTCAAAATATTATCTGCATTTGCTCTATCTAATACCTCCGCTGTCGGAAATTTAGAAAATCGATCTATACATGCAAGAACGTAAACTTCTTGATTCTTTAGATTTTAGATTGGTCCCCCAAAACAAATTTGAATTTCTTCATTTGGTACTTTGCATAATTTTAATGGTGCCCATTTGTTTGCGGGAATAAAAGACTTTAAGTTTTTGCCAATTTTGACACAAGGGTTGCACTTTGCAGTTTTGTTATGATTTCACGATGTATGTACGGCCACCATGCATGTGTCGCCATATCTGCCATCCCCCAACACCCTGGGTGTGTTGCATGGATTGCCTCCACATAGGCGGCCTTATTGAGTTCGGTATGGCAATGCGATCGTCTACGCACACACATCCATTCTTATCGTGCAGATCCTTCCTTAAACTATGGATATAGGGGCTTATCTGTCTAAATCTGTCCTCATTCTCTTTGAGAATGCAGACCCTGATCTCCTTGAGGATGGCGTCCTTTGAAGTCATCAGGGTACTCGAAAATATTTCGGATAATGCGAAATTAAAGGCGTCCGTATAGAAATCATCAGTGGACGGTGAAGTGACTGTATTAGTATCTGTATTAGGCGTTGATGGTGTTGCTGAAACTGCACGAGCCTTGGATGGGACTGCTGCGTCTGCAAATCTGACTTTAGATGGAGTTGACTGTTTCACTTGCATTAGAGTTTCGTCGTCCGAGTTTGACATCATTAGTACACTATGAAATTTACTGGCAATCTGTTGAAAATTGTTTAAATTTGTGTTCCACTGTTTTGTGGAGTGATTTAAGGCAAAAAGCGAGTGTGGAATGCTTGTTGTCTCAATTTGGGTGTTAGAATTTGAGTTATTTGGTGCTAATTTGCTAATTGTTTTATCATTTTCCGTAAATGTAGAACATTCTGGGATTCGCGGCGTGAATTCACTGCATAATTTGTTATTGGAATGCAGAGTATTTGAGGCTTGTTTTATAAGCGGATTTCGCGCTGCAAAATCAGAGTGATTCTCAGCAATTAATTAGAAGTTGTTCGCGCTGCGTTTAGTCACGTCCAATTTAACAAGTATGAATCGCTCGTCATAAGCGAATATACTAACAGCTTTTTGCTGTGGGTCGCGAGAAATATAGTCAAAGAATCCAATTTTTGATCCAGAAAGATGATCGATCGTAAAGTCAAAATGTAATAATCTATCGACCCAACGTGTTAGTCGGCTATTATAAGATTTGTTAGCTCTATTTTCTCTCATGATTGAAAGCAGAGCCCTGTGATCAGTTATTACAGTGAATGGCATACCATAGAGATGGACTTGAAATGTTAGATGGACCAAAGTACACCTATTAGTTCAAGTTCATTAATGCTATACCGACCTTCTACAGAATATAAAAATCGTGATGCAAAAACTACGGTGTGACAACCGTTTGGAGTTCTTTGCTCTATTGCACAACCCAAACCTTTACGTGAGACAACGCATTTTATACTTGTTTCTAGATCGGTGTTAAAATGCTTATCTTTCGTTTTTTCAGCAATCTTCTGTTTTATCAGCTTGAATTGTTCTTCATGTTCATCTGTCCAAACAACTTTTGTATTTTTCTTAAGGAGAGGTCTAAGTGGAAAACACAATTGCGACAGATTTGGAATGAATTTGCCCAAATGATGAACTGATTGCAAAACAGATCGTAATTTTTTGAGATTTGAGGGTGATGATAATTTTTCGATCGCGTCAGTTTTATTTGATAACGGTGTTATACCTGTTTGAGTGATGCTATGCCCGAGCCATTCAATTTTATTTTTGGCGAAATGACATTTTGCAAGATTGATTCGAAGGTTTTCTTGGTTTAATTAAATTAAGCATTTTCGTACCAGATCAAGATGTTGTTCAATTCTGCCACTTACTATCAATATATCGTCTAGGAAACAGAAAGTATTAGATAGGCCGGCGAGTGTACAATTGATTGCTTTATGAAAATCGGCTGGCATATCCGTTAGTCCGTAAAATCCCGTTTTCAATATCTCCGCTTACAAGATTGAAATTACAATGGCGGGCCGTATCACTATGTAAATTTAATTGACTATAAGCGTACTGCAAATCGAATGTTGTAAAGGAAGCTGGCTCTTGCGGCGCGGCTGACAGTGTTTGTGAAATCGTTTGAATTAGCGAATCGATATTTGGCATCTGGTACTTGTTTTTGAGAATAGCTTTGTTCAAGATTTTAGAGTCTAAGGCTATTATGATTGATTGGTCTTTTTTGATTGTTATTACTATTGGAGATATGAAAAACTGATAGGAATACTTTGTTAATTTTTTGATGTGTCCTTCGTTTAACATTTTTTTGCGTTCGATTTTTACTTTTGGTTGAAGAAGGATTAGTACTTTTCTCCCTTTTTGGTGCGTTACACGATAATTTCTGCGAAGTTTTGAATTAACTGTATGGTGTTTTGATTTTCATATTCGTGAGATTAGTCCCGGAAATTCTTTTGCCAGTTATTTTTTTATTACACAAGGAGTTTCTATGTTGTTTATGTCTATGTTCGGACAAGGCTTTTGTGAAACTGTTATCCCCAATTGGTTAAAAAGATCACGTCCAAGAATGGGTCTAAATCCGTCTGCTACTATCGCGATTTTTGCTTTTTCAATTTTCCAACCATTACAACGAACTGTTTTTAAGGTCTTTAATGTTTCGACTATATCATTCGAAAAAGACTTCACTTCGAGTGGTTTTTTTCTCCGACCGTTGTGATTGCGCACAATTAAACATTATTTCTTTGGCGAGTGACATACTGATAAAAGTACAACCTCTACCAGAATCGAGAAGCACAAAACACCTGCCTCCAATATTTTTTGTCTTTTCAATTCCCACTGAAGCTTCAGTTGACTGTTCCTGATTTGTCAGTCTCTTTCCGTATCTTCCGTTGCATACTCAGTAGCAATCTCATATTTCGGCTCAACAGGTAGACGTACATGAGTTGGTTTCGGTTGTAGAAGCGTATATAGCGTAATGTTCTCTCGTGCAAGGATTGTAAGTTTTACTTTTCCCATCGTATTGGAGGATCTGAAGTAGGCCGTTCTCAAAAGGGCTCTGTCAACAACGGTGTTTTCCGAGATTCGCGAGCTGACTGCGCCATGTCATACAGGTTTCGTTACTGTATTCAGAATGAATTCAGCGGTGCCGAGTTTAGAGATTTGTTGTTCAGAATTAATTGGCTATATCGCGAAGCGAAATCGCTATTACTTTTGTATTCAGAAAATTCGCTTTTCTGAGTGCTAATTTTGTGTGTTATTGGCGACGCGAATCTAGCTTTACTTTACGAACTATTTTTTCGCATAGCGAAATTGGGCTTAAATTAGTTATGTACAATTGAGTGATTTGCGGGACGAATTTTGAATTAAAAGAGATGCAACTAAATTTGAGTTCAGATTCGAGAAGAATGATAAAATTAAAATTAACTGAAGGTGATCAAAAATTTGATCACAACTAAATTTTACAAATTGCTGCAAACCGAATTACTAGACGACATGAACAGACAATGATTTCAGTAACATATGTAAACAAATTGAACAAGCATGAAATAATGAAGATTTGATCTTCAAACAGGAAATGGGTAAAATAGAACTAAAGAGTTAATGAAATTGAACTAAATTAAAATAACTAAAATTAAGAGGATTTAGTACTCCCAAATTGATAGCCCCATCCATACTAAATCATACTATATCACAGTAATCAAGCATTTTTAAACAAGATTTTTTAAAATTAGGATCGTTTTTGCAACACGGTTGGCAGTAGAGGACTAATATTGACAACTCTTTTTATTCAAGGGGAAAATATTGCTTACAACACAAAAATACGCAAGCCTCCAATTGATGTAGTTGGACACTTCCAAGAGTTCAACTGCTTGGCTACAAATATAAAAGCCAAGACCTCTCAAATTTTTGCAATTTTCAAAAAAATCTCGCTCTTAACTAATCTGATTGACTTTGTTTCTAGCGATTCCATGATTTTTTTTGTATGACAATAACTGAAAACCAATATAGCTGCAATTTTTGTACTATTTTGGCATATGTGTATTTTTGAAAATAAAAAAAAAGGATTATTTTCAAATTTGTTGCGTTTATGTTTTCTAAAATGAGCTGACGTAAGTGTTTCTCTCTCTAGACGGAATGGTTACACTGCGATACTTTGCAAGATTCTGGAACTTATTGTGACCTTGTGAGATCTTGTAACCCGTACCATGTCCCTAGAGACCCTCAAGCCTAAATCAGAATAAATGAGAGAACGTTCCAGGCCTTTTTCAGAGTCTTATCACGTCAAAAATGAGGTTAATAAGAGGGCACTCTAAAGTTGATCTCTGAGGTTTCTATTAAAAGAGAAATTTCAAGTCTTGGGTCTCTTCTATGCCCAGAGAAGTTCCAAGTCTTGGGTCACCTTATGAAGAATGGGCCATGGACTCGGTAGCTTCTCGGCAAAAGGACGCAAGACTTTGGATTTTTCTTGGCCGAAAAGATCCACGGCTTGTTTTCTTCTGGAGAGATACTTAGAAAGCAGCATTCTTCCAGGTTCATACGCACTTTGAACATAAGTTTGAGCAGTCTATAATACAAATAAAAAATTTTTGCTCGTGGTATGATATGGCCAGTTTTTGAGGCCTATCAGATCCCAACAAACTAAATCCAGTACTTACTGTTGAAACAAAAAACGAAGAGCAGCAAGTAAAAAAAATCTTGACCAATCCAATCATTCTAAATAAACATAAAAGAACATACAGAAAGGCATACTGACAAGCACACTTTCACACAAAAAACAAACACACCCATCATTTCTCTACCCTTTCAATTGACAATGGGTCTGTCTTTTGTGACCAGCTGTGGTGACACAGAAATTTTATTTTGTAAAATAGTGAAAAAAATGTTTTAAGTATATGACCCACAAATTTTTTCTTTTCTCAACTTTCAATTTTCAGCTAGTGTCGTTTTGGGACGAAACAATCCGTCTTATAATCGAAGAGTCAGAAAATGACGAGGATATGTACTAAATAAAAGAGATTGAAGAAAAGAAGCCAATTTTTTGCATCGCAGAGAAATCTAAGACTTGAATATTCTGCGCATAGAGCGGCCCCAATCTTGCGAGGTCAAATCCAAATGTCGCCAAGCAAAATTGATTTGGGCGCAAAACTTGCAACCGAGTGCAAACATAGCCAAAGAGTGTCTTTCGTAAAAACATCCTATTTGCATGATATCAACTTAACTCTACGCAAAGAAACTTGTAATTTGGGCTCTAATCTGTCCAAAAAAACCATATTTTGGCCTCTTTTTGACCAGACAGCTCCCAATTTGGCTACTTAAGCTTTGGAATTTTTCTGGATAATCTTTAGTTTCTGGAAAATCTCTGAATCAGACCTGACAACCTCTTGGAGTTCGGTACAAAAAATTGTAATTTTTTTTGAAAATATAAGAGATGCAAGATGAAGGTCTGCCTGCAAGACATTGCAAAGCCGAGGATTGTTTTGCAATATTCTTACATCTTGAGGTTGAATTGGCGCAGAAACTCCCCAATATATTCTCTTGTGTTTTTCCATTAAAAAATGGAGACAAAAGTGCATTTCAAAATAGATTTCTATGGAGAACATTTTGAACTAAGCCAGCTAAGGATGAATCGAACCAGCTAAGCATGAAATAAGCAATTGCACTATGCTCTATCTTAAAATGTTTCTGCTAGTTTTTTAGCACACGACTGATTAGTCGGAGGTAAGTGACGTTCGGAACAGTACTGTTGGAAGAAGATTCAATCTCAAAATAAGGGATTGATATCTGAAACTTTTTTGAGATCAGGAACTGATAATTCAAGGAGGTTTTGCTCAAGGACACCTTCTGACACATTTCGTATATGTCCTAAGCTGATGATGTCTTCCAAATCGTCTATGTCATCGATTAGAATTTTTTCTATCAAAATGACTGCAAAAGTTTAATCAAAATGCCAGCTTCAACTTTAAGGCCATTTTCAAGGACATTCAATTAAAATGGATAAAATTTGAATTAAACAAAGTTAACATTAGAAATATTTGCATCGTTCATTACTCAATTATTTTAACTCGTTTGTGAAACGAGGCTAGCACGAGAATAAGAAAGCACAAAGACAGTCAATATTTGTTTAGTCTGAAATCAAGATTCCACATCTTTTCACACCGATTCATTTAACTCCGGGATTATAAAACATATACTTTCCGCTTTATCATTTTACCCCGCAAAATTTTCACTCCAAGACCCCTTTTGTCCAAACCATACGAATATATATTTTTGAGTATTACTCTAGTGATCGGGCTACTCAAGTCTGCAAGATTCCTGAAAGATGATTCCTAAGTTGCAAGAATATGCATATATGCCTTATTTGAACGTTAATTGTACCAACTTTATAAGAATTTGAAATCGGGGTGATATAAAGATGAAATAATCGGACCTTAATGAAAGGGCTTAAAAATACAGGGTTGAAAAAGCGGCCCAGATTGAGGTGTCAAACGGAAACCGGTATGCCCAGACCGTCCCGGACGGAAAGATCTTATGTCCAGACTTTCGTGCTTTTTTCGATGTTTACTGACTGATTAATTTTGAACCCTCGTTCTTTTATCTTCCTTTAGTCTGGACATACTTGCTTGCACCTGGCACCTCAGCCTGAGGGGGACGTCACTTGATTCAAAGACCACTTGTATTGCGAGTTCAATATCGCAAACCAATCACCGATATGGGTTGTAACCTAGAGTCTGTTTAGCTTGAATGTAGACATAGACAGTGTAGGTGACTGCAACCACTATTAGCAGGAACAATCCCTGCTGAACAAACGACACTGAAGGGCAGATTGAGTTGATCACGTGCAGGCAGAAGCTGTCATCCAACTCTTTCCTCTTGATCTTTTTTTAAAATAAGTTTTGGTTGAAGAGTAGCTCAGATAATTTTACAAATGTTTGGAAAATTTCCATTGTTCCCATCATTGCTCGATGACAATTATGTGAACAAAGCATACTAATATGTCATCAATAGGTTAAGATAAATAATGCCAAATTTTTAATTGATTTTCTAAGCAGAGTTTATGAATCAATCAATTGACTCTTAAAATCAGAGAAAGAGAAACAACTAAATAAAAAAACAACAGAAAAGAGAGAAAAAGCAATTATTTCTAGTTATATTTTGCAGCTTTTCAAAAAAACTGATTTCTTTTTCAATTAAAACTCAAGCTTTGGCTAAACTCATTAATCAAAAACTGTAAAAGTTGACACTGCAAAAATGATTTTTTGTTGTTGAGATAAATCTAACCAAAAGAGGAAAACTATTTACCCTTAAACACTTTTGTGGAATACTTAAAATATTAATGAATTTTTTATTTTTTTTGTACAGATATGAGCATTAACTGTTAATTTTATAGTTATTTAGGTGCAAGTGCTTGAATGACTATTCGGACCCATATATTTTTCAAGCATTTGAAAGGAATTCAAATGTATCTTGTGCCCAACCTTCAAAAAATTATGTTTTCCACTATAAGTTTTTTATGATTGGCGAGTATATGGTCTAATTTTTGAATGAATTAATTTGACAAAATAGGCGATATCATTTGTTTGTACATAAAAAATTAAGTGACATTGTTCCTTTTTAATGTACGCAAAATACCGCAAGGGAAAAATGGACGACGGCCTCTGATTAAGGGATTCGCAAATATACAAGAAGTCCACTATAAGTTTTTTATGATTGGCGAGTATATGGTCTAATTTTTGAATGAATTAATTTGACAAAATAGGCGATATCATTTGTTTGTACATAAAAAATTAAGTGACATTGTTCCTTTTTAATGTACGCAAAATACCGCAAGGGAAAAATGGACGACGGCCTCTAATTAAGGGATTCGCAAATATACAAGAAGTTCTGAGGCTGATCCGACAATAAAAACGTTTTATCAACGAAAAGTTCCCTATGTATGAAGCAGAATAGTTAAAAATTGATAAATTGACAAGTGAAGATTAAGATGAAAGAGAAATTGCAAGATAAAGTGTCTGCTCTTATAGTCGATAGCTTATGCTGGCTATGAAATTGGAAAATACTTGTTTTTAAAAGAAAACAACAAATTTTTGTTTTTTTACGATCATTTTTTTGATATCTTGTAGCTTAGCATACCTTTGGACAAGTCAAACACCTTATCTAATGAACTACACTTTGCTTTTTCAACGGTTTCATTTGCCTCAATTGTTCTTTGTTCTTAGCACAATCAGATTTCGTGAAATGTTCGTGATTTTTGCATATTTTTCCGTATTTTCATGTTTTTCTTTCTCACAGTACCACAATAGCGGACGGTCCTCTGCTCATTTGAAAAAAAAAACGCAAACAAATCTTTATAATGTTTAATGCTTAATTGGCTGTGATATAATTTTCGTGCAATTTTTTTTCGTGCTTTGTTGTGCAAAAGTTTTTGTGCTTTTTCTTTATTTTTGCTTTTATTTGTTGTTCTTTTTGGAGTTTTGTGATATATTCTGCGTAATGAAAGGTCTCAATTGATTTCTTTTTTTCAGGTGTTCATTTTCAGCTCAAAAGAATTTTTCAGTGAGTTCATTTGATGCTGAATATTTCTATTCAGGTTGAGATTGTCTCTTTGAAAAGCAACGTTTTTATTTAACTTTCTCATTTGCTCTCTTCTTGTGGAATTGTTATCGTATCGCATATAGGAAAAGTTCCATTTTTTTCTAATGAAATAGAGTTTAATCTTTTTAGTACAGCTTTTTTTGATGCCATTTTGATTTTGTTTTTATATGTTTTTCAAAAAATGAACTACGAGTTTTGGTGGTAATTGATATTTGTAATTTTTTTTGGTTTTTGTCACCGTCTTTTCTGGTAGTCATATAATGGTAGTCACCGGTCTCATCGGCGTTCTAAGGTAGATTGTTTTAATCTTTTACTATTGGTTGAACGATATTTTCATGTGTTATATTTTTATCTCTTCCTCTTTTGGCGCACAATTACGTTGAAAATTTACATGAGCGGGGCGGAACTTTATTTGCAAATGCATACTACTGAGCCTCCTTGATATTTTTTACTATTGAGTACTCAAATACAGACAGTTAATTTTGAAGTTGAATGATTTCCAGAAAAAAATGATTGACGATCAACCAAGACAGACATGAAAATCATATACAAATGAATGTGTTCATAATATTTAGGGAAAAAAATTGGCTGTGAATGTTGAGGGGCAAAACTATTTGTTGCGAACAGTAAAATAGAAACAGAAAGAAAAATCTAATGAGAAGATTTGCCAATTTGCTATCACTATTTTTGTTTTTAGCGTGATGTTTCTTAAGCCAAAAAACAGCAACCTTACGCGGATATTAGTCGCAAGTCTTTTCAATTCTGTGTCCTAGAGGCACCTAATGCTAAAATTTTTTTGGTAAGTAGTAAAAAAAGTTTACGCCTAAACGACTAAGAGTTTAGAGGTCTCTAATGTGCAATTTTTTTCTATTGAATTTTTAATTCTTGAACATACTTTAATGAAAAGTATTTGCATCTTGCATGAAAGGTTGAAAAAAATACCAAGTCAACTCCAATTAAACTAAACTGTTAAAATTTGCACGACTCAGCTCATATTTATTTTACTCACATTTGTTTGCCAATTATAGACAATTACGTTTGACGTTGAATAATTACCAGAAAAAACCGCTCGACGATCAACCAAGTGAAAAAGAAAATCATGAACAAATGAAGGTGTTCATTATAGTTATGGGAAATACTTAAGATGTAAATTTTTAGGAGCAAAATTTTTCGTTGCAAGCAAAAATCAAGAAATAGAAAGTTAACTTTCAGAAATGCTAAGAAATATGGTAACACGCAAAACATATTTTTTTTTAAATTTCAATTTGTGAAATTGAGCCGAACAACATTAGCTCAATCAATTCTTAAAAGAATTTTAAAATTATTTTTTTTGTTCGTACTCCAGTTTTTATTGCTCATTAAACGCACAAAACAATTAGCAATCAGCCATTTACCGAATTGAAAAAGAGGTCTACCAATCATTAAATAAAGGTTTACAGAAAAGTTTATAGTTTAATAACGGTAATATAGCAGTCTGAGAAGAGTTGTATCCAAGAGCTCCTTGATCTGATTGGCGTATCTTTGATGTATTTAATGAACGATTAGATTATACTTTGGAAATAGTATTACTATAGTTTGTTAAGGCTAAATTGCATTATTGTTATTTTTGAGAGAAAATCTGATGAATCTGATTTTGGGAGAAATTATTTGTAGATTGGTTTGTAATCAAGCATTCTTGAACGAGATTTTTAACGCAATAATTGTTTTTGCCACAAGGTTGGCAGCAGAAGAGTAATATTTACAACTCTTTTTATTTAAGGGACAAAACACAAATATGCGCAAGCTTCCAATTGATGTAGTTGAATATCTTAAAAAATTCACATACTTGGTCAAAAATATAAAAACCACGACCTCTCAAAATTTTGCAATTTTCAAAAACTTGCTCTTAACTAATCGGATTAGCTTTGTGAGTCATATCACAATTCCCGCCTAATATCTCAAAATTCTGTCGGGTTCATGCTAAAAATAAAGCACTTCAAGTTGAGCGGCATCTTCACATACAGAAAACGACGATTCCATGATTTTTTTGTATGACAATAACTGAAAAACAATATAGCAGCAATTTTTGTACTATTTTGGCATATGTGCATTTTTGAAAATAAAAAGAAGGGATTGTTTTCAAAAGAATTGCGTTTATGTTTTCTAAAATGAGCTGACGTAAGTTTTTTTCTCTTGAGATGTTATGGTTAAACTGCAATATTCTGCAAGATTCTGGAACTTATGGTGACCTTGTGAGATCTTGTAACACTACCCGTACCATTGCCTTAGAGACCATCAAGCTTAAATCAGAATAAATGAGAGAACGTCCCAGGCCTTTTTCAGAGTCGTATCAAGTCAAAAATAAGGTTAATAAGAGTGCACTCTAGGTTTCTATTAAAAGAAAAATTCAAGTCTCGGGTCTCTTTCTCTGCCCAGAGAAGTTCCAAGTCTTGGGTCACCTTATGAAGATTTGCCAAAAACTTGGTAGCTTCTCGGAAAAAGGACACAAGACTTTTCCAGGTTCATGGGCACTTTGAACATAAGTTGGAGCAGCCTATTGTATAAATTAAAAGTTTTTCGCTCGTGGTATGATATGGTCAGTTTCTGAGGCTTATCAGATCCCTACAAATTTACAAATTAAATTCAGTACTTACTGTTGAAACAAAGAACGAAGAGCAGCAAGTTGAAAAAAAATCTTGACCAATCCAATCATTCTAAATAAACTTAAAAGAACATACAAAAAGGCATACTGACAAGCACACTTTCACACACAAAACAAACACACCCATCATTTCTCTACCTTTTCAATTAACGATGGGTCTGTCTTTTTTGACCAGCTGTGGTGATACAGAAATTTTATTGTGTAAAATAGTGAAAAAGAAATGTTTTAAGTATATGACCCACAAATGGTTTCCTTTTTCAAGTTTCAAATTTCAGCTAGTGCCTGGACCAAAAGATCCGTCTCATAATCGAAGAGTCAGAAAATGACGAGGATATGTACTAAATAAAAGAGATTGAAGAAAAGAAGCCAATTTTCAGACTTCGCATCGCAGAGAAATCTAAGACTTGAATATTCTGCGAATAGAGCGGCCCCAAATCTTGCTAGGTCAAATCCAAATATCGCCAAGCAAAAATGATTTGGGCGCAAAACTCGCAACCGAGTGCAAACATAGCCAAAGAGTGTCCTTCGTAAAAACATCTTATTTGCATGATATCAACTTAACGCAAAGAAACTTGTAATTTGGGTTCTAATCTGTCCAAAAAAAAACCCATATTTTGGCCTGTTTTTGACCAGAGAGCTCCCAATTTGACTACTTAAGCTTTGGCATTTTTCTGGATAATCTTTAGTTTCTGGAAAATCTCTGAATCAGACCTGACAACCTCTTGGAGTTCGGTACAAAAAATTGTAATTTTTTTTATAAATATAAGAGATGCAAGATGAAGGTCTGCCTGCAAGACATTGCAAAGCCGAGGATTGTTTTGCAATATTCTTACATCTTGAGGTTGAATTGGCGCAGAAACTCCCCAATATATTCTCTTGTGTTTTTCCATTAAAAAATGGAGACAAAAGTGCATTTCAAAATAGATTTCTATGGAGAACATTTTGAACTAAGCCAGCTAAGGATGAATCGAACCAGCTAAGCATGAAATAAGCAATTGCACTATGCTCTATCTTAAAATGTTTCTGCTAGTTTTTTAGCACACGACTGATTAGTCGGAGGTAAGTGACGTTCGGAACAGTACTGTTGGAAGAAGATTCAATCTCAAAATAAGAGATTGATATTTGAAAATGTTTTGAGATCAGGAAATGATAATTCAAGGTTTTGCTCAAAGACACCATCTGACACATTTCGTATATGTCCTAAACTGATGATGTTTTCCAAATCGTCTATGTCATCGATTAGAATTTTTGCTATCAAAATAATTGCAAAAGTTTAATCAAAATGCCAGCTCCAACTTTATGACCATTTTCAAGGACATTCAATTAAAATGGATAAAAATTTGAATTAAACAAAGTTTACATCAGAAATATTTGCATCGTTCATTACTCAATTATTTTGACTCGTTTGTGAAACGAGGCTAGCACGAGAATGAGAAAGCACAAGGACAGTTAATATTTGTTCAGTCTGAAATCAAGATTCCACATCTTTTCACACCGATTCATTTAACTCCGGTATTATAAAACATATGCTTTCCCCTATATCATTTTACCCCGCAAAATTTTCACTCCAAGACCCCTTTTGTCCAAACCATACGAATATATATTTTTGAGTATTACTCTAGTGATCGGGCTACTCAAGTCTGCAAGATTCCTGAAAGATGATTCCTAAGTTGCAAGAATATGCATATATGCCTTATTTGAACGTTAATTGTACCAACTTTATAAGAATTTGAAATCGGGGTGATATAAAGATGAAATAATCGGACCTTAATGAAAGGGCTTAAAAATACAGGGTTGAAAAAGCGGCCCAGATTGAGGTGTCAAACGGAAACCGGTATGCCCAGACCGTCCCGGACGGAAAGATCTTATGTCCAGACTTTCGTGCTTTTTTCGATGTTTACTGACTGATTAATTTTGAACCCTCGTTCTTTTATCTTCCTTTAGTCTGGACATACTTGCTTGCACCTGGCACCTCAGCCTGAGGGGGACGTCACTTGATTCAAAGACCACTTGTATTGCGAGTTCAATATCGCAAACCAATCACCGATATGGGTTGTAACCTAGAGTCTGTTTAGCTTGAATGTAGACATAGACAGTGTAGGTGACTGCAACCACTATTAGCAGGAACAATCCCTGCTGAACAAACGACACTGAAGGGCAGATTGAGTTGATCACGTGCAGGCAGAAGCTGTCATCCAACTCTTTCCTCTTGATTTTTTTTTCATTAAAATACGTTTTGGTTGAACAGTAGCTCAGATAATCTTAAAAATCGTCACAAACTTTTGTTCTTTCCATCCTTGGTGGGTTGTTCGATGACATACGTGAACAAAGCATGCTATAACGTCATCCATGGGTTGAGATCAATAAGGCCAAAATTTTAAACGATTATTTAAGCAAGAGTTTATGAATCAATCAACTGACACTTAAAATCAGAGAAAGAAAAACAGCTATATAAAAAACGACAAAAAAGAGAAAAAATAACAATTATTTCTGATTTTGAACCTCAGTATTGGTTTTGATGACTCTTTTATACATATTTGTTCTTTAAAGTTCAAGAACCAACAGGAATAACAAAGTGAACAGGAATCTGTTCCTCCTTCATACTAATTAGAAATTTTTGAAGACAGAAACAATGATTGCTGCTCTCAAAGAGTGCGATATCCGCAGTTCCAAAACAACAATTCTCAAACTTATATTTTTGTCCGTCTCTTGATCAGGAATAAATTGTTTCCCATCGTGCGATATACGCAAAAACTGGATCTTCATCGTTCCGTCTACAAATTTTTTTTAAAAAATTAGTTTATAATTCTTGAAGCCGAGTGATATTCTCTGCTTTCAAACAGATAAAAATTTAATCGATCTTTATAAACAAATTTTTTTTACGTCTGTCAAAATTTATTATACGGTCTTTTTATTCTTTTTTACGTCTGTCAATTTTTATTATACGGTCTAATTCCTTTTCCAGTTAAAACTCAAGCTTTGGATAAACCCATAACCCAAAAACTGTTAAGGTCTAACATTGGAAGAACGATTTTTTGTTGAGATAATTCTAATCGAAAGAGTTAAACTTATTCAATTTAAATACTTTTTATTGAATACGTGAAAACATGGATGAGTTTTTGTAAAAGTATCAACAGCACCAACCGATATATTTTCAGTTATGCAGCTAAAACGGGCTTGATGACCTTTCGAAAACAGAATTTCGAAGACACGACTAGCAGAAATTAATTATATGTTACCGAAATACGAAAAAAGTGTAACTGCATTATATTTTAAAACTTTTTTGATTCAAACTGCAGAATTTATGTACATTTCAAATAATTGACAGGACAAAGGGGAAAACAAACATTATTGAGCATCGATATTGCATAATATAGCCAACCCATTGAAAATATATCAATTAGGCCTACAATAAACTACCAATATAAGTTTTTATTAAAACCTTACATTTCAGGATTATTTTACGACTAGATAAAAAAGCCATTATCGATCGACTCTGGAAAGCGTTTACGGATTCGTCCAATTTGACAAACGTAGATGGTAAGCTTATTACTTTTTTTTAAAAAAGACATCAATTTTGACTTAATTCGGTTTCAGAAAAAAATGGTGAACTACATTACGATAATGTGTGAATGATTGCTGATTTTATGAGGCTGAAGTTGGGGCTACAAGAAGTCCATTTATCCACACCAAGGTTTCGAAACATAGAAAATTAACACAACAATCGTTTATTAATTAAGCTTAAAATTGGGTTTTATCGAAGAACTTCCTCTATCGAACCAAACTTGAAGTACATCAAAATAGAAACAGACTGTAAAATTTTTTATAGAAAAAAAATTCTTGATAAATGAAAATTAGTTCAAATGAAAAAAAATATGTTGAGTTCGAAGTCAGTTGTCATCCAGTTGTGACAGTCAAAGCAAAAAAACTGAGATAGCACTGAACACTCAATGAAAACAACAGATGTGTTGAACATTATCTAAAGGTTGCCCACCAGTTTTTCACAAGACCAATTCTCTGTCAATAATTTTGACTCGCGGAAACATTTTTCGCTTGTTCTTGAACTCACAGTATTTGAAGCGCGTACTTTTGATTGATTGCATCAAAATCTCAAAAAGATCAATCGTTATTCATCTCCAAACAACTCGACAAGTTTGGTAAACTCATCCGTTAGAGCCCTTTCTTTCCTATCATAACCTAGCATAGATTTCAAAAAAAGAAAATCATTAAAATTAATAAACAAATTTTTCATCAAAAAAAAATAAGTTGTTTATCAAAAAAGCTATTGTTATAAAAGAAAACTAACGACGTCTGATGCTTTAATTAAGATATTAACTGAAACATTAAAGTGATGGAATATCAAAAAGTCAGCTAACAAAGCATCCCTCTGCATTTTACAGAACTTAAACTGATGCAGTAAACTAAAAAAAAACTGTTATAATTCAAGATTCGGACTCACTCCAACGTGCTCAAACAAAAAATTAGACTTTCATACTTATTCAAACCTATCAAATACCATCACCCAATCCATTCCTCATCAAAAAACATTAAATTGGTTAGTTTGCCACAATGTTGTGTGGTGCATCTTGAAAAATTTGAATTTCTTTTGTGAATTTCATCACTCACTTTCCAAATGGCTTCGGTTTATTGCTTAAATAAGGGCTTCGATTAGCTGAATAACATGGCTATCAGTATAGACTGTGCAAAAACAGTGGGAGTTACCTTTAGTAAGATTTTGCAACTATTCAGCCAATTACAAAAATTCTTCATATAATAGACTAAAAACAATGTTATAAAAACCATGACACTTTTGTTGAGAAACAATTAAATTTTGTCTAGCTTGTCCAGTAAGCATTTGGAAAGTTGATCGGTCAGATTTATCTCAAGAAGAAAATAGCCACCTTTTCTCAATTATTTTTTTAAATTATAATGTGTATATAGAACTGACAACTCAATGGGCTGTAAATTTCTGTGGATTGGCGTTCAGAGAAGTTTTGGAGACCCTTGATTCTAATTTGAGACTTTTAGTTGGACTAAGTGTTGATCGCCAAAAGACGACCCACTTCGTATTGTGAGGGAAATAGTCAGCTTTTAACGGTAAAAAAGTTCATTTAAAAGAAACTGTAAAGACGTGAGTCAAAGTAATAAAGAAAAAGATCTCTCCGGATGAAAATAATTGAATTTAAACTGTGTAACGAAAAATTTGTCAAACTTGAGATGGACTGCCAGATTAATCGAACCATTTCATAATGAAACTTGCTAGATTTCCAAGTCCTCTAGCGTTGTCATAGTGGAATTCCTTAGGGTCATATGCTCATTACGATCCTGGCTATGCAAAAACGTTAGTCCTTTTTCTATGTGTTAAATATTATACTCTGGAAGCAATGCTTATTACTCTCAAAATTTTTAATACTGTTTTTTTTTATTATTTCCCTACAAATCTTTGAGAACAGTTAAATTTGAAGAGGTAATTCTTGCTAATGTTTTTTTCAGCTCATTCAAGGCTTCACTTGGCTAGGTTTCCTTAAAGCCAATTGGTGACTTCTTCTATCTGCTCACGAGATTGCTTGAAACATTAAAATTAACAATTAACTTGCCAAAGTAATGCTTGATCTTTGGTAATTATAATAATTACGAATAAGTCTATGGTGAAATAATTTTGCTATGCTCAAGACTTTGTCTGAAAAAATACATGTTTGAAGACCCTCAAACCAAATTCAAGTATTAAAACAAAATAAATTTGTGTTTCAATGTGCTGTAAAAACGCCTGAATTAACTCTGAGAACTTTGTTATTATAGAGAACTTGAACAGCGATGATTTACATTGTTTATAATTAGACTCATTGCTTAGTGCTTTTCCAAAAATTTGTCAATTTGAAAAGTTTCTAAAGAAATTCAAATAACTATCATTTACGTTGCAAATGAAAAATCCGTATAAAAATCTATAGCTCAATTTCACCAAACGTTCAAGTTTTAGACAGAGATTTATCCCTATCTTCTAGATCTATTACCAAAACAAAATAAACACTAATTTGGTTACCAAATTTTTGTCTTTTAAAATTGTTGGTATAAAGTTTTTGAAAAGGTCTGAACTAATAAAAGCGTTATTGAAAAAATTGCATTAAGTTTTTACGTATATGTCATATTGATTCCTATAATTGACTTGAGTAGCAGCATATAATTGAAACAAATTCGCCGCGGCTCTCTTTATTATCAATCATTAAATTAAAAATTTGGATCAGTTTTTGGTAATTGAAACTAACAAGGTTGCTCGTTAATGTGCGTTCGCACATGATGATCCGACCCGAGCTCATCGACATTTTTGACTTAATTGTCAACCTGATGAGATAATCAAAAATAGATATTTGAGTTTAAAAAATTGTAAAACAACCGAACTACTATTTGATTTACATAACACCACGCCCCGATGCAGCGCTCACAAAATCTGCCACTAGAAAGACTACGAGGAAAAAACAAAGGACAAAATAAGCAAAAACATAATTTTTTCTAGCAAATGTGCAAAAAGAGGAGAAAAGAAACACAAATATTGACCACTCACAACACTTTTATGAAAATGCATATTGTCCAACAAACAAAACATCAGTTACGACATGATATCAGTGGAAAAATGGTTTTTGAATTACAAGGAAAGGAACCTCTCATTGATTGAGTATAAGTTACAAGTTGACGAAAAGAACGAAAACCGAAACATATAAAAAAAGTCTTAGAAATCGAACAGTATCATAAACTTTAACAATTTTCGTTATAAACTGACTGCATTGAGTAATATCATTTTTTCAATCCTTAATTAGAAGCCTATGAGATAAGTCAGCATTTTACGAATACATGAAGAATAAAAAAAGGCAAAAACAGCAAGTTCAGAAAAAATTGAGCGAGAAAGGTGTCGAAAAGCCGAAAAGATCATATAATTTTTTAATAGCATTGGGGTTGTTCTTTTCTTAACAATATGCCTTTAAAAGTATGAACAAATATAATAAAAATACGAAATTTTTTAGTAAAACAGTTATATCATAGCCATTAATTTCAATAGCTTTCAACGGAAGTCAAAAATACGCTAAGTTGTACCTCAATGAGAAAAAAATTATACTTCTCAATTACAAGTCATCAACTGGACATCACAATAAGTCTTCTGATTATGAAAACAACAACAAATACATGCAAAAACCAAAAATTTATTAGAAAAGTGCTAGAAGCAAGTGTCGAAGCCATTGAAACCATAAGGATTTCTCTGAAACCTTGATCTGTGAACCATTGAATGTCTTCTCTAAGCCCATAGAACTATCAATGTTGGGTCATTGAGATAAAACTTCAAAAGCAGCCAAAATTACAAAAAAAGCCAAATTTTTTGGAATTATGAAAACTCGTGACATTGAAAACCAAAAATTAGTAGTTAAAACCGCTAACAAATTAAATTTATATGCAAAAAAAGGAAAAAGGAGAGGGGTTCAGTCTTTACTGAGATTGACCCACAGATTATGGAAGTAGGTTTAATAAGGGTTGGTGTTCAAAAAAAATTTCAATTCGTTTTTGAAAGTCTTAACAGCCACTAAATTCAACAGCTCTCATCGGAAGTCAATAAATACGCAAAAGTATTACTCAATGGGAATCTAATGATGTTCGTCAACCTTAAATATTCAATAAGACATCACAATAAGTCTTATGATTATTAAAACAACAACAAAAGCAGGCAAAAAATAAAAATTCTGCATAAAAGTTCAAGAAAGTGTCGGAGCCATTTAAACCACAACCTTTTCTCTGAAAATTTTATCTCTGGTCCATTTAAAGTCTCCTCCAAGCCACTGGGAACTACAAATATTGGGATACTGTATTAAAATTTGAAATGTAACCAAAATTACAATAAAAAATGTCAAACAGTAAAAAGTTATGAGAACTCGTGTTATTGAAGTCATAAAACCAATTGCTGGAAGATAAAACCGCTTGCCAGATTATTTTCCATTGCAGGAAAAAATGGAGGTCTTGTCATTACTGAGACTGACCTACAGCTCACGAAAATAAGTTTAAGGTTGTATATGTACAAAAAATTCCGTAGAAAGGGATTGGCGTTCAGAGAAGTTTTGGAGACCCTTGATTCCAATTTGAGACTTTTAGTTGGACTAAGTGCTGATTGCCAAAAGCCGACCCACTTCGTATTGTGAGGGAAATAGTCAGCTTTTAACGGTAAAAAAGTTCATTTAACAGAAACTGTAAAGATGTGAGTCAAAGTAATAAAGAAAAAGATCTCTCCGGATGAAAATAATTGAATTTAAACTGTGTAACGAAAAGTTTGTCAAACTTGAGATGGACTGCCAGATTAATCGAACCATTTCATAATGAAACTTGCTAGATTTCCAAGTCCTCTAGCGTTGTCATAGTGGAATTCCTTAGAGTCATATGCTCATTACGATCCTGGCTATGCAAAAACTTTAGTCCTTTTTCTATGTGTTAAATATTATACTCTGGAAGCAATGCTTATTACTCTCAAAATTTTTAATACTGTTTTTTTATCATTTCCCTACAAATCTTTGAGAACAGTTAAATTTGAAGAGGTAATTCTTGCTAACAGTTTTTCAGCTCATTCAAGTCATCACTTGGCTAGTCTTCTTCAAAGCCAATTGGTGACTTCTTCTATCTGCTCATGAGATTGCTTGAAACCCTAAAATTAACAATTAACATGCCAAAGTAATGCTTGATCTTTGGTAATTATAATAATTACGAATAAGTCTATGGGGAAATAATTTTGCTATGCTCAAGACTTTGTCTGAAAAAATACGTGTTTGAAGACCCTCAAAACAGATTCATGTATTAAAACAAAATAAATTTGTGTTTCAATGTGCTGTAAAAACGCCTGAATTAACTCTGAGAACTTTGTTATTATAGAGAATTTGAACAGCGATGATTTACATTGTTTATAATTAGACTCATTGCTTAGTGCGTTTCCAAAAATTTGTCAATTTGAAAAGTTTCTAAAGAAATTCAAATAACTATCATTTAAGTTGCAAATGAAAAATCCGTATAAAAATCTATAGCTCAATTTCACCAAACGTTCAAGTTTTAGACAGAGATTTATCCCTATCTTCTAGATCTATTACCACAACAAAATAAACACTAATTTGGTTACCAAATTTTTTGTCTTTTAAAATTGTTGGTATAAAGTTTTTGAAAAGGTCTGAACTAATAAAATCGTTATTGAAAAAATTGCATTAAGTTTTTACGTATATGTCATATTGATTCCTATAATTGACTTGAGTAGCAGCATATAATTGAAACAAATTCGCCGCGGCTCTCTTTATTATCAATCATTAAATTAAAAATTTGGATCAGTTTTTGGTAATTGAAACTAACAAGGTTGCTCGTTAATGTGCGTTCGCACATGATGATCCGACCCGAGCTCATCGACATTTTTGACTTAATTGTCAACCTGATGAGATAATCAAAAATAGATATTTGAGTTTAAAAAATTGTAAAACAACCGAACTACTATTTGATTTACATAACACCACGCCCCGATGCAGCGCTCACAAAATCTGCCACTAGAAAGACTACGAGGAAAAAACAAAGGACAAAATAAGCAAAAACATAATTTTTTCTAGCAAATGTGCAAAAAGAGGAGAAAAGAAACACAAATATTGACCACTCACAACACTTTTATGAAAATGCATATTGTCCAACAAACAAAACGTCAGTTACGACATGATATCAGTGGAAAAATGGTTTTTGAATTACAAGGAAAGGAACCTCTCATTGATTGAGTATAAGTTACAAGTTGACGAAAAGAACGAAAACCGAAACATATAAAAAAAGTCTTAGAAATCGAACAATATCATAAACTTTAACAATTTTCGTTATAAACTGACTGCATTGAGTAATATCATTTTTTCAATCCTTAATTAGAAGCCTATGAGATCAGTCAGCATTTTACGAATACATGAAGAATGAAAAAAGGCAAAAACAGCAAGTTCAGAAAAAATTGAGCGAGAAAGGTGTCGAAAAGCCGAAAAGATCATATAATTTTTTAATAGCATTGGGGTTGTTCTTTTCTTAACAATATGCCTTTAAAAGTATGAACAAATATAATAAAAATACGAAATTTTTTAGTAAAACAGTTATATCATAGCCATTAAATTCAATAGCTTTCAACGGAAGTCAAAAATACGCTAAGTTGTACCTCAATGAGAAAAAAAATTATACTTCTCAATTACAAGTCATCAACTGGACATCACAATAAGTCTTCTGATTATGAAAACAACAACAAATACATGCAAAAACCAAAAATTTATTAGAAAAGTGCTAGAAGCAAGTGTCGAAGCCATTGAAACCATAAGGATTTGTCTGAAACCTTGATCTGTGAACCATTGGATGTCTTCTCTAAGCCCATAGAACTATCAATGTTGGGTCATTGAGATAAAACTTCAAAAGCAGCCAAAATTACAAAAAAAGCCAAATTTTTTGGAATTATGAAAACTCGTGACATTGAAAACCAAAAATTAGTAGTTAAAACCGCTAACAAATTAAATTTATATGCAAAAAAAGGAAAAAGGAGAGGGGTTCAGTCTTTACTGAGATTGACCTACAGATTATGGAAGTAGGTTTAATAAGGGTTGGTGTTCAAAAAAAATTTCAATTCGTTTTTGAAAGTCTTAACAGCCACTAAATTCAACAGCTCTCATCGGAAGTCAATAAATACGCAAAAGTATTCCTCAATGGGAATCTAACGATGTTCGTCAACCTTAAATATTTAATAAGACATCACAATAAGTCTTATGATTATTAAAACAACAACAAAAGCAGGCAAAAAATAAAAATTCTGCATAAAAGTTCAAGAAAGTGTCGGAGCCATTTGAACCACAACCTTTTCTCTGAAAATTTTATCTCTGGTCCATTTAAAGTCTCCTCCAAGCCACTGGGAACTACAAATATTGGGATACTGTATTAAAATTTGAAATGTAACCAAAATTACAATAAAAAATGTCAAACAGTAAAAAGTTATGAGAACTCGTGTTATTGAAGTCATAAAACCAATTGCTGGAAGATAAAACCACTTGCCAGATTTTTTTCCATTTCAGGAAAAAAATGGAGGTCTTGTCATTACTGAGACTGACCTACAGCTCACGAATATAAGTTTAAGGTTGTATATGTACAAAAAATTCCGTAAAAAGTATTTTTAATGTGTTAACAGCCATTAAATTCAAGACCTTTCACTGGAATCCAAAAATACGCTACGCTATAACTCGATGGGAAAACACAAATTTTTGTCATCAATATGTTATCAATAAGACATCACAATAAGTACTATTGGTATGAAAACAACGACAAATACAGGCAAAAACCAAAAAAAATTCATCAGAAATGCGAATAGAAAGTGTGGAAGCCATTTAAACCATAAACTTTTCTCTGAAAATTTTAACTATGATCCCTTGGACGTCTTCTCTAAGCCAACTATCAGTATTAGGACAATGAGTTTAGATTTCAAAAGGAACCAAACTGAGAAAAAGAATCCGAGCTTTTTTTTAATGAAAACTCGTGTTATTGAAGTCAAAAAACACATAGTTAGCAGATAAAAACCACTTACATTTTCGGTTGTTTTACAAGAAACGTGGTCCTGTCATTACTGAGACTGGCTTACAGGTCATTAAAATAAGTTTAATATCGGTTAATGTTAAGAAAATATTTGAAAAATTGTTTTTTTAAAGTTTTAGCAGCCATTGGCTGTCCACTTACAGAACTATATAGGTTTAACTAATGCACATTAGGAAGTCAATCGCTCTTGTAGTTATTGATTCTATGCCATACGACTCCCGAAGTTTTTTAAGATCTCAAAAAAATCAAATTTTCATTAAAATTTTCAAAAACCCAGAATTGAATACAAAAAGAACACATGAAGGATCCCTTGAGGACGAATTATTTGTTCATTGGGTATCAGTTTACTGTAAATGGTTTATCATTAAGAGAACCTTGAAAAGTGATGAGTCTCTAAATGACTAAAATGAAAGTGATGAATAGGAAAATTGTTCTAAAAAAACAGCTCTCAAATTAAACTGGACTTTTTTAATAGTAAACTTCCCCATGAGACCAGAACAAGCCTTTATTTTTATCGGTCCATTGATAGCACAAAATTGATTCATTTCGTAGCGTGAAATGTAGTTTTGAAATAATATTTTTATAGAAAGGCCTTAATTTGAATAAAAACTTCGCTAAAAGTGAACAAAATCATGCCAAACTGAACAAATATCACATGTTCACACAAAACTTTAAACCTCGATAACTCCTCGAAAAATACGAAATTCAAAAAAATCTTTTTAATTTTGAAATCTACGCTGGACGAGCTTTTTAATGATACCACTCACATTTCTCGACGATGAATATATCGATCGGCCAAAATTGACTGAACAAAAAAACCATTTGAGTATATAGTTCCTCCCCCACAAGTGGGTCGGAACAAAAATTGAAGACCTAAAGTTGTTAAAAGCGCATAGATGTTACATTGCGTGTCATTGCGTGAATATAGTCCAAATGTTGTTTTAGTTTTTACGCAGTTGCTTGCAAATCTAAATCAATTTTTGTCAAGGTAGAGTGTACTTTTAACTTAATAGGAAATTCAAGATAGCTTTGTGTGAATTAAAGAGGGAAAAGTTGAGGTTCCTGAAGATAATGTAAGAGAGAGACAAAACAGCAGAGAGGGTGCAGATGAAGAAGAGAGCCACAATCATTGCCACACACCAATTTTTCAACTGGATCGGTAACAAACCACCGCCTTCATCCGCAACATTTGACCTAGAGAGAAATAAGTGAAAGGTTCGTTGAAGTTTTGAATTATATCGTCTCAAAATATTGCCAGCAGCTATATATAACAACGAACGGGAGGCACCAAAAACTTCAATTATCATTTGCACAATATTATAAGTTAGTGCAATATTTTATGGTATCTTAGTATATTTGAGTTACAGACGTTTTTGAGAATTGCAACATTAACAACATTGCAACGCGTGTTTTTTTCTGAAACTTAATAAGATGTAAATTGACTTTGTATTACAATGCATGATAAGCCTACAACATAATTTTAAGCTACTCAAGGGCCAGATAAAATCAATGAATATATTTAAAATGTCCTTGTATCCTTTTAAATACCTTTAAACTCCCTTATTAAAAATCACAAAATTATTATTAAAAAACATAACCCTAGTGATGAGCGGACTCAAATCTTGCAAGAATCTTGCAAGATGATTCAAAACTTGAAAGATTCTTACAAGATTTTTTCAAGTATCAATTCAGGCAAAAAGAAACCATGGCATTAATGTTTTAGAAAACACCTTTGAAGGAAATGATTGTTTATTTAACAAATTACAAAATTGAAATCCATGGAAAATTTTTATTCCGGATTCAAAATCTTGCACGAATCCTGCAAGTTTTTAAATTCAGGAAAGAATTTCTGAGTACTTTCAGCAACTAAAACCAATCGAAAACCAAAAAAAATTCTTAAAAACTTCAAGTTGCAGAACTCATTCTAATTGAATTTTTTCCTAAATTCCGTTCGAAAAAGAAATCTTAAAAGGATCTTACAAGATTTCAAATTCAAATACATTTTTCGGGCAAACAACTTGAAGTATCTCGAGTGATCCATATCCTTTTTCTTTAATACTTAATTTTACCTAATACCTAATTTCAATACCAAATTTTTAAATACCCAGAAAACAATTGTTGACACAATTTTTTCCCTCAATTTTTTTTAAAAAATGTTTATAGGAAACTATAGTTCATGGCAACTAAATAATAGGGAACAAATTTTCTATAGTTTATTTCAGTAAATCAACCACTGCCGATCCCCAGTCCGGAATGATAAAGGAAGAGGCATGAACCACAAAAAAATACTGGAAAATCTCGAAAAGTTGGTTTTCAACTAGACCTAATTATGTTTCACGCCAGTTACTCAAGTATTTCAGCTCGGTCGACCGCTGAAGGCAGCCAGCTAACCAGGTAAAAAAATATCGAAGAATTTTAAAAAAATTATGACTTCATAAATCTTGCAAGATACTTGTAAGTTGAAATCAAAATCTTCCAAGATTCTTACCAGATGATTCAAATCTTGCAAAAACCTTGCAACCAGATTGCAAATAGTATGTATTTTCTTCTAAGATTTCTTGCAAAATTCGCACTTGCTGGTTTTTAGATTCTTCAATCACTAGGGAAAAAAACCGATCTGTTCTGAAAGAAAAAAAAACACACTTATAACGAAATCGTCTTTTATTAAACATAAAAAATTCTGGGTAGTGCGGTTACTGAAAATTATAAAATAAGTTTCAAAACAATAGATATTAGTTGGTATGATCAATTCAAAAGATGCAATCAATTGCTTAGATTCCGTATGCTCGGTTTCAAACGCAAGAAACCGTCGGTATGACCAGTTTCAAACCACATGAAATCGTGAGAATATGACTTGTGCATTTGAATTCTCCTGATCATATCAAGACTCCTTGAGTGTAATTTAACGAACTGAATCTCCATCAAAATTCAAGAGTTCTGTTACTTTCTTAAAATGAAAACAAACAAAAAAATTGTATTTGTTCAACCAATTTTATAGATGCGCCGAAGAAGAAAAAACATCGATTTTCATTTTTTTGAGGAATTTGTCTCCAGGGGATACATTTGAAGCTCATGCGATTAGAAAGTTATCATAACATTTGACTACATTATAAACAAAAAATCAATTTTTTGTACGTAAGAAACGGACAATAATTTTAGTTTTGAAAGCGAATACACGGAATCTAAGATACGAATTAAACCCACGACTTGTTAGGTTTGATACCGAACAAACTCTTTGTTTATATGGCAACCATTTGTAAAACTGTTTATGAAAGAGAAGTTGGTGGAGCATAAAAATACAGCGCAGAGGTATACATACAATTTAGCGAGCGGAATCTCTCGCTTCTTTGACTCCAATATGTTTTTTTTTGCATTATAATACGTTTAAATTTGCCAAGTTTCGTAGATTTTACAAAAAATTACACAGTTTTGTCCGCAAGAGTGTAAAATTTAAAAAAGAATTCCGAAGACGAAATTTCTTCACTGCAGTCTAATTCTAGTTGCCTTTTGTAGCAAAAAAATTAAGTAACTGTGTTCCAATTTAGTAGTTGCACTCCAGATAATCTGCTTATAAATGGGTGCATGTGTTTAATAAAATTCTGTTGGCAGGTCATAGAAAAAAGTTCAATCTACATAGTCTTTGATTACAAATAAATGAAATCCACAAGATGCGTAAATGTATTCTACAAAATGAGAAAAAATCACACGAAAAAGCAATTGCACATATTTTTTTTAGCTGGAATATTGCCAAATATAGAAGTTTACGTGCATTGAATGATTTTTTTGCCGAATTCGAATGTTTTTCAGATAAAACCACATCATTTGCAGTTGTCATCAGAGCAAGAATGTCGAGTAAAAATTTTACCATAATACCAAATTGTAACAAAGCAACGCATGGAAAGTTCATGATAATTCAGACCCAGACAAACTAACTGCAGGATTTGGTGTTGAATATTGCCAATTAATATACGAGATGGATGGCTTCTCTTTTTCTGTTTTCCATAAATTCCTCTGGTTTCCTCTGAATTGCAAAGAAAATACTCAGAGTGAAACAGATTTCGCTAACAACAAAAGTTTTCTTTTTTAGAATAGTTTTTTTCAACTATAATCACAAAAAGCAGGAAGAAGGTGAAGATCATCAATCGGAATGAACTTTACACACATGTGGCTCAACTTGATCTTGGTGACATCTGAGTTCCTGGTGCACCCCAACGCAAATAAATCTGCTACACTCTGAATGTACCATTGCATCATAATATCCATGCATGTTGGAGCTGAGCTTAAGGAATAACAAGCTTGCATAGGCGGGGAAAATAGAAACAAAACACTTTCTGTTGTCTTAGTCATTTAATAGTTATAGTTATAGTTCTAGTTCTAGTTACAGTTTGTCACGTGAGAAAAAAGAGAAAAGGGGGAAATAACAAAAAGCAACACACAGAACTCAACGTAGCAGCCGCAGAAAACGGCTTAAAGTATAACAGCCAAATATTGCAAAAACAAATTGTCTTGAGCAGTAAATAACGTGTTACTGTGTCTTGAACTAGAAATATTCCTGAGCAGTAAATTGTTACTGTGTCTTGTATTCAAAATATTATTCTTGAGCAGTAAATTCTGTTACTGTGTCTTGTACCTACGAATTATTGGAGCTGAAATTCAACTGTTACGACCCCAACTTCTGGCATTCTCAAATTGTGAGTACAAACAGCGAAAGCCAACTTAAGTTTATGCGTAAATATTTTTGCAAAAACAGGTCTTAGACATATATCTTTGTCTTCGATTTGTTTTTTCTATCGGATTGAACTGGTATACATAAAGAGATCCCGTATTGTGTGATCTGTAGCAATCCAGTTCAAATTGATAGTTGAAAAAACTAAGATTAGCCAATAATTACGAACAGAGTAGTTAATGCAACGGTAAGTACAGCAGAACGGATATACAGTTACAACAGCAAACTGCATAAACGAAGTATCCGGACAGATTTTGTAACCACTCAGAACGAACTGGGCGGTGTAAAACTTTCTTTGTGAAACACAAGGAGAGCAGCCGTTACATTTGGTCCGCCGACCCGGACAGTGGAATAAACTGCTGTCCAACCCCACAGTCGAAGTGACGAAGTCATCGACGAACGAGAACAAAACCCAACGAGCATTTCAACAACGCAAAGCCAATTCGGCAAAGCAAATAGGAACATTGAAAAGCAAAACTCAATTAAAGCAAACAAATAAAGGAGCTGTAGAGATTCAAGCTGCAGTCCCGAAGTACACAAGAAGTGACTTCGTCACAGAGTCAAAGCGTTTTGGATCGCCAGATCAACAACTTGCGAAACAAGTGGATTGAGAAACAGGAAGAAGGTTTTGAGCTCATTGATAATCGAGATCGACAAAGCAAGCTCAAGACTCTTTATCACCAGATACTGCAATTGGACGACAGCATTCAAAAACTCGTGAATAATAAAGCTGAGACTCTCCGAGACCCAGATAATTCTTTAAAACGCAAACTTGAGACAGAAAAATACTTTCAATATTTGAACGCAGAGTGGTTACCGTATATCCACGGAGAGACAAACATGTCAAGCCAGCAAAGCCAGTCAACTCTTCATGCCAATGAAGAGCAACCGCCTGCGAATAATGTGCATCAGTTAGAACAAAACGTTGGAATTCCAGAGTTTAACCAAAACCATGGTAACACAAGCAATGCAACGACGAATACGGTTACACGGACAATCAACCAGGGTACAGAAAACGCTTCGGAAACATCTTCCGTGAAACGTCAGGTTGAAGAACGAATAAAAGAATTTGAAATTGATTTTGAAAGAAAGTTGCAAATCGAACGAGCACAATTTGATCGAAAGAGGTTGGATCTAGAAATGCAAATCAAAGAACTAGAGATGCAACATCAGCTTCGGGAAAAAGAGCGAGACCTAGAGCGCCAATTGCAAAAAACAGCGTTGGAGAAAGATGACTTCCGTTCTCAATCGACTAAGGCGCGTGACAAGTCACCTTTCAATTGGACCCCAAAAGGGAGAGATGTCTCGGAGTGGGCGAATTCAATGAACGACACGCAAACACCAATTCGACCAAGAGCTCGCTTTGACGTCAGCCCTGAACGGAATAAGCAGGGGCATTACCCATGGTACCCAAACTCTCGCGAACGCTCAGTAAGTGTTGAAGGGCGGGATATATCGCCGATAGCTGGAAGGCACTACAACACTGGACATTCAAGCAGTAGTTTATTTAGTATAAATTGAGGTTGAACAATTTTGACGGAAACCCACTGGAGTGGCCTGAGTGGTCTAGCATGTTCATAGCAACAGTAGATAAACGCACGATTCCCGACTCAGAAAAAATGAGCCATTTAAAGACTCTGCTAACAGGCAAAGCAAAATCTGCAATCTCTGGAATGGGCTATTCTGGACAGTTTTACAGTGCTGCCTGGAACATTTTAGAAAGAAAATTTGGAAGACCGCATGTAACTATAGATGCGCAGCTCGAGAGCTTACGAAAAGCTAATCAAGTGAAACCTCATGATTCAACCAGCCTGATTAATTTTTCTGTTATTGTATCTAACTTCGTGAACGTGCTCAAAGAGTACAAACATATTGGTGATTTGAAATCAAGTTCGACATTGTACATGGCAGTTGATAAGCTACCTCAAGTTCTTAAAGAAAAATGGTGGTTCTACGTCGATGACAAAGACGAGGACTGGCCTGACCTTATCATGTTTGAAAAATGGCTATCACGAATGGCATTCGTGCATGAAGGGTTTTCAGCGTTTAAAGGGGAACGCAAAGAAGAAGACCGACGCAACGCAAATAGAGAAAAACAATTCTCGAAGACATCGAATTTCAGTGCAAGTTCAAAGCTGCAAGAAACTAAGCAGACGCAAAGCGATCACTGCCCATTAGCCGATGGTACTCATAAAATTTGGAACTGTCCATCATTCAAAAACATGAGTGTGAATGATCGATACGTGGCAGTGAGGAGAGAACGCTTATGTTATGGATGTCTGGGAAAAGGACATGCAATCAAAGATTGCAAAGTCAAATTGTGCGGTATAAACGGATGTACCAAAAAGCACAACAGACTGCTACACTCAGAAAACCAAATGGACGAGGGTAGTCACGCAGTTAACGTAAGCGCAGCAACAATCAACCAGAGTAACCAAGTTACTAGTTTTCTTCAAATAGTTCCGGTATTGGTTCAGAGTGGTGGTAACAGGCTGACTACCTATGCTTTCCTCGATAGTGGGTCAACAGTTTCCTTCATCGACCAGAGTGTCAAGAATCAAATACAAGCCAAAGGCACGGACGTTACCTTGAACATAGCTGGCATACATGGGACGAAAGATTTGAGGACAGAGAAGGTTCCTATCACAATAAAGGGACTACATTCAAAGGTGCATTCAATTGAAGCGTTTGCACACCCATCAATCTCGTTGGGAAACACAACATATGACTACAAGGAACTGAAGAACAAATTTAGACACCTGAATGTTCTCACTAACAGAACATTCAACCTGATGGAAGTAGGCATCATACTTGGACAAGATGCCTACGAAATTCAACGTCCATTGGACTATAAGATTGGAACACGAAGTGAGCCTTTCGCCGTCTTAACAGAATTAGGATGGGTAGTCAGTGGTCCCATGACAGGCAAGAAAAGTCAAAATGTTTGTCATTTTGCCTTCACAGAAGATGTGAAAGTGGCAGAAAATATCCAATCATGGTGGGACATAGAAACTTATGCTTCCAAAATAAATGTTGTAAGTCAATCAAAGAAAGAGCAACAAGCTCAGAAGTTTCTAGAGAGCACTACAAAGTTTACAGGCGAGCGGTACGAAGTGGGCATGCTCTGGAATGAACCAGAACCCAGTCTTCCAAACAACTACGGCTCAGCCCTTGGTCAGCTCTACTCACTGGAACGAAGATTCCAACGAGACCCAAAGTTAAAAGAATTGTATCAACAGTCAATTGATACAGATGTTGAAAAGGGATTTGTGAAGATCCTTGGTAAATTAGAAGTCAAAGGCACTTTCGGAAGAAAATGGTATTTGCCACATCATCCAGTACTAAACCCCAACAAACCGGGTAAAGTTCGCCGTGTTTGCAACGCTGCAGCAAAATACAAGGACGTATGCCTAAATGACAAGCTGTTAGCCGAACCCGATCTACTACACGGATTGATCGGAACAATATTCAGATTTCGAGAAGGACCAATTGCCCTAACCGCGGATATTGAATCAATGTTTCTGCAAGTGCAAGTTCCTGAACGGGATAAAAGCTGCTTGAGATTCCTGTGGCGACCAACAATGAACGAACCTGTGCAAATTTACGAGTATCAGCGTCATGTTTTCGGAGCAAAGAGTTCACCAACATGTGCCAACTACGCTCTGAAGCGAGTAGCGATTGATAACGAGGACAAGTTCCCTATTGCAGCAAAAGCAATCGAAAACAACTTCTACATGGACGATTTCATCAAGTCAGTCGAAACACCTGAAGAAGCAATCAAAGTTTTCAAACAACTGCAACCTCTTCTCTCAAAACATGGATTTGAACTGAAGAAGTGGATCACCAACAACGACTTGGTAACCAACGCAATCCCAGAGGACTTGAGATCAATCAGCAAAACAAAGCAGGTTGAAGTAGAACCCAGCCAGGAAGGGTCATCAGTGCTTGGGCTTCAGTGGACGATTACCGATGATAGTCTACAGGTTTGTAGAGGTACAAGCAAAGAAGTTGAGACCCCAATCACCCAAAGGAAGATCTTATCTCTAGTTTCTTCAGTGTTTGATCCTCTTGGACTGTTTGCACCATTCAGTGTCCATATGAGACAACTCCTGAAGAGCATCTGGACCAAAAATGGACAACATTGGGACAACTCAGTAGAACCTAACGAATATGAAGAGTTTCTGAAGTGGAAGGCGCAGCTTCCAGAAGTAGCAGAAACCAGCATTGATAGAAGATACTTCAGCGCAGCCAAGGACAAATGGGAACTTCATGTGTTTGCCGACGCATCTGAAGATACAATGTGCGCAGTGGCATACCTACGTTCAAAGCCCAAAGAATACTCAGCAGACTTAGCATTTGTAATCGGAAAGTGCAGAGTCGCACCGATGCGACACCTTTCCATACCACGCTTAGAACTACAAGCAGCAGTGATGGCGGTGAGACTTAAAGAACAGATAGTGAAGGAACACTAATCGAAGATTCAAAGTTGCAACTTCTGGACAGACTCCACTACTGTTCTGCAATGGATTCACAGCTCCCACCGTAAGCAAAAGGTGTTTGTTGCAAACAGAGTAGCTGAGATTTTGGATACAACTAATGTTTCACAGTGGAATCATGTGAGTGGTATTAACAATCCAGCTGACATCGGGACACGAGCGATCAATGTTGACGAACTTAAGAGAAGCGAATGGCTCACTGGGCCGGCCTGGTTGAAGCAACGAAAGAACGAATGGCCTGAACAGTTGAATTTAACATTTGCTTCAGACGAACAAAACGACGAAATGGTCTTCTCAGCAAAGGTTGAAGAGAAGAAGCCGATGATTCAGTGGGAACGATTCAGCAATTACAATCGACTAGTAAATACAATGGCATACATACAGCGTGTATTCAAAAAACACAAACCGGCAACAAAAACACTAAGTGTTCAAGAAAGAGAGGATGCACAAGCAAGCATATTCAGACTACTGCAGCAAGAACAGTTTACTGAAGAGATGAAATCTCTCAAGGCTGAAAGGGAAATTCCAAAAAACAGCAAAATCCTCCAGTTTTCACCATTCATAGACCAGCAAGCACTTATTCGTGCTCAAGGCAGAATAGGTAAAAGTCATCTGAACTTCGAAACCAAGCATCCAATACTGTTACATTGGAAGCACCATGTAGTTGAATTACTCTTGCAAAACGAACATAAGAATAATCACCACGAAGGTACTGAACATGTCAGAAACATAGTCCAGCAAAAATTCTGGATCCTAGGCATACGAAATGCTTTGAGATCGATCAAAAACAAATGCATTAGATGTCGAAAGGGAAAAGCCCAAACAAAGGCACCAGTAATGGCAAATCTACCTGAAGAACGATTAGTGGCATCAACAGTGTTCTCGAATGTGGGCGTAGACTATTTTGGACCACTCACAGTAAAGATTGGTCGAAGAAACGAAAAGCGTTGGTGTTGTCTATTCACATGCCTTACTTTACGAGCGGTACACATAGAGATTGCACCAAAACTAGACACTGATCGTTGTCTGAACGCAATTATGCGATTCATTGCACGAAGAGGCAAACCGGTCAAAATGATTAGCGATAACGGGACAAACTTCGTTGGAGCTGAAAAAGAACTGGCAGAGTATATAGCAGCATGGAACAAGGTGCGAATTGAAGAACATCTGATTCAACAAGGTATCAGATGGAAGTTCAACGCACCTGCAGCACCACACTTTGGAGGAGTGAGGGAAAGACTGGTTAGGAGTTGCAAGAAGGCAATGTGCGCAGTGCTGGGCAATCGATCAGTCACGGAGGACGTTCTGTCAACCACGATGTGTCTTGTTGAACAGACGCTGAATGCTAGACCGCTGACACAAGTCAGTTCTGATGCTACCGATTTAGAAGCTATTACTCCAAACCATTTCCTACTTGGCAACAGGAACCTTTGTTTACCGTATCTATCAGGTGCAGAGCAATTTGTTGATCATAGAAAGCTCTTCCGACAAACACAAGCTTACGCAGACCTCATCTGGGACAGATTCCGTAAAGAATACTTGCCAACGTTGAATAGTCGAAAGAAATGACAGACCACAACGGACAGAAGTCTTCAGCAGGGTGATCTTGTGTGGTTAGTGGAAGACAGTGACAAACGTGGATATTACAATCTGGGTCGAATAATCGAAACCTTTGAAGGTTCCGACCGAGTGATTCGATGAGCGACAATCCGAACGAAAGATGGATACTACAAGAGACCGGTAGTGAAGCTCGCTCCAGTGCTATCAATGGACAAAGATGTTTTCACGAAGGAAAACAAGGCCGGCGATGTTGGAGCTGAGCTTAAGGAATAACAAGCTTGCATAGGCGGGGAAAATAGAAACAAAACACTTTCTGTTGTCTTAGTCATTTAATAGTTATAGTTATAGTTCTAGTTCTAGTTACAGTTTGTCACGTGACAAAAAAGAGAAAAGGGGGAAATAACAAAAAGCAACACACAGAACTCAACGTAGCAGCCGCAGAAAACGGCTTAAAGTATAACAGCAAAAAATTGCAAAAACAAATTGTCTTGAGCAGTAAATAACGTGTTACTGTGTCTTGAACTAGAAATATTCCTGAGCAGTAAATTGTTACTGTGTCTTGTATTCAAAATATTATTCTTGAGCAGTAAATTCTGTTACTCTGTCTTGTACCTACGAATTATTGGAGCTGAAACTCAACTGTTACGACCCCAACTTCTAGCATTCTCAAATTGTGAGTACAAACAGCGAAAGCCAACTTAAGTTTATGCGTAAATATTTTAGCAAAAACAGGTCTTAGACATATATCTTTGTCTTCGATTTGTTTTTTTTCTATCGGATTGAACTGGTATACATAAAGAGATCCCGTATTGTGTGATCTGTAGCAATCCAGTTCAAATTGATAGTTGAAAAAACTAAGATTAGCCAATAATTACGAACAGAGTAGTTAATGCAACGGTAAGTACAGCAGAACGGATATACAGTTACAACAGCAAACTGCATAAACGAAGTATCCGGACAGATTTTGTAACCACTCAGAACGAACTGGGCGGTGTAAAACTTTCTTTGTGAAACACAAGGAGAGCAGCCGTTACATTTGGTCCGCCGACCCGGACAGTGGAATAAACTGCTGTCCAACCCCACAGTCGAAGTGACGAAGTCATCGACGAACGAGAACAAAACCCAACGAGCATTTCAACAACGCAAAGCCAATTCGGCAAAGCAAATAGGAACATTGAAAAGCAAAACTCAATTAAAGCAAACAAATAAAGGAGCTGTAGAGATTCAAGCTGCAGTCCCGTAGTACACAAGAAGTGACTTCATCACAGAGTCAAAGCGTTTTTGATCGCCAGATCAACAACTTGCGAAACAAGTGGATTGAGAAACAGGAAGAAGGTTTTGAGCTCATTGATAATCGAGATCGACAAAGCAAGCTCAAGACTCTTTATCAGCAGATACTGCAATTGGACGACAGCATTCAAAAACTCGTGAATAAGAAAGCTGAGACTCTCCGAGACCCAGATATTTCTTTAAAACGCAAACTTGAGAGAGAAAAAACTTTCAATATTTGAACGCAGAGTGGTTACCGTATATCCACGGAGAGACAAACATGTCAAGCCAGCAAAGCCAGTCAACTCTTCATGCCAATGAAGAGCAACCGCCTGCGAATAATGTGCATCAGTTAGAACAAAACGTTGGAATTCCAGAGTTTAACCAAAACCATGGTAACACAAGCAATGCAACGACGAATACGGTTACACGGACAATCAACCAGGATACAGAAAACGCTTCGGAAACATCTTCCGTGAAACGTCAGGTTGAAGAACGAATAAAAGAATTTGAAATTGATTTTGAAAGAAAGTTGCAAATCGAACGAGCACAATTTGATCGAAAGAGGTTGGATCTAGAAATGCAAATCAAAGAACTAGAGATGCAACATCAGCTTCGGGAAAAAGAGCGAGACCTAGAGCGCCAGTTGCAAAAAACAGCGTTGGAGAAAGATGACTTCCGTTCTCAATCGACTAAGGCGCGTGACAAGTCACCTTTCAATTGGACCCCAAAAGGGAGAGATGTCTCGCAGTGGGCGAATTCGATGAACGACACGCAAACACCAATTCGACCAAGAGCTCGCTTTGACGTCAGCCCTGAACGGAATAAGCAGGGGCATTACCCATGGTACCCAAACTCTCGCGAACGCTCAGTAAGTGTTGAAGGGCGGGATATATCGCCGATAGCTGGAAGGCACTACAACACTGGACATTCAAGCAGTAGTTTACCAAAATTGAGGTTGAACAATTTTGACGGAAACCCACTGGAGTGGCCTGAGTGGTCTAGCATGTTCATAGCAACAGTAGATAAACGCACGATTCCCGACTCAGAAAAAATGAGCCATTTAAAGACTCTGCTAACAGGCAAAGCAAAATCTGCAATCTCTGGAATGGGCTATTCTGGACAGTTTTACAGTGCTGCCTGAAACATTTTAGAAAGAAAATTTGGAAGACCGCGTGTAATTATAGATGCGCAGCTCGAGAGCCTACGAAAAGCTAATCAAGTGAATCCTCATGATTCAACCAGCCTGATTAATTTTTCTGTTTTTGTATCTAACTTCGTGAACGTGCTCAAAGAGTACAAACATATTGGTGATTTGAAATCAAGTTCGACATTGTACATGGCAGTTGATAAGCTACCTCAAGTTCTTAAAGAAAAATGGTGGTTCTACGTCGATGACAAAGTCGAGGACTGGCCTGACCTTATCATGTTTGAAAAATGGCTATCACGAATGGCATTCGTGCTTGAAGGGTTTTCAGCGTTTAAAGGGGAACCCAAAGAAGAAGACCGACGCAACGCAAATAGAGAAAAACAATTCTCGAAGACATCGAACTTCAGTGCAAGTTCAAACCTGCAAGAAACCAAGCAGACGCAAAGCGATCACTGCCCATTAGCCGATGGTACTCATAAAATTTGGAACTGTCCATCATTCAAAAACATGAGTGTGAATGATCGATACGTGGCAGTGAGGAGAGAACGCTTATGTTATGGATGTCTGGGAAAAGGACATGCAATCAAAGATTGCAAAGTCAAATTGTGCGGTTTAAACGGATGTACCAAAAAGCAAAACAGACTGCTACACTCAGAAAACCGAATGGACGAGGGTAGTCACGCAGTTAACGTAAGCGCAGCAACAATCAACCAGAGTAACCAAGTTACTAGTTTTCTTCAAATAATTCCGGTATCGGTTCAGAGTGGTGGTAACAGGCTGACTACCTATGCTTTCCTCGATAGTGGGTCAACAGTTTCATTCATCGACCAAAGTGTCAAGAATCAACTACAAGCCAAAGGCACGGACGTTACCTTGAACATAGCTGGCATACATGGGACGAAAGATTTGAGGACAGAGAAGGTTCCTATCACAATAAAGGGACTACATTCAAATGTGCATTCAGTTGAAGCGTTTGCACACCCATCAATCTCGTTGGGAAACACAACATATGACTACAAGGAACTGAAGAACAAATTTAGACACCTGAATGTTCTCACTAACAGAACATTCAACCTGATGGAAGTAGGCATCATACTTGGACAAGATGCCTACGAAATTCAACGTCCATTGGACTATAAGATTGGAACACGAAGTGAGCCTTTCGCCGTCTTAACAGAATTAGGATGGGTAGTCAGTGGTCCCATGACAGGCAAGAAAAGTCAAAATGTTTGTCATTTTGCCTTCACAGAAGATGTGAAAGTGGCAGAAAATATCCAATCATGGTGGGACATAGAAACTTATGCTTCCAAAATAAATGTTGTAAGTCAATCAAAGAAAGAGCAACAAGCTCAGAAGTTTCTAGAGAGCACTACAAAGTTTACAGGCGAGCGGTACGAAGTGGGCATGCTCTGGAATGAACCAGAACCCAGTCTTCCAAACAACTACGGCTCAGCCCTTGGTCAGCTCTACTCACTGGAACGAAGATTCCAACGAGACCCAAAGTTAAAAGAATTGTATCAACAGTCAATTGATACAGATGTTGAAAAGGGATTTGTGAAGATCCTTGGTAAATCAGAATTCAAAGGCACTTTCGGAAGAAAATGGTATTTGCCACATCATCCAGTACTAAACCCCAACAAACCGGGTAAAGTTCGCCGTGTTTGCAACGCTGCAGCAAAATACAAGGACGTATGCCTAAATGACAAGCTGTTAGCCGGACCCGATCTACTACACGGATTGATCGGAACAATATTCAGATTTCGAGAAGGACCAATTGCCCTAACCGCGGATACTGAATCAATGTTTCTGCAAGTGCAAGTTCCTGAACGGGATAAAAGCTGCTTGAGATTCCTGTGGCGACCAACAATGAACGAACCTGTGCAAATTTACGAGTATCAGCGTCATGTTTTCGGAGCAAAGAGTTCACCAACATGTGCCAACTACGCTCTGAAGCGAGTAGCGATTGATAACGAGGACAAGTTCCCTATTGCAGCAAAAGCAATCCAAAACAACTTCTACATGGACGATTTCATCAAGTCAGTCGAAACACCTGAAGAAGCAATCAAAGTTTTCAAACAACTGCAACCTCTTCTCTCAAAACATGGATTTGAACTGAAGAAGTGGATCACCAACAACGACTTGGTAACCAACGCAATCCCAGAGGACTTGAGATCAATCAGCAAAACAAAGCAGGTTGAAGTAGAACCCAGCCAGGAAGGGTCATCAGTGCTTGGGCTTCAGTGGACGATTACCGATGATAGTCAACAGGTTTGTAGAGGTACAAGCAAAGAAGTTGAGACCCCAATCACCCAAAGGAAGATCTTATCTCTAGTTTCTTCAGTGTTTGATCCTCTTGGACTGTTTGCACCATTCAGTGTCCATATGAGACGACTCCTGAAGAGCATCTGGACCAAAAATGGACAACATTGGGAGAACTCAGTAGAACCTAACGAAGATGAAGAGTTTCTGGAGTGGAAGGCGCAGCTTCCAGAAGTAGCAGAAACTAGCATTGATAGAAGATACTTCAGCGCAGCCAAGGACAAATGGGAACTTCATGTGTTTGCCGACGCATCTGAAGATACAATGTGCGCAGTGGCATACCTACGTTCAAAGCCCAAAGAATACTCAGCAGACTTAGCATTTGTAATCGGAAAGTGCAGAGTCGCACCGATGCGACACCTTTCCATACCACGCTTAGAACTACAAGCAGCAGTGATGGCGGCGAGACTTAAAGAAGAGATAGTGAAGGAATACGAATCGAAGATTCAAAGTTGCAACTTCTGGACAGACTCCACTACTGTTCTGCAATGGATTCACAGCTCCCACCGTAAGCAAAATGTGTTTGTTGCAAACAGAGTAGCTGAGATTTTGGATACAACTAATGTTTCACAGTGGAATTATGTGAGTGGTATTAACAATCCAGCTGACATCGGGACACGAGCGATCAATGTTGACGAACTTAAGAGAAGCGAATGGCTCACTGGGCCGGCCTGGTTGAAGCAACGAGAGAACGAATGGCCTGAACAGTTGAGTTTAACATTTGCTTCAGACGAACAAAACGACGAAATGGTCTTCTCAGCAAAGGTTGAAGAGAAAAAGCCGATGATTCAGTGGGAACGATTCAGCAATTACAATCGACTAGTAAATACAATGGCATACATACAGCGTGTATTCAAAAAACACAAACCGGCAACAAAAACACTAAGTGTTCAAGAAAGAGAGGATGCACAAGCAAGCATATTCAGACTACTGCAGCAAGAACAGTTTACTGAAGAGATGAAATCTCTCAAGGCTGAAAGGGAAATTCCAAAAAAGAGCAAAATCCTCCAGTTTTCACCATTCATAGACCAGCAAGGACTTATTCGTGCTCAAGGCAGAATAGGTAAAAGTCATCTGAACTTCGAAACCAAGCATCCAATACTGTTACATTGGAAGCACCATGTAGTTGAATTACTCTTGCAAAATGAACATAAGAATAATCACCACGAAGGTACTGAACATGTCAGAAACATAGTCCAGCAAAAATTCTGGATCCTAGGCATACGAAATGCTTTGAGATCGATCAAAAACAAATGCATTAGATGTCGAAAGGGAAAAGCCCAAACAAAGGCACCAGTAATGGCAAATCTACCTGAAGAACGATTAGTGGCATCAACAGTGTTCTCGAATGTGGGCGTAGACTATTTTGGACCATTCACAGTAAAGATTGGTCGAAGAAACGAAAAGCGTTGGTGTTGTCTATTCACATGCCTTACTGTACGAGCGATACACATAGGGATTTCACCAAAACTAGACACTGATTGTTGTCTGAACGCAATTATGCGATTCATTGCACGAAGAGGCAAACCGGTCAAAATTATTAGCGATAACGGGACAAACTTCGTTGGAGCTGAAAAAGAACTGGCAGAGTATATAGCAGCATGGAACAAGGTGTGAATTGAAGAACATCTGATTCAACAAGGTATCAGATGGAAGTTCAACCCACCTGCAGCACCACACTTTGGAGGAGTGTGGGAAAGACTGGTTAGGAGTTGTAAGAAGGCAACGTGCGCAGTGCTGGGCAATCGATCAGTCACGGAGGTCGTTCTGTCAACCACGATGTGTCTTGTTGAACAGACGCTGAATGCTAGACCGCTGACACAAGTCAGTTCTGATGCTACCGATTTAGAAGCTATTACTCCAAACCATTTCCTACTTGGCAACAGGAACCTTTGTTTACCGTATCTATCAGGTGCAGAGCAATTTGTTGATCATAGAAAGCGCTTCCGACAAACACAAGCTTACGCAGACCTCATCTGGGACAGATTCCGTAAAGAATACTTGCCAACGTTGAATAGTCGAAAGAAATGACAGACCACAACGGACAGAAGTCTTCAGCAGGGTGATCTTGTGTGGTTAGTGGAAGACAGTAACAAAAGTGGATATTACAATCTGGGTCGAATAATCGAAACCTTTGAAAGTTCCGACGGACTGATTCGATCAGCGACAATCCGAACGAAAGATGGATACTACAAGAGACCGGTAGTGAAGCTCGCTCCAGTGCTATCAATGGACAAAGATGTTTTCACGAAGGAAAACAGGGCCGGCGATGTTGGAGCTGAGCTTAAGGAATAACAAGCTTGCATAGGCGGGGAAAATAGAAACAAAACACTTTCTGTTGTCTTAGTCATTTAATAGTTATAGTTATAGTTTGTCACGTGAGAAAAAAGAGAAAAGGGGGAAATAACAAAAAGCAACACACAGAACTCAACGTAGCAGCCGCAGAAAACGGCTTAAATATAACAGCAAAATATTGCAAAAACAAATTGTCTTGAGCAGTAAATAACGTGTTACTGTGTCTTGAACTAGAAATATTCCTGAGCAGTAAATTGTTACTGTGTCTTGTATTCAAAATATTATTCTTGAGCAGTAAATTCTGTTACTGTGTCTTGTACCTACGAATTAATGGAGCTGAATTTCAACTGTTACGACCCCAACTTCTGGCATTCTCAAATTGTGAGTACAAACAGCAAAAGCCAACTTAAGTTTATGCGTAAATATTTTTGCAAAAACAGGTCTTAGACATATATCTTTGTCTTCGATTTGTTTTTTCTATCGGATTGAACTGGTATACATAAAGAGATCCCGTATTGTGTGATCTGTAGCAATCCAGTTCAAATTGATAGTTGAAAAAACTAAGATTAGCCAATAATTACGAACAGAGTAGTTAATGCAACGGTAAGTACAGCAGAACGGATATACAGTTACAACAGCAAACTGCATAAACGAAGTATCCGGACAGATTTTGTAACCACTCAGAACGAACTGGGCGGTGTAAAACTTTCTTTGTGAAACACAAGGAGAGCAGCCGTTACAATGCAAGTGTTCCATTATTGCCATAAATTAAGCAATGAAACGGATTTAAGTTGTAGACATAACGACAGAACCTGCGTAAATAAATACAAATAAGTTGGTACAAATAAAAGTTGATATATGACTTAAAGCCCTTTCTGCGTCACCATAAGGTTAAAATTCTGGCAGATTTCAATATACCAGTTGAATTATATGAAAATGAAAAAAGAAAAAGTGAAGATTTCTCGAAAAAGTAAAGGATTCCTTGTTGAAAAGATGCAAACATGAAGGAGCACTTTTATTGTATATTTGACATTTTTTTTATTTCTAAGACAAGGTTTTAATTTCGCTACAACTTAATGAGCAAGCAATTGCAGGAAATTTCATGTGAGATTGCCAATTGAATTGAATGTAAATTGGCTTGGGTTAAAAACAACACTCAGTTTTGAAACTGCTGCTTGAAACAATCAAAAACAAGGGAAATTAGCGTTTGTCCTTGCAGTAATATTTGATGTCCTGCAGCTGAAAGAGATCTCTGTTATTTATAAAACGGATTTTAGCGTCCACTTAAAATAGGTTGAACGAGCATTTTTCGAACAAAAATAATTTATCAAATTCAAAGTTGGGGTTTATCTCATAAAAAGGATTAAAAATTTTGGGTGTACTTTCAACGTACGTTTTAACGAACTTGTCATTTCTTAGTAAGTTCATTTTTTTGATGCAGAATTCAACGTACAAAAACAGGAGAAAAAATTAAACAAGGTATATCTCGGGAAGGAGAAAGTGATAATCTGGTCCTAAAAAAATGAAAACCTTTTCTGTAAAAAGGATGAGAAAAAGTAAGCGTACTTTCAACGTTTATCTTGTTAATTTTTCCACATCTGCTTCAGCACAAGGTTTCATTTTTAGAATATTTCAATGCACAAGTTGTTCCACTAAAGTTGAATTGCAACTGACATCTTTATTTAATGTGAGGCTTTCTTCGGCCGAAATTTTTTCTAAAAACTTTCCAAAATTCTGCTATAGCAATTGACAAAAAAGTGAAATCATTCTTTTCTCGGGATGAGTTTTCTGACGCTCTGCAGTGGACAACACTTTTTGCCAAAGACATCCTGCTTTCCTTGGAAGTATAGTCCTTGGAGGGGTTGTGGCTCGTACGTCCCACCGTATTCCGACGCTCAATGTGAAAATCGCTTAAATTAGGTGTAAATAGTTTTCACACGGCAATTAAATAGCCCAAAAAGGAAAATACTTCCAAGGAAATGTGGTTGTATTTAGGTTTGACGGTAAGGGCATTCAGCAAAATTTTAATTATTTTACTATTTAATATTTTAAGATTACTAAAATTATACTGCAATTAATCTGCCGCAAAATTCTTCGTGGAATGTGCTTCGGCAAAAATTTTTTTCGGCGGAAAGTAGATACCACTTTTTATTTTCGAGCTTAAAAATGAAAAGCACTGACTAAAATTTCCATTTAGGCAACCGACTTTTCTTCCTCGAAGTTTGTTAGTACGTTTCACACATACAATGTATTAAGATCGGAAAAGTGATATATAGTTACAAAAGTGAGTAATTTTAAAATTTGATATCGGTAGACGCTAGTAATGATGGGACAAAAGCAGAAACAATGCGTATAACATCTATTTTCCATAAATTGGCTGTCTATCTGTTTCTTTATTGTACAATAATAAATAAATGACTCCCGAAAACTATTGAAATGTCATATATGATTAGTTTTCATGCAAACAGGGTGCGGGGAAAAGCTGTCAAAACTGGGTCCAAGATACTGATAGTAAACATGTAGGGTGAAGCAAATTTGGACTTGCTCTGCAGGTAGATGAAATATCCATTTTTCGTTCAATGTATAACCTTGGCTGTGGAAGCTAAGTTTACCTGAACGAATTTATAAAATGTTCTGAACAGAGGTTGCAAACTTACCCAAGTAGACCCGAATTGATCAGACTGCAGCAAGAAAGAAATCCAGACACTACACCTAGTGTACAGGGAACCCAATTGGCATAGAGTAACTCACGGACTGTCACAGCTAGATTGTCCATTTATATATGTATCTATGTATAATAACAGGACGAAGGGAAGATGAAACAAGTTTGTATTTACAACAGGTCATCTGTGGTAAACACTCTCAGAGTGAATTAGGAGTCAATTTTCACTGTTGATGGATCTTGCGGTTGTATTCCTATTGAGAACATCAAAATGATTCATCAATCTATTGAATGCTAGCTGCTTGTTCAGCTCCTTAAAACAGCGCTATTATAAAAGTATATCTACATGTTGAAACGCCGAATATGTTACGAGGATATAGTTAAATTTTGCTATCATTTCTGATTTTCTGTATCATTCAAAACATTATAGATCCCGGATCAATTTGAGGTGCTCGATAGAAATCTGCTGACCAGTCCAATTGCGAGTTTGGCACATGATCATTCACAAATAAAGAAATGAAAGTTTATCAAACAAGGAGGCTCGTTAATGTGCGTTCGCACATCAAGTTCCGACCCGAGCTCATCTACATTTTTGACTAAATTGTCAACCAAAAGAAGAGAAAACCAAATATAGGTGTTTGAGTTTTAAGGAATCGTTTCACACCCAAACCACTAATCGAATTACATAATGCCATGCCTCATTACAGCGCTCAGAAGATCTGCCAATAAAAAGACTCGGAGAAAAAACAAAAAAGCAAAACTAAAAAGTTAACGGCAAAAACTCAATATCTAAAAGTAAAAACACCTAGTAAACAACGTCAAAATGCAATCAGATAAAACCTTAACTACACAAATTTTTTAAACCTTAACTAAACAGCAGATGGGGAGAATTTTCCTTAATAAGACTAGGTAACAAGTAAAAACAAGAAATAATGAGGCCAAATTCAAAAATCTATCAATTTTTAAACCAAATAATTTCAAACTTCTTAAAAATCATTAGCTTTTAACATAATAGTTCTCGATAAATTTGGTAAAAAAGTCATTACAAAACTGATAGGACCTGTCTTTGGTTAGACTAAGCCATGGAAATGGACTAAAGAAGCAGAAAAGCTCAAGAAATTACAAACAATCTGAGAAAACACAAGTTATTGAAACCGTTAAAATCATTAGCTATTATCTAATTATTGTTTTTTTTACTTCAATTCTTATTAATGCTAAGTGAGCTAAACTTTTACTGAACGATTAAATGAGTTCACTCGGGTCTCACTTGAATAAAATTGGGGTCTGTTATTACGCAAATGTTGTGTAAGAAAAAAAAACAGAAATATTAACCACTCACAAAACATTTACGAAACCGCATATTGTCCCACAAACAACACATCGGTTTCAACATAAAATCGATGAAAAGCTTATATATTGAAATACAAGGAGTTGGATGGGACCTATCAATGATGAGAATAAAATACAATATGACGAAAAGAACAAAAAAAATATACAAAAAAACTATACAAAAACCAAAAAACAAAAAAATGAAAACGAATAATATCATAAACTTCAAAACTAACTGCATGGAGTAATATCATTCAGTGGATCCACAATAAAAAGCTCATTTGACCTCTCAGCATTTTAAGACTACATAGGGAATAAAAAAGAGCAAAAACAGCAAATTTTAAAAAATTGAGACAAAAGTCTCGAAGCCATAAAAAAATGAAAACTCCAGTACAAACGTTTGTATTTTCGGTTAAATTTTTAACAACAATAGGATTCTTCTTTCTTTAAATAAAACACTTCAAAACTCCATAAAAATGAAGAAATATTTAAAAACCAAGAAATCTTTGAGAAGACCCGTAGTATAAACGACATTAAACTCAATAGCTTTCAACGGAAGTCAATAAATACGCTACGTTACGCCTCAATGGGAAGAAAATGTTCTTTGTTGTTGATCAGTCCTCAATAAGACATCAGAACAAGTCTTTTGACTATGAAAACAACAACAAATACAGGCAAAAAACCAAAAATTCATTAGAAAAATGAGAGAAGAAATTGTCAAAGCCATTTAATCCACAATCTTTTCCATGGAAACTTTATCCATGATTCTTTTATTGTTTTCTTTGAGCCATTGGGAACTATCGAAAATAGGATAGTGTGATAAGATTCCAAACGGAAGCAAAAATATGAAAAAAAATCCAAAAAATAAAAAATATTTGAAAAATGGTCGCATCGAAGCCAAAAACCAATAATTGAAGAAAAAACAGCTAACCAAATTATTTTTGTTTGCAATAGAAAAATTGGGGGTCTTGTTTTTGCTGATATTGACTTAAAGTTCGCAAAAACAAGTTTAAGATCGGCTAACGTTCAGAAAAAACTTTTTTGGAAAAATTTTTTAAACACCATTAGCTGTCCACTCAAAGCACTAGATAGGTTCACTTAAAGCTCCTTAGGAAGACTATTGAACGTTTAGTCAACTTGTTTATTGCATAGGACTTCAAAAATTCAGTAAAATCTGGAAAAGAAAATCAAAGTTTCACTAAAAATTACGAACACTCAGAGTCGAAGACAAAAAAATATGAGCGATTCCTTGAAAGCTATTTTTTTTTCATTGAGCATCATTGGACTTTAAATGAGGATTGTCATTAGCGGAACCTTCAAATGAAAAGTGACTGTTTTCTTAAAAACAAAAAAATGGTAAATGTTTTTCTAAAAAGACAGCTCTCGAATAGAATTGGAATTTTTTTGATAGTAAATTTCACTATGAGAACAGAACTGGTCTTTTTAATTGCCTTTCGTCTATTAGGAATACCCAATTGATGCATTTTGTAGCGTGAGAGGCAATTTTGAAGAGAAATTATTATAGAAAAAAATGTTAATTCGATTAAAGATTACGCTAAATGTGAACAAAAGTGAACCAAATATCCTGTGTTCACATGAAACTTTCAACCTCGATAACTCCTCAAAATAAAAACGAAATTCAAAAAATCTTTTAAAATTTCGAATTCTACGCTGGACGAGCTTTTGAATGATACCACTCACAATTCTCTACGATGAATATATCGATCGGCCAAAATTGTCTGAACAAAAAACCATTTGAGTATATAGTTCCTCCCCCACAAGTGGGGTCGGAACAATAAAGATAATTCAACTTTTATTGTAAAATTTATCATTATAATTACAATTTTATAAAAAATAATACAAAAGTTTTTACTTAAGTGTGATAAATAATTGAAAAAGTTTAAACGATTGAATTTTTTTTTATAAAGCAGCAGTTAAAATTGAGGAAAAAATCCATAAAGTAACTTTAAGTGAATTGAAAAATTGTAAAACAGATATTATATGGGATCATATATGTCGTTATTCAGTAAGAGATTGGATGAGTTCCTTGTAGTCCTCAAAACTCACTCTTCCATCTCCATCCCTGTCTGCAAGTCTTATCATCTCCTCTGCATCAGAGTCACTTATCCTCTCTCCAAGCGCCAACAACATTCCCTGAACACACTACTTTTTACTGCAACCCCCCCCCCCCCCCTCACATCTATACAGACCACAATCAGTGCGAAACGTGCATTAGTTTGTGTCACGCGCGAGCTATCAAGAACAAAGATTTTTGTTGGGGGCCTGCGTGGGTTTGAGGGGGTACACGTTGCTATGATTGTCTTGTGGGTACAGTTACTGGGTAGTATTTTTCAATTTTTTAATGGTCTAGAAAATGCCAAGCTCTGATTTGCGTAACAACAGTGAATAAAAAAATACTCGTGCCTATAATCCGCGGATATTTTATAAAGTGTCCGTGTTTCCATTGGATGTAGTTTGTGTCAATACTTTACTTTGTCACTGTTTTCAGCAAATCCGTTCATTGAGCCTAGAAACTTTTGATCTGTTATTGATCACTTACGATTCATTTGAGATATCAATTTTTCTCGAGCCGAGCTGATCTATGGGTAAGTGCTATTCAGCAATTAAAAGCCTTTAATAGTTTTTCGAATATTGAATTAGTAACACACTGGCACTAATTTTTTTAAGTCTTAAACTAATGGTCGACGATACAGAAATTAAGTAAAAACTCAACTTCAAAAGCTCACAAAGTTGAAGCTTGAAATGAACTCTAAAATGGTATTTCAGAGAAGGCTCGACGCAATTGCCCCATTACCCCCATTACCCCCCACCCCCTAATCTTACATCGTTTTACCCCCGTAGACAATTACCCCTACTCTTACATCAGATTGTGGGTAATCGGGGGGTAATTTCGACACGGGAAAAAGCACCGATATTATTTCTCACCTTAACATCATCAGGTTCAATGTATTGACTGTGGTTCTTGTCGAAGCTGTAGAAGGCTATCTAGAACAGATAAAGAGTCCCAGAGAAAAGTGTTTAATCCTAGATATCTATCCCGATACTTATCACACACTTTCGTACCTGGCTGGAGTAAATGGAAATGTATAGTTAGAAATCTGAAAAGAAAATATGTTACCTGTATGGCAGAACACAAAATTTATCGAAAGCTCTTTAGTAAATCAAAATATGTAGATTTGTTTTAATTCCAGATGATATGCATTTCCTACGTATAAATGGCTTTAAAAAATTCTTAAATAATGCTCATTTTAGTCCGTTTCACATTCAGGTGGTTTATCATAATGGTTCCCTCGAATTCACTTGTTTTTTAGCAATATGATTAACACATGAAATTGGTGTTTTAGGTTATATTTTCGTTTAATCTTCAAAAACTGTCATATATTGAGCATTAAAAGCCTAAACTGGGAGCCAGAACTTCGATAAAAAGAAAAACTTTTTAACTGGAGTCAAAGAAAAATTAAGTAACTGCTTTTTTTTTCAAGCTCAATTAGCGGTTTCAAATTTGTTGGCGATCTGTCTGTTTGTGCTCCCCAGAATGTTATGCAAATAATATGCACTCACGAACTTTCAGACACAAAGAGAAAAAGATTCTTTGTCGACATCACAAATTTGTTATTGTAAACAGATCAAAAATCTCTGCAAAAAGTTTGTTCTGAGGAATATTTGTAGTACCAGAACCATCGTAGTAAAAACGTAAAAGCAATATTAGGACTCCCGATAAAGTGGTTTCCCGTATCAGATGGAAAGTTCTTCGATGCGTTTTAAAATGTAGAGGATACCATGTATATAGACCACACCTGGCGAAAACAATATCAAGTTCGCCGGAATCAATGCTTTTTGCAAAGGAAGCTTAGAGACAGGCTACATATCAATATATTTTAGTTGTGGAAATTTCCAGATCACGTTTGGAGGAAAGTCTCTTAGCGTGATATGGGACAAAATGCAAAAAAATTTTTGCCTCAACTATTTGCACGGTGCTGGACTCCATTAACATTAGGATCATACAACTCTCTTGGATTCTTTCTGTCGTCTCAGTTTAAACAAGGCAACAATCTTTTCATGCTTGGAAGTGTAGATCAGAGTCAATTGTTGCTCGTATTTAGATCGCCAAATTTTGCCACTGATAATGACTATAGATACTTTTAAAAATTGTTTCATTTCTTTGAATTTTTTAAATGAAATTGTCGATTCTCTTTGACCAAGCAAATTATTGAAAGCCAAACAAAATTAGTGTTTTCAAACTTGGAAAAAAACTATATATTTTGCTCCACGTGCAATAATGAGACTCAAGGTTTTAAAGCAGACAGCAATCAATTTGTTCGAGATATGTCAAAAGAACGAAAGTTTTGACATATCAAAAGAACGAATGCAGACAGCAATCAATTTGTTCGAGATATGTCAAAAGAACAAAAGTTTTTTTGAAATGGACCAAAAAAACTTAGAACCGGAGTGCCTATTGTCTCTGTAAACTTTTCGGATCTATTGAGTTTTGTCCTCCCCCTCCCGTTGTTTTTCGTCCTATAAGGTTACATGACAATTTACCCAATTCCATTTTACCCAATGCCATTTTACCCAATACCAACTTACCCAATGCTTTTTGATCTTTTTGTTCAATTATCCGATTGCAGTCGCCATTAGCAGTCGCTATTACAAGGATGGTTTAAAATGTTTGCGGACAATATAATCCCATGTTCGGTTGTGATAGTTTCATATCAAGTCCCACAGGCCATTTAATTATATAGTCCGCTAATTCCATGTTCGGTTGTGATAGTTTAATATCAAGTCCCACGGGCCATTTACTAGTCGGCAAAATAGTCGTTTTGGTTAATTTAGCAATGGGGTAAATTGGGTAAGTTGGCATTGGGTAAAATGGCATTGGGTAAAATGGCAGGTTGGGTAAAATGGCAATGGGTATAATGGCATTGGGTAAAATGGAATTGGGTAAATTGTCCGCTTTTTTGAAATAATTGTTCCGACCCTCTTGAGGGGGGAGGAACTATATACTCAAATGGGTTTTTTTTGTTCCGTGAATTTTCGCCGATCGATATATTCATCGTAGAGAGTTGAGACTGGTATCATTAGAAAGCTCGTCCAGCGTAGAATATGGAATTAAAAAGATTTTTTAAATTTTCGTTTTCTACAGGGAGTTATCGAGGTTTAAACTTATGAGAAAAGTAGAGTGAATTCACGTTGTTTTTATTCACTTTTTCCGGAATTTTCGCCTAAATTTTCGTCAATTTTGCTAAAATTTAGTAAAATTTTTGCGAATAGTGTCATTGTTTGAGAATAGAACAATCAACAAGCATTGTTGATTGTTTTGATTTATTTTTTTGGAAAAAAACTCTGGATAAATATTACAAAATTCAGCCTTTTTCATCAAAAAACGGCACGAAATAAGCTACTTTAGTCCACTTTGATTAAATTTGCCTGCAGTACAGCCCCAAACAATACTCATACAATCTTTGTAGACTCAGAAGGGGGCTATTCCTACTTCGGCGTCCGTTAAGGGTGCTCTGTAATTAAAAATTTGCCGTTTTTTGCTAACTTTACTCGTTGGTTTTCAGAATTGCAGAATTTATTTTTGAGTTTTCAACGAACAAATAATCTATATCTACAACATTCGAAAAATCAATTGTTCCTAACGAACAATAAGCATTAGCAGGGCTAAATTTTGGCCAATCTTGGACTGTTACAATCCAAAAAGAAGTCGGATTGCAATCAGTCGGTCTTTTTTTTTTTAAAAAAAAGACGTTTTTTTAAATAAAAAGGAACAGAACATGTCAAATCAAAGCGTAGGAGTAATAGGTCTATTTGGTTTTCTAAGGAGCTCCAAGCTAATGCATTTAAATTTTTACTTGAAAGTTTATGGTCATTTCGACCTTTAAAAATAATTGATTTTCAAATAAATAATGGCTTAATTAACTTTTCCTCTATTTTTTTTCTTGATTTGTTCAACTTCTAGCTTAGTGTGAGCAAAGAAAGAATACTTCTTCATTCTACTGATTTGAAGTGTATTCTCGGTTGTGGTTCTAAGCCAGAAGTTATTCTTTTCTGGATTTGATACTACTAGGTTTCAGTTTTTTTGTTTTAAGATATTTGCCAGTTTTTCACGTTTTCTAGTTTTGTCACCTTATCGCATTATTGAGCGTTCTCATATCACATTATAAGCGTTCAAAATATATCATTATTGCACTTATTAAAATCTTGAACAACATAGATTACCGTTTTGACAGCACCGACACCTCTTTCTTGAAGAAATTAATTGAAATTTTGTCTTTAACTGTCATTTTTACTTTGTTGTTTGGGTTGTATGAATTTTTCTGTAAATGGATAGGTTTCATCGGTTTTTCATGGACAAATTGATGAGCAGATCTTCTGATATTAGTACGTAGCTGATGGCTTCCATGACTTAGAAAAAAAATTGTTTAACAAAACTAAAAAAAAAACTTTTTAACTTCGCAATTTTGTTCTTTCTAAATTTCTTTTTGTTACCTGATCTTGTTAGTTAAATACAGGTCAAATATGACATTATGGGTGACAAGGGAAGGTGTCAAAGGGGATTGATGTCCCAAAATCTATTTTTTTCGTATTCGTTATGACCTTACTGGCTTCGACACTGGTTTTTCACAAAAACAAAGTAAATTAATTTAGTTTTTGTCATACTTGACGTTGTTTTTGTACACGCAAGAAAAAATCTGGATATTTGCAGGTCTCATGGCTTCCTGTGGATGAATAAGTGACCCTATTTAAATAGTTTTTTTGTAATTAATGTCTTTCATGACTTTGGATGTAATTTTGCTTCGAAAAAAATAATCAAAACTATTACATACTTTTACGTTTCGCTTTTTTGTCAACTTGTTACCTAGTCTTACTAATGAATGGCCATATACTACTTTGTCGCTCTTTGAAAAAGGCGCAATCGAGAAATATTTGAGGGCCAAAATATGGCTTGACGGTTTGGACAGCGTTTTCTGTTAAGTTTCAAATGAATTTTGGTTTGTTGTTGTTCTTTTTAGCCGCTGAAAAAAAGGAGTAAGGACAGTTCCTAAAGCCCTTCTATAGCAGAATTGGTAAACGTAAACCTTTGGGATATTTTTTGGTTCGTAATATTTTTTATTAATTTGAATTTAATTGTTTAAAAAAAGCGAATGTTTTAGCTTTTTTGTTTTTGTTCTTTTTTGTCTAATTGTTACCAAAACTTTTTTTGGACTGGTCCAATATATTTTCTGATGGTTTATAAGTTATTTTGTTTAGTTTTAGCTTTATCTGATGGTATGTTAACTTTGTTATTAAATTTCTTTTTTTCAAAACGGATATAAAATTTTTGATGTAATTAATGTTTGTTGTTGTTGTTGTTTGATTTTGCTGTTCAACTTGACTCGCTTTCTTAATATTGGCATATCACAGCAATCAATTGCATCAATTTTTGCTCCTCTGAGTTATTTGCTTTGGAGGCTATCTTATCGTTCATACACAATTTTTTTTGAAAAATGCTTGTGCTTTTTTGAGTTTTTTGGGATTCCCAAAGAAATAATTTTTGTGTTTTTCTATCTGTTCCTCATTTGGTAGACAATTATGCCAAAATTGTGGATGGGCGGGGTCGGAACCTTATGTGCCATCGCACATTACCGAGCCGCCTTGTTTGTTTCTATATCAAACATTGTTTCGCAGGATACTATTTAAGGCTAAAAGTGGTTACCCTGAGCAGTTCCTCTTCAAACATTTCTTGTTGACGTTTCTTCAGTAGATCCAGAAACTCTTGAAAAGTGATGTCTCCTGATCTGTCCGTACCAGCCTCCGCCAGAATTTTTCTTACATCTAAAGTTGTTGCACTCTGAAAACAATTAATGTTTGCTCAAGTTAGCATTCGTTCTACACCCCAACTTAAACTCCCCACCCGTATTATCAACCTGAAGCAAATTTAGAACGTGGACTGCTCTTTTTTACATGCGTATTGATTTTAAGAATTTTCTTAAATAACAGAAGTTATGAGAATTTAACACCGACAAGTTGACAATTAACAAGATTACGATGAAAGCTCGTTAAGTAAATAAACCATCTTTAAACAGACAATTGGCCTGTTTCATGCTGATAAAACTTTTTATCGAGGTAAAATGGTCGGGTTAAAGACATCGAGTGGTTAAAAACAAGAAACTATCTCTGCTGTCAAAGCAGTTTATATATTTTTTTAATCATAGCATTACCGCTGAAAAAGCTCATTTGAAAAAAATTTGACCAAAGTATAGCATGCGGTGTCGGCAAACTCAGACCGAAGCCCAAAAAATTGATATTGATATAGTTGAGCATAAACATATTATTCAAAATATTTCACTTTATTTACAGAATAAATCCAAAGCCATCAAGTACCACCTGGTTAACAAAAAAATAATCAAAATGCATGCCTAAAAACTACGAGACAGCTTGATCTTCAAGATACGTAGAAAGTTTATATACGATATTTATAATAAATTTTAAACTAAAGGATGACTTTACGTTTAGATAAATTGAATACAAAATTTGTGAAATTTTGAGTGAGGTTACATATATCGACAAACTAGAAAACTGATTTTACCATCATCTAGAACAAACAAAGAGCCTCGGTAATGTGCGTTTGGACATGATGTTCCGACACCACTCATCTACATTTTTGTCTACTAAATGAGGAAGAGATTAGAAAAATACTAAAAAACCACACTATATGAACAAAACAAAATAACTTAGAGGGCCGATGAGACCTGTCAATAATAGAACTGCCAGAAACGACGGCGATATAAATCAAACAATCTTAAATACTAATTACGATCAAAACGCGTTGTCCATTTTTAAAAAAAAAATAATTATCAAATAAAACTCATAGTGAAGAAAAATACACCTGTACTTCATTACAACAAATTACGGGACTTTTATACTTGCTAAAAAGTCGACAAGAAAAGAGCAAAAGCGCAAAGTTTAAGAAATCGTTGCCGTCTTTACCTATGTCAAACTAATTTGGATAATTTGAATTTAAAATTTGTGAAATTTTGAGAGGTTACATATATCGACAAACTAAAAAACTGATTTTACCAACATCTAGAACAAAAAAAGAGCCTCGGTAATATGTGTTTGGACATGATGTTCCGACACCACTCATCTACATTTTTCACTTAATTGTCTACTAAAGGAGGAAGAGATTAGAAAAATACCAACAAACCACCCTATATAAACAAAACAATATAACTTCGAGGGCCGATGAGACCTGTCAATAATAGGACTACCAGAAACGACGGCGATATAAGTCAAACAATCTTAAATATTAATTACGACCAAAACTCGTTGTCCATTTTTTTAAAAAAACAATAATTATCAAATAAAACTCATAGTGAAGAAAAACACACCTGTATTTCATTACAACAAATTACGGGACTTTTATATTTGATAAAAAGTCGACAAGAAAAGAGCAAAAGCGCAAAGTTTAAGAAATCGTTGCCGTTTTTTACCTATGTTAAATTAATTAAAAACCTTAAGTTTCATCTGAAATCACTGCGAGAGTCATTTATACTTCCATAAAAAGTGATTGCGATCTTTCATTATCCAGGATATGTCATACAACTAAAAAAAGATAGAAAAAAATAAAGGAAAAAAATTCAAAACTGGCACAAAAATGGTGTCCCAGCCAGTTGAACATTAGACTGTTCACTAAGATCAAAACATTCTGTAGCAACAGAACCACCCAATTTTGTGTTACTGTGAAAAGGAAACAAAAATCTTAAAAAAATGTGCAAATAAGCAAGAATCACAAAGATTTTATGATGACACGTAGAAGCATGAACAAAGACCATTTCAAAAAAACAAAATAGATATGAAGAGCAAGTTGTATTCAGTAGATAATGGATGTAATTTGATCTCTATATAGAAACTAAGCGACAATTTAACAAAAATAAGGCTGTCAAAGCTCAAAAAGTCTTTGTTTTTTTTTTAAAAATTTCAAAATTTTTAAAAGAGATAAGCCTTCAACTAAATGAATAGAAGTTTATCTTGCAATGTTTTAGAAAACTAATTAAGCCTGTCATTATTGAGACTAAGGTATGAGACTAATAATTAAAATAAATACAACCCGAACTAAAAACATCACAACCAACTTTATAAAACAACAGTGTTGACGCCATTACATTTATAATATATTAACGGCAATAAAATTGCATAATAACTTGCGACTGCATTGAACAGCATACAAATATTTTTTTAAAATGACTATCTCAAAATGACAGCTAAAAGAACCACAAACATTAAAAAGTATCTAAAACTCGAAAATCTTCTCAAACATATTGATTAAGCCCTAAAGACATCAGTCAAAACGATTAATTATCAGAGAAAAAATTGTCTGGTTCATGACAATGTGAAACTTCACGAAACAATGAAAAAAACTTCACGAAACTTCTCAGTAATGAAATTAAGTTAAAAAAAGAAACGAAGTATTTTAAAAAGACGAAAAAGTGACGAAAACCTGAAAAAAATGAAAAGTTGGTGAACCTTTATTTGTTTTAAGACTTTCACTAATTTCTTTGAAAGTAAATGAAATTAATCACTATATATCAATATCAGTTGTTCAGTTCATTTACAAATCTACAGTTGGCCACTGAGAACATTTTTTACCCAATGTAGAGCATACAAAAACATAAAATAAATTAAAGACAGGACAAAAATAAGAAAAAGCATTAATTTCTGCTACAGAAAGTTGTGGTATCTCTTAAAATCATAAGTTATAAAAACATTAATTGTGTTAAATAACTTATTTTTTGAACGGCTGAAACATTTTCTTAGTGGATTTTCCATTAAAGTGACAATGAACTACAGAAAAAAAACAACAGCAAAAACTGTCCTTTCTGTACAAAAACTATAAAATTTTGCATGAAAACTCGTAGTACTATAACCAAGAAGCTGTTATTTAAAAAAAACAGCAAAAAGATGAGTTTTTTTATAGGTAAGTTATTTTGACTTGTATTTACTGAGACAATACTTAAAATGTGATAGAAAAGAGATAAAAAATCTGAAATATAATAAAAATAATCATTTTCATAGCAGACATTACAAAACGACCAAATGCATCGTATAGATTCACTTACATCTCTTGAAGAAGCCAATTGAATCTTTGATCAGTTAGAAATAAAAATCAGACTTCTAAAAGAGTTAAACAGGAAGTCAAAACACAAGAATTTAGTTAAAGTTTTCTAAAAGCCATCGTCAAAGCCAAAAGAATCAATAATTTTTCTCTGAAAACAAATTTTATTTTTTCCGGCATCAATTTTCTTTTATTGCAATCTATCACTAACTGAGCCGTGAATTGAGAATTTTTTCAGTACTTAACATTAAAAAAACCAATAAAGGCAAAACTTTTGAAAAGTTAAGGCAGCACCCAATTGAAAGTTAAACATTTTCTGATTGTAAGAACCCATTGTCAGAGTAAACTTATCCTTGGTTTTGCCGCACGCCCAAAAAACCATCCAATTGTTTCAAATGTTTGGGAAATAGATCCTCTTTTAAGTCAAATGGTTCAAAAAACAATGATGCACTGTGTATAATTATTGAGTTCAATGTGCAAAAAGACGGCAAAATTTTAAAATTTTTATTCTAGAAGAATCTTAAAGGGCGCCTAAAAACTATAAAGGCAGCGTTCAAATAAAAGCTAAAGAATTTCTGATTGTAAGAATCCATGATGAGATCAAACCCATCCCTAATTTTGCGTCGCGCCCAATAAACCATCCAAATGTTCCAAATGTTTGTGAAATAGATCACTTGTTAATTTAAATGTTTCAAAAACCAAAGCAATGAGGCCTTTTGTGTAATTGTTGAGTTATGTTTGCAAAAATACGGCAAATTTTTGATTCTAGATGAACTGTAAAGGGTGCCGAAAGTCAATTAGCTCTCTTTTGGAGTTTAAGGAGATTGTGCCAGTGGTTTCTATGTCTCTTTCTCTGACAAACTTACACAAATGGGACCAGAAAATCAAAATTTGCGCCTATTTTTATGAAAAATTTTCCCATTTAGAAAATTTTCTCAAAAATTTTTGGCCAAAAAATTTCAATAAAACAGTTCGACCTAGCTCTTCTAAGTTTATTGAAAACAATAACACTCTGTCATTTAAAATTTTATCATAATTTTAAATACATAACCAAAGTTGTGCCAAATTTAGCGAAAATTTCAAAAATGTGAATAAAACTGTGAAATATTCGCAAAATTTTAAACCAATATAACTCGCTCTAGAAAACGAAATTCGAAAAACTGTTTTAAATTCCGTTTTCTGAGATGTACGTGCTTTCTGATAATACCACTCACAGCCCTATACGATGAATAATATATCAATCGGCCAAAATTGTTCAAACAAACCAACCCATTTGAGTATTTAGTTCCTCCATCACCACTTAAATGGGGGTTGGAACAAATATGCTAATTTTTCTCAAACGAGCAAAAGTGTGTTTCTTCGGTTTGCTTTTTTTCGCCGGTGAGAAAACGTTTTGGTTGGCAGCAATTCCACATCCACAAATTATTTCTTACCATTGCGTCTCTTCAAATTGATTATAAGCAGACGTTATTTAGCAGATAAAGAGCGAAATGCGAACAATTTTTTTGGGAAAAATTGGAAAAAATGAACTAATTAGCTCACGTCGATATGAGTATGACAAAAAATGTGATCAATTGGTGTCAAAGTACCGATTCATTCAAGGCAGTTTCATGCAAGTTTCTAATGTATGCCAATGGGTTATTTTTTGGTATCAAGTTTTCGAAGTTACAGCTATACTCTTCATTTTTATCGTCTATTATGTTACTGTAAGAAGTGTACTCAATCAGCTAAAGTTGTTTTTTTTTCATTTTGAGTCATTATAGAAGGCAGTTGAATTTTAAAAAAATCTCTCGGCCAGTTTTAAAGAATGGAAAAAGATCAGAGGAACTGGTGAACCAAAACTGAAACCGTTAGTGACACATGCAATTGGGTTTCAACCGGTTATAGCAACACTCTTGTGTACTGTTCCTATGAAACTCAAATAATTCCATTGCTTTCACTTTTTCAAGCGTGAGATATAGAACAGTTATTGTTTTTGGAAAAAAATGGACAAACTTGTCTGCAATAGAGCTTCCGATATGGTGATCTGATTCATAATACGCGATTAAACAAAATTTTTTATTGCACCTGTCAAAATAAAAAGGAAAGAATTTAGTTTCTATAACTTTAAAAAGGCTTTAAAAGATTAACGCAACTGTAATAGTTTTGCTTTAAATGCTCTTCCGACGGTTACAAGAAAAAAATCCGTGGGCAGAAGTTGTTATAAATCAGCTAATAATCGATTTTGCTACAAAATAAAGGTTCAATAAAATGTTGCATCGAAGGAGTACTTTTCTAAACAAAATTCGGTGTCAAAGGAACACAACTCAATAATAATCAATAAAAGTATATGTTCCTTTAGAATTAAACGGACTTGGAATTTTTTGACAAAAACCCACAGCAAACAAATTAAAGAAAAATTAGTAAAACAACTGATGTTACTGGCTTATTTTTTACACTTGTTGTTAAACAACAGGTTTGACGATTCTGTCGAATGTTTGAATGGTCGGATATCACATATTTGAATTATTTAACTGCTGGTTAATTTTTGAATCAAGCGAAAAGATCACTTGTGAAAAGTTAAAAAACACAATAATTTTTGAGCTGGTTTATTTTCTCTACACATTTCAGCTGATGAAAAATAAATTTTGAATCATATCTGAGTCTCCACGTTTTTCATTTTTGTAGCGGAGGTTCCTAGAAATTAAAATTAAATAATGAGTTTTTGGTGCTAATAGCGGAATTCAACTTACAATTAGAAAAATAATGGCATAGATTTATCAAGTAAAAGTTTAACTATCAAATAGAACGATGGAAAAAAGAGAGTAATTTTTTTGTAAAAATGCGATCTAGTATGTACCTCAATAATTTTCAATTAACGTTGAGGATAAACAAACCTATGAAGAGCAAATTGTAGTTCAGTAGATAATGATTGTGACCTGATCTGTATAGAGAAAATAAGCAACAAATTATTAGAAATAAGATTGTCAAAGCTTAAAAATCCATTGTCTTTTGAAAAAATTTATTTTTTCAAAATTCATAACAAAGATAAGCTTTCAGCGAAAACAATAGACAGTTTATCTTCGCTACGTTTTAGAGAGCTAATTGCGCCTGTTATTATTGAGACTTTGTTATAAGACTACAAAGTAACAAATAATGCAACCAGAAAAAAACATCAAAGCCAAATTTACGAAACCAGAATGTCGAAGCCATTAAATTTATTAATAATACCTGCAAGAAAATTAAATCTTAACATGTGTCTCCCTTGAAGATCTTCAAGTCTCTTTGTAAAAAGAATATTGCAAAAAGACAACAAAAAGAACCACAAAAAATGAAAAGTATCCAAAACTAACAAAAGTTCTCTGAAACATTTTGATTAACCCCTAAAAAAATCAGTCAAAACGATTCCCAAATTATTGTCTGGTTCATCAAAAACTCACGGAACTTCTCAATAAGTAGGCTAAATTGCAAAATGATACGATTTTTTTTTTAAATTGAGGAAAACCAGAACAAAAAGGGAAAAATTAGCGAACCTTTACTTTTTTCGGACTTCTACTTCTTTTGAAGAAAATTAATTTTGAATGTTGATAAGATTATAGGCTATATGTCGACATCAGTTGTTGAATTCAATTATAGATCTATAGTTTGCCACTGAGAGCTTTTATCACCCAATATAGGGCATACAACAACAAAAAATGCAACAAATACAGGACAAAAATAAAAAAAACCACTAGTATATGCAAGGGAACAGTGTCGCACCTCTTAAAATCATAAATCATAAAATCAATAATTTTGTTAAACGGCTTTTTTTAGGGACCGCTTAAACTTTTTCGAATTGAAATTTTCATTAACGTGACAATGAACCACAGAACCACAGTACTTAACTTTAAAAAGAACCAATTAAGGCAAAACTTTTGAACAGTTAAGGCAGCACCCAATTAAAAGTTAAACATTTTCTGATTGTAAGAACGCATTGTCAGATTAAAACTATCCTTGGTTTTGCCGCACGCCCAAAAACCATCCAATTGTTGCAAATGCTTGTGAAATAGATCCTTTTTTAAGTCGAATGGTTCAAAAAAAACAATGATGCATTGTGTATAATTATTGAGTTCAATGTGAAAAAAGACGGCAAATTTTTTATTCTAGAAGAATCATAAAGGGCGCCGAAAGTCAACTAGCTTTTTTTGAAGTTTATAGTGATTGTGGTGGCCGTTTAAAGGTCTCTTCTTCTGAAAAACATACAGAACGTGGACCAGAAAAGGCAAAATTTGTGCCATTTTTGATTAAAATTTTTCCAATTCATGAAAATTTGGTCAAAAATTTTAGACACAAAAATTCAATCCAGCAATCCCTCCACGCTCTTCCATCTTTATTGAAAACAATAACACTATCATTAAAAATTTTAAAACATTTTTAATTACAATACAAAAATTGTGCCAATTTTTAGCGAAAATTACCGAAAATGTGAATAAAAATTGATTTTGAATGTTGATAAGATTATAGGCTATATGTCGACATCAGTTGTTGAATTCAATTATAGATCTATAGTTTGCCACTGAGAGCTTTTATCACCCAATATAGGGCATACAACAACAAAAAATGCAACAAATACAGGACAAAAATAAAAAAAACCACTAGTATATGCAAGCGAACAGTGTCGCACCTCTTAAAATCATAAATCATAAAAGCAATAATTTTGTTAAACGGCTTCTTTTTAGAGACCGCTTAAACTTTTTCGAATTGGAATTTTCATTAACGTGACAATGAACCACAGAACCAAAAAACAACCGCAAAAACGGTCCATTATGTACAAAAATTACAACTATTTTGTATGAAAACTCGTATTAGAGTAACCAAAAAGTTAGCTTGACTTGTATTTACTGAGAATAAGCTAAAAATTGACAGCAATGAGATAAAAAACGACAAGTTCAGTAAAACTCTTAAATGTAAAAAAAAAATCAAATTCAAAGGAGACATTAAAAAACAACCAAATGCCTTGTAAAGGTCACTTAAGAAGTCCATGAAGGAGTCAATTGAATCTTTTATGAAGAAGTCAAGCTCCTGAAGAAGTCAATTGAATCTTTTATCAGTTAAAAGTAAAAATCAGACTTCAAAAGGAGTTAAAAAGGAAGTCAAAACACAAGAAGTCAGTTAAAGTTTTCTAAAAACCATCCTCAAAGCCATAAAAATCAATAATTTTTCTCTGAACACAAATTTTTTTCCAGCATCATTTTTCAATTATTCCAATCTATCACTAACTGAGCCGTGAATTGAAAATTTTGTCAGTACTTAACTTTAAAAAGAACCAATTAAGGCAAAACTTTTGAACAGTTAAGGCAGCACCCAATTAAAAGTTAAACATTTTCTGATTGTAAGAACGCATTGTCAGAGTAAAACTATCCTTGGTTTTGCCGCACGCCCAAAAACCATCCAATTGTTGCAAATGCTTGTGTAATAGATCCTTTTTTAAGTCGAATGGTTCAAAAAAAACAATGATGCATTGTGTATAATTATTGAGTTCAATGTGAAAAAAGACGGCAAATTTTTTATTCTAGAAGAATCATAAAGGGCGCCGAAAGTCAACTAGCTTTCTTTGAAGTTTATAGTGATTGTCGCGGCCGTTTAAAGGTCTCTTCTTCTGACAAACATACAGAACGTGGACCAGAAAAGGCAAAATTTGTGCCATTTTTGATTAAAATTTTTCCAATTCTTGAAAATTTGGTCAAAAATTTTAGACACAAAAATTCAATCCAGCAATCCCTCCACGCTCTTCCATCTTTATTGAAAACAATAACACTATCATTAAAAATTTTAAAACATTTTTAATTACAATACAAAAATTGTGCCAATTTTTAGCGAAAATTACCGAAAATGTGAATAAAAATTGTTGAATACTCACAAACCTTAAAACCGCGATAACTCGCTCTAGAGAAAGAAATTTTAAAAAAGACTTTTTAATTCCAGATTCTAAGATGTACGTGCTTTCTGATGATATCACTCACAGCTCTCTACGATGAATATTTCGATCGGCGAAAATTGTCTAAACAAAAAAAAACCAGTTGAGTATATAGTTCCTCCCTCCCCACTAAAGCGGAACAATAAGACTAATGAGAAAAGTATCACAGACTGTCAAATGTTATCCGTTTTGGTTTTTAGGAAACCACTGAAAAATGATTTAAGGTTGAAAAATTAGGAAAGTTTGGATAAAACTAAATAAATATATTTGTAAGGAATCAATCTATCCATGTGTCTTGTTTTGAATAAATATTGCAAAAAATAGGTAGTAATGTGGCAAAAACAAAGTTTCAGTAAACAAATTATACTCTTTACAAATTCTCATTTGCTAAACATTTGCAAAGAATTTTTATTTTATTAACTAAACCGAGAATTTATAGGATTAATTCAACTGCTGCCAAAAAACGTTTCAATTGAGGGAGCAGAAACACCTACCATTATTTTGACTGAAGCTCTCTCCTTTACAAATAAGTTTTCAAGCAAATATATATGCATATAATTTCCATAGGTGTATATTTTATTAGAATCATTCGTTAAAAAACCATTGATTTTTTTGTTCACTGGAAACAGAGTAATTCTCTGAAAATCACCTGGAGCAACAAATGTGAATTATTTGCCATTTTTTCAAAAAAATAGGACAAAAAATGTGCTGTATACAACAACAAACCGTCATATTTATATCCTAAAATCATACAAATTTCTAAAGATCACAAGCAATTTATGAAATCTCGAGGTAAAAAAAGACGAGAAGCTCATTGAAAACGGGTTGTTTCAATAGGAACAATGGCTCAATGGAAACTTTCTTTACGGAGACTAAGCTACAAATCGAACAAAAAAGATTTAAAAATTGGCGAAGCTCAAAAATCAAATCATGTTCTTGAAAAGAAATATTTTAAAAAGCATAACAAACATAAAATTTTAAAGACAGAAATAAATACATGAATCATCATGGTACCTCATGAAGCCAATTGCGCCTCTTTTTAATGAGACTAAGGCACAAGAGTACCAAATAGCAACAAACACAGGCAGAAGACAAAACTTCTCAAACAACTTTACGACACCACAGTGTTGAAGGCACAAAAACTATAAAAAAATTATCTACAAGAACATTAAGTCAACAAATGTGTCTCCTCGGAAAATTAGTGGGTCTGCCTTATAAAAGAACTGCAAGGAATCGGCAGCAAAAAGAAACCAAAAATTGAACAGCAACGAAGACTCGAAAAATTATGCGATTAAGTTGTTGAAGCCATAGGTCAAAACATATAACGAACAGAAAACTTAGTGTTTAAACAACAAAAACACTTAAGATTTTTTAATAATGAAGTTGGGTTACCGAATGGCGAAAATGAGAGAAAGCAGGAAACATTTGAAAAAAAAATTATTTTTTTTTTTAAAATTAATTTTTAAGTCATCAAAACAATTAGCTATAAACCGAAATCTTTAAATAGGTTAAATAAAACTCCTGGGGAGGAAAGGAAAATTTCTATCAGTATTTCTATCAGTAAAAAATTTCTATCAGTATTAAAGTGTTAGGTACATTATGTATCAAAACAACAAAAAGAAAGACAAACGCTGTCAAAAGTTAAAAAAACTAAATTTGGCCAGAGAACTGTGTTTCAGCTCATAAAGGCATAAACTATTCAAGAAAAACGACTATGATAGTCAACCGCATCTTTTTTTCAATACTGTGCAGTTTCAATCTATGCAATTTGTCAATTGTATTGGTCAATAATTTGATAATTGGACAAAGAAACAAAATCAACCTATAAAATATCTAATTATGCTCAAAAATTATTAAAAAATTGAAAATTCAAAAACAATAAAACCAATATTTTTATATAGAACCATTACAAACATTAATTTAAGACTCATAGGGAATGACTTTTGGGCAGTCTTCACTAGGACTACGCCAGAAATTGAGAGAAAAAGATAAAATATTGACAAAGTCCACAAATTCACCGACATTTTTTAAAATCAAATATTTTCAAAGTTACACGAGATATCAGACTACTGCCGAAAACTTTTCTAGGTTCATCTATACACCGTAAGAAGACCATTGGACTTTTGATTGCGCAGACTAATTTATTGGACTACCAAAATTATAATAAATGAAAGCAAAACATGAGAAGTCCACAACATTTTTACGAACAAATTTGCTCAAAATCATGAAAAATATGAGCTCAACCCTTAAACCATAAAATTTGTTAATAGGGCCTAATTTTTTGGAATTATTATCTGCCAATATTGTAAAGTTATAAAATTCGTAGTACCAATACCTATAAATCATTAGTTAAAATGAAAATCGTTAGAGAAAATACTTGATAACTCACGGCAGATGGGTTTTGGCCTGTCTTTAATGAGACTTTGCCAGAAGCTGAGAGACTTAATATAAAATACATGCAATATTCAAAAACTCACCAACATTTCCTTAAAACAATTAAAATCCATGTCTTGAGAGACATCATATAACAATGAACACCGTGTCTGGTTTTGCTTATACTTCCCAAAGAAGCTAATTGGATCTTTGATCAGAGACTAGGACAGAGGACTATAAAAAATTATAACACATGGAAGCTGAATATTGAAAGTCCATAAAATTTTACGAAAACATTCGGTCAAAGCCATAAGAACCATCAGCTTAACTCTGAAACAATAATATATGCTCGTTGGCACAATTTATGTAAATAGCGATTTTGCACTGATTTGAAATCTATGTCAGAAGTCAACATAGAAAACTATAAAGGTAAAAAAATTTTGAAAGGCCGCGCCCCGATAAAATCTGAAAACTTTATTAAAAGGATCCACGATGAGATCAAGATAGGCCCGGATACTATTACCTATCTACGAAAATAGTTAATTGTTCAAATGGTTGCCAAATAGTTTAATTTTAAGCAAAATTTTCCAGCATATCAAAAAAAGATGCATTTTTATAATCAATAATTTTTATATAGTTTAAATTTGACAAATAACCCGCAAAATTTTAAATCCAGAAGACCCTTAAAGAAAATGGGAGAAGAACAAGCTCTATTTGTGAGCTTAGAATGAATTTGCTAGCAGTTTTTAGGTGTCTGTTTCCAGCATATTTGGTCCCATTTTTGTAATCGGTCCCCTTTTTGACTGAAAAAGTCTGAATTTTGAAAAACTTTGCATATACTCTAGCCAAAAACCCACTCCATTAATTCAGCAACCCTCCTATACCTTAAAGACAGAACCAATAATGCTACTGCTAACAATTTTAAATTTTTTAAAATTGAAAATAGACGAAAACGGGGACAAAAATTACTAAAAATATGTACGAAAGCAAAGTAATTCAGCCGAATGCTCACAAAAACTAATATTTCGATAAATCCTGTAAAAAACGAGATTCAAAAAAATCTTTTTTCTCCAGAATTCTATGCTGGACGGTCTTTGTCATGATATCAATCACAATTCTGCAGGATGATTATATAATACGGCGCAAATTGACTGAACAAAAAAGTCACTTTAGTATATAGTTCCTCCCCCAACTAAAATGGGTTGGAACAAAAACAGTTTTTTTGTTCAAAATACGACAGTGAGCATAAAACAGTTGAAATCTATCAATTTGTTTTCTCATCTAATTTTTTTTAACAATTGTTCAAGCAAAATAACGTGGTTTCCATCCTCGGTTGTGATTCGGGGCTTCATTCTGGAAAACTAATCAGAAAAAAATGATGACGAAATTAACAATCTTTTAATTTCTTGCAGAGTTACACTTTTATTTACACTTTTTTTCTCTGACATCTAAAACATACGAAATTTACTATATATGACCCTCAAACTGTTCTGTATCGAATTACATTGACAGTATGTTTAGAGTGAACCTGCTGATTATAAAAAAAGGCTCTTTGGAAAGTTTAAAACCTGAAATCTCTTGAAATCTTGAAAAAAGAGGCAGTTCAGACTTTTTGCATGGAAGTTAATGAGGAATAGCTAAATTCAAAGGAAATGCTACTATATCTGAATTATCCAAATTTTTGCCTGAGTTAACCCTATTCGAGAAGACCGAACAAAAACAACATCAAATTTGTAAGAAATGTTTGGTATGTTCGATTTCGAACGTAAGAAAGATTCGGAACAGTAGATTTGTTCGGAATTGTCGGTATTGAGCTTAAGAAACATTCGGTATCGAAGTTTTTGGACGCAGGAGAGGTTCAGTGTGTTCAGTTTTAGAGATTCGGTATGTTCGGCATTCAAACGTAAGAGATTTTTGGTATGTTTGGTATTTAATGGTAAGAGATTGTTGGTATGATCGGTATTTAAAGGTAAAAGGTCGTCTGTTTATTTGGTTTTAGACGTAAGAAATTGTTGGTTTTTTACATCGAAAATTTTGGTTTTTCTGTTTAGAAGGGAGTCAAACGTTATGATAGCGTTCCTTTTGCACGTAATTCTCAGAGAACAATTGTGAAAGAATGTGCAAAGTTACTGAAAATTCTTTTTTGGCTCGGTCTCAAAATTAATTGAACAAACATCAATTTTTTGGTTATTTTAATCCAGAAGATCACATTCATGGTATTTCTCTCAACAATGCCGAATCTCTCTTGCGTTCAAAAAGTGACAATACCGAATCTCTCTTATGTTTAAAAATGACGATACCGAATCTTTCTTTTGTTAAACACTGAACAAAAATGATGATGCCGACTGAAAAATTGTAGGAAATTTTGTCGCTTTTGGTTAGAAAAAACGACGATACCGAAGATTTCTTAAGTATAAAAACCAAAGAATTCCCGAAAAGGGAAGCGCTTTCGGCTAGTTATCAGTTATTAAGTTGAGGTGATTTAACTATTAGTTGGAAATTATTGATTACTAATTATTTTTTGCTCATAGGACTGAACAAATAGTGTATTGTTCATCATATACTCACCGGGGCGGGTAAGCATAAACCTGCTTTATCCTCTTCTGGGCTATTAAATGAGCTTTTGTCTCGATCCACTGAGTTGAATATTTCATAGAATTCTTTAATCTCATTGGCTGAAAACATTTCATCCTCGTAATGCTCGGGCCTGAAGTTCTTCACACGTTTATCACGAGACATAGCTGCAAGATAAATTGACAGAAAAAACGTTTATGGTTTCAATATTTAATTATTTTGTAGTACTTTTAATTTAATAAGGGGCTTAAGTGATCTTGGTTTTCACATCGAGTTACGAAAATGAAAATAGTTTTTGACAAGTTGTAACTGTCAAGTGTGTTACACGGCGAACGAAAACTAGCTAAAGTTTTGAACGTCTGTAAAACTTCAGAATTTATTTTTATAAAAAGACCGTATAGCAAACTCAATTGAAGTTCTTTTGAAAAATAATTGCTGGTCGCCTTGAGAACATTTTAATTTAAATTTATTGTTCCTTTGAGGTTAAAAGGTGCCACAAAAAGAACGGTACAGTCCCAATAGCTGAGCAATTGTATAGACCTCTTATCATTTTTCACTGACAACTGATTTGATTGTCATAAATAACTTTTATTTTAAAAGTAAAGGCTCATTTTTTCTAACGCTGACGAGTTATGAGATATTCAATAGTCTAACAATCGGTTTGTCGGTTTGGACTAACTGATGAACACATAGTTTTCACTAGAGATCAGAAACGGCATTGCTGTCGTCGGCAAAAAATACTGAGGTTCTTTTATTTTTAGGATGGTTGAACAAATCGAAAAACAAGTACTTGCTAATCTCTCATTAGTACATGACTGACTAACTTTATTGATGATAACTTTCATCTGATGTTACATATGCACTTTATGACGCAGAAAAGATGCTAGCTAATAATCGTATTTTAATATATGAAGCAAAGAAAAAAAACATTGTTTATAGACATGTGTCCAAATATTCTAATTGTTGGAAAATATAGTTAAAATGTCTATTATCAAAATATTCAAACGTTTTTTGACCTAATAAATGGCAATAGCTAATTTTTGTGCAGTGAGCAAAATGAGTTCCTTAATTGCTTTGGCGGGATAAGAAGTATTACTATATAGAACAAATAAGAAAAATGAACATTGTTGATACAAGTTGAATAACTGTACTTTTTCCATTTTTTTGACCGGGAAAAACAGGGAAAACGTCATAAATTATAGATCAACAAACACGCCGACAAAATTTCTCTCTCAAAATAGTTACCTACAATTTTTTTAATATAGTATTTTGAATAAACAAACCTGTTTTCGAAAAAAGTGGCAAAAATCAAAAAGTCTTCCGCATTTTCCTTTTCTTTGGTAAGCTGCAACAACCATGATTTGTTTTTAGGCATAAATCGTAGGGAATAAATAAAGCCTTGTGTGGATGAATTTTGTATAATGTTAGTTTTTGTGCATTCCCGGAACTAACTCCAAGTCTATATCAGTACAAGGCAAGTCTAAATCCAAGTCTTATTTCGTTTCCAAGTACTGGGCAAATCTAAATACAGTCTTACAAGTCTGGGAAGTGTTAGCCAAGACTTGGATAACACTTGGAAGCTGATTCCCAAGTCAAAACCAACTTTACAAAAAGTTTCAAGTAAAAATTTCGATTTCCAAAAAAAATTGTAACGTGCCAAGATATCGGGGTTAGTTTTTGGCTACGTTTGGACGATTTCCCCGCTATTTTTGGATGATTTCCCGTCTTTCTTTAAACCATTTTCGGACTATTTTTTGGCCATTTCCCGACTATTTTTGGAAAATTTCTGGGTTTTTTTAAACATTTTTCGAATGATTTTGGACAATTTCCCGGCTTTTCTGACCTTTTCCGACTATTTTTCGACCAATTTTGACGTTTTCCGGACCCATTTTCGACAGTACTGAAAATGGTTTTGCGTTAGGTCAGGGTTTGTCTCCTATACCAATCTATTGACGCCAATTTGTTTTGCTTTAATAGTGTATTTAGGAAGAAAAGTTTAATTTAATTAGGTAAATCTTTAATTGGTTTTCGAGGTTTAATTGGTTTTCGAGATGTGAGTAAGGAACTGAGCCATAATGGCAGTTCAATGGCAACCTATAACAGGAAGAGGGAATATGAGAGACATTTGCTACTGTCAGTTTGATTCTGTTCCATTAGTCGATCGATAAACTGATCAAAAAGTCATTTTTACTTTATGATTGTTTGTTGTGATAGTTCACTTTAGAAAAAAAGAAAAAAAATTAATTTTTGAAAAGTAATTTATCGCGAAGCAAAAAACTTAGGAAATTAAATTAAAACTTCAGTTTATAATGAAAAAAAAATTTAGCAGACCACGACTGAATATAATGAACTAATTGGTAATGTGGGTAGCTGCTCCCACTTTTAAAAAACCACAGGAAAACGTCTTATCAAAACAAAACACCGGAAAACCCCCTACAGAGAACACATTTTGGTCCCTGACAGTTGAGTTTCAATCTAATAATTGAAGCAATTGGTTTTTTTTACTGCAGCATATTTTCTAGAATGTCTTCAATGCATCAACGGCTCACTACAATATTAATTGCGCTCCTTCAGCACTGATCACATCTAAGTCGCCCGTTCAGTTTAAGTTAATTTTTTATAGTACAATTTCTCTTAATTTTGCGCTGACAATTAGAGAATTGGATTTTAGCGTGGCTCAAACAGCCCTATAGCTACTCTTATATCTAGGTATACACTTAGCCCATTTTCAATTTTAGAATCCAAGCGCGTGTAGGTTCCATAACATTGTGATCAAAAATAATTGGATAATGTCTGAATTCAAAACCAATAAGATCCCAGTGAAGTGTTAAAATTGAATAATAACAAACTATAACCATGCGAACAGACATAAACAAGAGCGAGAAAAGACAAACAAAGGTGCTTCTGCCGTTTTGTCTGCCGAATAAACAACAAAAAGTTCAAACAAACCAAAAAAGGTTTAGATTTCGTTTAAAAGCATAGGTTATAACTGCGAGTTTCTTCCCCAAATTGCGAAGTAGGCTGCAGAGAGATCTTTGAAAAAAGATTATATATATATATATATATATATTTGGTTGAGAGTAAAAAGTTTGAAAATCAGAACAAATAATTCTTATAGTTGCAAACTTAATGCCTTTTTTCTATGTTTTTAGAAATTTGTTTTATTTCATTTTTAATGGATTGGATGTATTTTACACTAACACTCACACACACACACACACACCACACAACCACACACACACACACACACACACACACATATATATATATATATATATATATATATATATATTTATATTTAAATATATATATATATATATATATATATATAGATAGATATATTTATATATATATATATATATATATATATATATATATGGTTGAGAGTACTAAAATTTAAAAATCAAAACAAATAATTCTTATAGTTGCAAAAATTTTTGTTTCATTTTTATGTTTTGAGAAATTTGTTTTATTTCATTTTTAATGGCTTGGATGTATTTTACACTAACACTCACACACACACACACACACACCACACAACCACACACACACACACACACACACACATATATATATATATATATATATATATATATTTATATTTAAATATATATATATATATATATATATATATATATATAGATAGATAGATATATTTATATATATATATATATATATATATATATATATGGTTGAGAGTACTAAAATTTAAAAATCAAAACAAATAATTCTTATAGTTGCAAAAATTTTTGTTTCATTTTTATGTTTTGAGAAATTTGTTTTATTTCATTTTTAAAAGCTTGGGTATCTTTGCAACAAAATGTCACACAAAAACAATAGTGAAATTGAGGCCACATGCTCTGACAAATTGCGTAACAGGCTAACACTGAATCTCTTCTGTTGTGGGAGAAAAATCAGGTGTAGAATCTATGAAAACCATCCACAAGTACTTCTTTTGTAACTTTATAAAGATTTATAGATCCACAATTCGGCAGTAAATTTGATTTTAGTACTTCAAGACAAGAATTGAAATAACATTTCGGTAACAATAACTTTCAACACTTCTGTTTCAACCGTTGGTTTTAAATCTGTATGTTTTTAAAGTCCTGCTCTCAATGTTAACAAGGGAACAAAATTTCAACAATTTTGAAAGATAGGTTACTAATGTGACAAAAAGTCTCTGATTTAAAGCTTCCAAAACAAGCGTGATTTGTAAAAATCTCCAAAACTTTAGTGAACGGGAGCCAACAGTTCGACCAAATATCTACGACAACCAGCAAACTCCAGTGTCAACAACAAATTTATCGGCAGCCGAATTCCAAACAGGGAGAGATTAAGCAAAAACTTTCAGAACCAATAGAAAAAATGCAAAAACATACTACCAATTTGTATTTAATTTTTGGTTTCAACGTCTTCAAACAAAAAATTTGTTGCTGGGTGCTATTGAATTGCACGCGTGAAATCTATCAGAGCAGTATTTTGCTGCTATCTGCGAATATTGACAAAGAGTCTAAAACAATCAAAAACTCCTGCAATTACAAATTCTAAGTTTTTGAATTGAGTCTCGCATTACATCAACCTTAGGAACTCCGATTCCACCTTTTTGAGCAATAAAGTCTCATTTTACTATATGCAGCAATTAGTACGTTTTTTTTAAGATGGTGATATTTAACACGAAACACCCTAGAACAGATCTTGCAAAACGAGAAATTAATTTGCTGCATTTTATTTGAGAATTCTTTTGTTGTATTCAGCTCTCACCCACGGTGTTTTTGAAAATTTTCGTATTCGGTATGCTGGTGAAAAAAGCCAGCCTTGATAATAAATTTTGGACGATTCTCAGGTAATGATGAAACAAAGTAAAACAAGACGAACTCTCAGACAATACGAAAATCACATGAGACATGCAATTTTTCATAACGTAAATATTGAGACTTTTAAGCTAATAGGAGTCCGTACATGCCCTATGAATGGAAACCAAAACAAAAATATAATTAATATAAAACAAAAACATATAATGCTTACATTTCTTATATATGTTTGGTGCTTCAAATGTTGATAAACGAAGCAACATCTTCTCCTAACGCAACTTAAACCATTCGATAATGCACTAGTTATATGTTTGTCAAGTCTGATGTTGTTGGCAGCAATTGATGTCCAAAACCTTTGTACAGGAGATACGAGATGCCAAGAGGCGATCACTCCTTGTCGAAGATGGCGCACTCCTCAAGAATAACCTCTAATTTCATCAGAAATTACCTCGACTTTATACTGCTTAACGAGAGGCCGATAGCGTCCAACATTAACAATACCTCGCTCAAAAAGTGGGGAGATATAGAGGCCCAACAAATTGAGTAATAAAATCGCAGAATGATTGTTTCAAATTTGAAGCTGAACTATTATGTCAACCAATGGGAGGGGACTTTATATATTATTGATTCTTATCTACTCACCCAGTGCGAGGTGAGTTGAACGAAGTGCCTGTGTAAACGAATAAAGAAAAAAGCAATTGATGAAATCAAAGAACAGAAGGGGTACGGTAAACTGAATTAGTAGACTGTTGATTTATATGAGAACCAAGTTGCAATAAAGAAAACATTATATAAAATTCCTTATAACAAAAATCGCTATCCAGAAATGTGTTTTGTTTTTGCTCATTGAAGAGGTGCTCTATTTATCTGCGTTTCCGCAACCCAATAACCTTCTGAATATATTAAATACATTAAAGTTATAGAGATAATTCCCTAATCTGAATCTCGACTTTATAAAAAAGACTTAAAAATATAGGTGGGGCAATTATTGACTTTAATAAATTAGTTGAGGACATTAACAAAAATTAAGCTTCATTTTTGCTGTTTCAAAGTCACAAAGCATGAAATTGAGCTGAAACCTTTTCATACGCAGCATCTGTAGAGCAGCACAGTCTTTTCATACCCAACAACGGTCAGTTTTTCCCTTAAGTTGAGCTCCAGATTGTTATGAATAGTGATACTATTAAAAAATCATGTCGTAAAAAAAGTGTATGTTTTGGTGATGATCGTGTCACCCCTAACCTACAGTTCCTCTGCATTCCGAGGTTGCAAGGAGGTTTGGGAGTTGCGGGTTGAATTTTTACCAATTTAGCGGTTGTCCGCCTGCGTCCAGCTTGGCGTTTGCTGTTTTGGGTTTGCGTTTTTGATTTCTTGGGCTGCGCTTGCCACCTGGATACTCTACACAAAACAAACTTAATCGATACGTCGGGAGCTCTGTTGCTCATTTTTTTGATATTTGGGAGAAAATGGGTGAGGATATAGAGACCGATCTGTGCTTGGTACAAAGTGCATTTATAGGTACGAAATCCAATTTTAACAAAACTATTTTACAACCAATCATATCTTACAAGTCAGATCTTCCATTCCCCAAAAACCGAAAAATTATACTCCTGTAAAATTCTCCAACAAAATTCTCTGTAATATGCTAAAATGCAACTTCCTAAACATTACTCTGAGAAAAATTTTAATTACAGTTTTTTGTATATCAGTACCTGATCCAATAATTGTTGAAGAAACTATACTTAAAAATCTACAGAACAAAAATTCTGAAAAATTCAGAACTGTGTATAATTCATTTAAGAGAAAAGCACCCGGTTTAGTGTCAAAATTTTTTCCAATCAATAGTTGCCGAATACGTTTCATAAATTGTTCTACTCAATCAATGGGTCGGCCAATATTTGGCCAATACTCGGCCGAGAAATAATAAAGATTAATTTTAAAAAGTACAGAGCAAAAAGACCAGCAAAAGTCCAAATAATTGATTTCCGTGAAAGTGCAATGTCCAGTCTTCAATTGTCACGTCATAGAAGCAACATCTTTAGAATATCCCTTATATACACATTATCGGGGAAGACTTCAATGACAATCATAAAATCCGAAAAAATAGCTTAAAATATATACAAAAGGGGAAAAACTGCTCATATTTACTCAACCCTAGTTGATTGAGGACGGTTATCTTGCAAGATCTTGCAAGAATCTTGCAAGAATCTTGCAACACTATGCATCATTTTGCAAGACTCTTGCAAGATTCTTGCAAGATCTTGCAAGATAACCGTCCGAAATGCAAGAGTCTTGTAAGATAACCGACCATCTTACAAGACTCTTGCAAGATAACCGTCTTGCAAGAAGCGCCGGAAACGTGCCTTAGCTGCTGCATGGGCCTCTTTGGTTTCTTTGAAGATTAGAGAATAGGATTCGACCTATTCTCTAACCGTCAAAGAAAAGAAGAGAGACCCTAAAATTGCTAAGGCTAAAACGTATAAATAGGAACATCATCTAAATGCGCAGAAGGGGTCACAGAAAGGGCAGGGGGTTTTTTGCGCTGCAGCAGGGGTCACAGAAAGGGCAGGGGGTTTGTGTGCTGCAAAAGAAAGCAAACAAATATAAATAAGAACATCAGCAAAACACAAGCACATGAGAGGGGGCACAAAAAAGGGGTGGGGTTGAAGCGCAAAAGAAAAGGAGAGAGAGAGAAGGGTGGGGTTAAAACGCGCTCAACACAAAGGCACAAAGAAAAGCAGATCGCCGTAGGCGAAAGGGGATGGGAAGAAAAAAAGCAAAGGGGAAAAAGAAAACAAAGAGAAAAAACAAGCGAGCGCACGAGCAAGAACGAGCGAGCGCACGAGGGAGACGGAGCAGGCGCAGGATGGAGAAAGAGCGAGCGCAAACGACCGAGAGAACGAGCGAGCAGGAGCGTCGGGGACAAAGAACACGCGCGAAAACAAAAAAAAAAACAGAAAGAAAGCAGAAAAAAAGAGAAAAAATTGCCCGGAAGGCATACCTAGACAAACGGAATGAAACTAGAGAGACGAAAGGAGCAAGTTCACCTAGAGGGAGAGAGAGAAAGAGAGAGAAAGAGCGAGAGAGAGAGAGAGAGAGAGAGAGAGAGAGAGAGAAAGAGAGAGAGAGAGAGAGAGAGAGAAAGAGCCAAAAAGAGAGAGCGAGAGAGGAGAGAGAGAGAAAGAGAGAGAGAGAGAGAGAGAGAGAGAGAGAGAGAGAGGATAGAGAGAGAGAGAGAAAGAAAGAGAGGGAGAGAGAGAGAGAGAGAGAGAGAGAGAGAGAGAGGAAAGATGAGAGAGGAGAGATAGAGAGAGAGAAAAAAGAGCGAAAAAGAGAGAGAGGGAGAGAGAGGAGAGAGAGAGAGAGAGAGAGAGAGAGAGGGAGAAAGAGAGAGAGCCAGAAAGAGAGAGAGAGAGAGAGAGAGAGAGAGAGAAAAGAGCAAGAGAAAGTAACAGAAAGAACAGCAAGAAAGCAACGAGAAATTAAAAAAGGGCAAGAGAGGCAAGGAGAGAAAAGAAAAACACTAAAACAACAAGAAACAATAGACATTCAGAGTTTGTCATAATCATTATTCATGAGCTTCAATGGTTGTCATCACTGTCAGAGCTCAGAAAACTGATGCTACCATCACAGCGCATCAATGGAACAACATGGAAAAACAACAAAAAGTAGAAAGAGGATGCTTCAAACAAACCTACAAGCAGCAAAACAAATCTAAAATAGGTATGGAACTTCAGAGTCTTTCATAATCAAAGATCATGGTTTTCAATGATTGTCATTACCGTCCGCGCTCAGAAACCTGTTGTTTCCATCACAGCGCGTCTTTGAAAAAACAAGAGAAGCCGACAAAAATGGCAGAACGAGTATCATTTAAGCAAACCAAGAAAAGAAAACAAAAGAGAAATAGGACTAAGCATTCAGAGTATTTCAGAATCAGTGACTATAATTTTCAATGGTTGTCATCACTATGAGTGCTCAGAAAACTGATGTTTCCATCACAGCACATTGTTGCAACAACTTAAAAAACAAGCGGAAAAATCAAGAACAAAGCAAACCTACAAAAAGGGAAAGATCTTAAAAACGACATCTTAAAAAAATAGTTACCAGAAAAAAAAGACAACAGGCCAACCAAGAGCAGCTAATCAGCTTGGAACGAAACATCAAATACCAGGAACAAGATACAACAAAGGAAAAAAGTGGTCAATGGAACAAAGGAACTTGAAACAGTTTCGCAAAGCACTCATATTGCTGACAGAAGAGTCGGTTTTAATCACTGTGCTTCACACAAAATGCAGGACTTGGTCGAACAGGCACAAAAAAAACAAATTACAACCCAGAGAAAGGACAAAGCAGCAGAGAAACGACAAACAAAACCTGCCCACCCAAGTCCCAAATGTCACTTAACTTATCCAAAACAAAACACATAAAAGAACAAGAAACGACAGAGGAAAAACAAAAGCTGAGAAAAGAAGGGAAGATCACAACAAAAGCAGACAAAAGCTGACAAAAACTCACCAGAAAGGACAAATCAGATATCAAATACATCAAATACCAGGAACAAGCTACAACAAAGCAAAAAATGTGTCAACGGAACAAAGGAACTTGAAGCAGTTTCGCAAAGCACTCATATTGCTGACAGAAGAGTCGGTTTTAATCACTGTGCTTCATGCAAAATGCGGGACTTGGCCGGGCAGGCACAAAAAAAACAAAAAACAACCCAGAGGAAGGACAAAACAGCAGAAAAGAAACGAAGACTGGAACAACACCTGCCCACCCAAGTCCCAAATGTCACTTAACTTATCCAAAACAAAACACAAAAAAGAACAAGAAACGACAGAGGAAACACTTAAGCCGAGAAAAGAGGGGAAGACCAAAACAAAAGCAGACAAAGGCTGACAACAAGTAATCAGAAAAGACAAATCAGATATCAAATACATCAAATACCAGGAACAAGCTACAACAAAGGAAAAAAGGGGTCAACGGATTAAAGGAACTTGAAACAGTTTCGCAAAGCACTCAAATTGCTGACAGAAGAGTCAGTTTTAATCATTGTGCTTCACGCGAAATGCGGGACTTGGCCGGGCAGGCAGAGAAAAAACAAAAAATAGACAAAACAACAGAAGAGAACAACACAAAAAATGGCCACTGAAATTCTAAAGTCACTAATTAACGATAAAAGAAAAGTGAAGGAACGACATGAAAAATTTTCAACTGATCAAAGGAAATTGAGACAGTTTTACAAAGCACAACAATTGCCGACAGAACGGTCGGTTTAATCACTGTGCATCACGCAAGAGGCCGGACTTGGCCCAGCAGAGAAAAACAATCCGAAAAAAGGATAAAGCAGCAAAAAAACGGAGAAAAACAAAACCTGCCCACCCAAGTCCCAAATGTCACTTAACGTATCCAAAACAAAACAGAGAAGAACAAAAAATGACAGAGATAAATTCATCTGAGCAAAGGAAAATGGAACAATTTAACAGTTTAAAATAGTGCTTATCACAAAACGTCGTAATTGGAGAGAAAAACGACGAACAAAAACGGACACCACAGCACAAAAAAGAGAAGACCACAACTAAGCCCATCTATCTAATTCCCAAAGATGACATAACTTATCAAATACAGAAAACCAAAAAAGCACATCAAGTAACAAACGGTTTGAAAGCTATCAGAATCAAGAACTCAAAAACAATCGAGAGAACACTAATATAATTGAAATACAGACAAAATTTATCACAGTTGAGCAGAGGAAACTCGCACCTTTGATGAGTAGGCAGACAGTAACTGCCACCAAATAAAAAAAGGAACCAGAAAGAAGAACTGCCTACCAAAAACCCAATTGCACAAAAACTGAGAAAACAAAAACATTAAGACACTAAAAAAGGAAAAGCAGTCAAATCAATTATCATGATTTGATACAAATTATAAGCTACAGTAATTTGTTCAGAGTTCAACATTGAGTGGCGTTATAAAAAGTTTGAATTTTATAAAATATCGAGTAAGGTATTAAATCATTCTACATCAAACAACCCAATGAACCATCAAAAAAAGCAAGAAGATTGGATTGAAGATAGGGTTCAACATCAAATGAAGGACCAAAATTTTACTCAGCAGAACAATGGAAACAATGCAACAACCAAGCGAAACAAACAAAATTTAGAGACATCATATTATCAAAAATAGAGCCGATTCTACAATCGACTTGCAGAAAATGAACCAACAGTGCCTTATGTAAATAAAAAAAGAACATTTTAAGAGCTTCAAAAATCAATTAAAACTCAAAGCGAAAAAATCAAGGAGTAATTACTCAACTATCACATTCGCAAAGGTTGGGCTAACAAAATTAACATAACCGGTTAACAATAGAGCGGTGCAGCAATTGTTTAAAATCAAGTTTTCCGTCATTATTCAAATGGCACTTATCGAAATTATCAATATGCTTCCCTTTTAGTTTTGAAGGGACATACTGGCGTCCTAAGTTTTTGAATAAATAAAAGTTGACTTCTTGAACAAGTTTTTCATCAACATCGCCTCTTTTTATCAGACCCAGCGTTAGAACTTTGACACCCTTTCTGCCTAAAACACGACTGAACGCAATTAGATTGGCAGCCACCTCAATTGGAGGCTTTGCCTCATTGTCGAAGAACTTTGTCAAGTCATTATTCCCGACAGCAACTAAAACAAACTTGTATTGGGATGCCGCCAAAACAACATGCGGTCCGAGTTCGTTCGATCGCATGCCTCCGAAACTAAGAATATCAACACCATATTTGGATATTAACGGATCGCTTTTGATGTCATCTTTCATCCGTTTGGTGTTGGAATCGCCAATCAGCAGTATTGAACTAAATCAAAGCAATTTGCACAAATTTGAACGAAAAGCAAACAACTCAAATTAGCACATAGTTATCAGCAAATTTTTTTCCATAAAAAAATGAAATATCTAACCTTAAGATGAAGGTAACCATCCATCGATTGAGCCTATAAATAAATTAGAGGGCAGTATCAATGTTACTCAAAGCATTTGTGTTTTTTAATTTTTTTCCACGAAATACCGAACACAAGCAAACAAAAAATCTAAATCCAAAAAATATGTTGATTCTACAACCAACATTGCCAAAAAACATTAAAATCTGTATTCTGAAATATTTTTAATTGTGCTCATAGCCTTCTTTGATTACGCTGACAATATAGCAGCCAGAAGCAGGGAGGACAACTGTTTTATAAGCAAGTTCATCTACTAAAACCAGAACGGGAGACCCTGGATTAGATATTTGGAAAAAAAATGGGAAGGGGTCAGAATAATTGAAAACTTACAAATTTGTCATCTCTACAAATGGAAGGCAGAGAGCATGATTTAAACCATTTTTTAAGACAAAACACTCTATCAACACAAAACTGCCGTCACTTTTTTGAAGAATGCATTCTCCTAAATTTTCATTAACACGCATATAAGAAAGGGAACAAAGTTTTTTTCCGTTTTCATTAACGAATCGTCCTCCAGCTGCTTCAATTGAATTTTCACTAACAAATTTTTTCGAGCAATCAGTTAATTTTGTTAGACTAGTTATTATAGAATTTTTCTCAGTCGTTCTGTTTTGCATAGACTGTTGTTCAAATAATCTTTGATGTTTCAAAAACCTGATGAACATTTTTTCGGGATTCTTGATGGTACCTGAAAGCGCAGAAAGCAGCATATGGTTAGCCGATTCGAAACAAAAAGCTGAAAAAAGAAATAGTGGTCCGTTCCGCTTCACTTGTTCCACTAAATGACGCGTGGTATGAAAATTAAAAGATTGTGATTCCTCTCCATAGAGATGAACAAAATTTTGAAAAAAAGCTCTATTAAATTATCAGCGTGTCGAAGATCCGAGGAGTGAATATCTTTATCACTTAGAAGACGAACTGCAAAGCTCAATTTGCAGAATCTTTCGTAGTAATCATTAGGCAAGAGCACATTTTTTAATGCCAAAGGTCCAAGGTGAAAAAAAAACAACTTAAAATCAAAAGCTTTCCAGAAATTGAGCTCAGATAACTTTTTTGGTCTATGAAGTATTTCGAAAGGAACTTTACAATTTAGAATTGTCTTCTCGAGCTCTAAAGCTGATGGACCTTTGACAAGTGAAACTATCATTTTTGATAAAACCTTTGCTGTTCCTAGGAAAACCTGGTGAATGGGATCAATTGGACAATCCCAGGGAAGATTTAAAAATTTGTTCAAAGGTGTATACGATTTAACTCCGTTAACAACTGTTTTTGTTTTGTCTGCCAAGTCGCCAAATCGCTTAAAAGAATCGTTTTCTCGCAGTATGAAAGTTTTCGAAACCTTAAACAACATTCGATTACTTTTATGGAAGCCTTTAATAAAACAATGAGGGCAACTACTATAACCCATATGCTGCTTCATACACAGTACATACGATGTAGCGGGCATGTCACAAACAATTGATCTTATTTTAAATGTTACACGCCCAAATGGTGAACACAGGTCAGTTGCTGCGCTGCATAGATTTTCAATCTCCACACCAAGTTTGCTAAGAAACTCCGAAAAATCAGGTTTTCCCCCATACCAAAGTCCAAAAAGGCAGATATTTAAGAAACTTGATCTTAAAACAGGAGGCAAGTTATAAAGTTGAACTCAAACTGGCCATACAGCTAGCTTACTAGACTTAAAAACTGGAGCACCGTCTGTGTTTAGAACTAACTGCAGCTCTCCCTGACAAAAAACATCTGATGCATACTCCCAGCTGCAATTATTTGACCAACTTTGCAATATATAAGAGGAATTTTTTGAGGCAACTAGTGCGAGTTGAGATATCAAATCAGCAATAAGGAACTTAGAATCGACGTAACTATTAGTTGTTATTATCGGAAGGTTGTAAATTGGCAGATCTGCAAAAATTTTATTGGGAGACGGTAAAGTTTGAGCAAAAAGCTTGAGCATATCTGCTCTGGCAATATCAGATAATTTATGTTTTTCACTTAATTTTTCAAATTTTTTCATAAACTCGTCATGTCGAATATCTGCTCCTTCAAACAAAAAAAAATCAAGCGAGTCAAAAGAATCAGGATCAAAATTAGGTGCATCATTAGGTGGTTTATCTTCGAAAACATGAAGAGAGATAGGTGTAGACATGACCTGAGCATCTTCAACATTTTGCACAACAGGAGTTTCATTTATAGCCAAAAGGTTAATATCCCGAGATCCTTCATCCGATTCACAACTTTGTTCAACTTCGTCACGACAGCCTACAAAATTAAGTATAGTCTCATCAGTGTCTTTTACGTCAAGGCTACCAAAAACAGAATCGTAAGTTAAGTGACTGTGTTGATCTAAGACTTCTGGAAAAAACATTCGAGCACGCGGTGGAAAACCTTTCCTAGAAAAACGCTGATTAAAATTGAAATTTTCCTGGTGTTTTTGTGAAATTTTGGTTACTTTTCTCTTTTTAGTGACAGGGATATCAGGGAAGGGATCGCCGTGCAAATGCTTATGCGGGCACAGACAATCTTTATTGTTTTCTCCGAAAAAGTGGTTGTGGTAAGATATTGTCAGTTCTTCGCCCTCCTCAATTACACGCAAAGGAGCACATACCATAATATTTTCAACTTTTACATAACTAACGTTCGGTTTACAAGACGCGTTAATGAAAGAAATCGGGCCTAACATAATCCATTGCATTCCCACGCGCGAACTACACATTACTGAATAGTCATTATAATCTGGTATTATCTCAGCCTCTTCTATTGGCACTAGGTACCCAATCAAGCCCGGTATTTCGGTACTAAAATCTATTTTGTATTTTGCAAAAACTCCAAGTTGTGTAAAGGAAGCGTCCTGGAGATAAGAAACCGGTTTGTAAACAACATGTTTGAAACTTTTTCCGTATTCAAAATCCAAAAAATTTTTGACATCACAGAGAAAAGCTTTTCTCAAACTGATATCTAGATTTAAACCATGGGCACTCACCAAATTTGTGTTGATCCATTTTTGTGTTAGCTCGCTGTCAATTTTAGCAATTTCCTGCCAACTGATATCAAGTTTGGAGAACTGCTTTGCCCCTTGCGCGTAGAGTTTAAACTTTTTGTAGTCAAGGATAGACATTATTGATCTTAAAAATGATATGATCTTAAAAAAAATGACCAGCAAAAAAATTTAAATCTAAAAATTTAAAAAATTTAAAAAAGTTTAAATCGCCCAAAGGAAAAAACGATTGACAACTTTTATGTATCACAGAATTCAAGAAAGTTGAAACCGAACAACAAATCAGATTAGCTTCTGAGATAATCGAGAACGTTCGTGACGGCCCAGAGAGTTTGCAGCGTCTTTGGCTTTTCTCAGGGCATAAAGACTATCACCGCATAGTCGTCTCACAGCTTCTAAAATCAATTAAAAATACTTGATACAAAAAAAACGGGCAACATAGTAATGGAGCAAAAAATCGAACCTTTGAAAAACCATTCATCTTCTTTTGAAGCCATTTTCCGCCCTACACAATTTGCATTCGATCGTTGACCGAACCAGCAAAACTCAACTCTCTCATCAAACGTAAACATTTTACGCGCCAGAAACCTTCCAATAGCACCATAGTCATCTGTAGGACCATCATAGGCCAAGAGATTCTCTCCTTTGTACATGAGTTCACCATTGACTTTTATTTTAGCACACTTCGCTCGGCGTTCGTTCTGAAAAAAAGGGAAGAGCTCTATAAAGAGAAGTTTCTTATTGCCAGAATTATTCACTTACCAAAAAAACTTACCCACTATCTAAAATGTTTTAAAAAGCCTTTAAGCGTATGGAATTTCAGTGTAAAAACAAAGCTGTTAGTTCATAATAAAAAGTAGTGTGGCCTTTGATAAGAATTTGAGACAGTTATCACGAGATGTTAAAATAATTTAAAAATGGCAACTAAAAAATAACAGATCAAAAAAACACTAAAAGAGACCAACATAGGAAAACGTGTATCAATAAACAGAACAGAGAACAACCGATTGCTACCAACTGGATCAAACATTACTTTAATAAAAAGCGAAAAATTAGCGTTTATATAAACTTACGAGCTCTTGTAGACCTTGTGCAACATCCAGCAACCGATTTCTTGCTTCAAACTCAATTCCATTACTCTTACGCACACCACGTTCCAACTTCTCAAAATAGCTCAGGGACATTTTAAACCCGGGCACAAAATTGGACATAGCTCAATCTAAAAACAATCTTCCTTTATTGATCAAAATAAAACAAAATGCGCAGAAATTGAGGAACAGCTGAGAGAAATTAAAACATGAAATATTAATGCAAATGTGAATGAGAATTTGATTTTCGGCAGCAAAACAAATCCAGAAACTAAGAAGACCCAGGGCAACATAAATACTTAGATAAAAAAACTCGGAACCAGAAATTGAATTTCGGAAAAGGACCTATGCAATGATAGTTACCTACATCAAAATTCAAAATATTCTTTCAAATGAGTCACGAGCATTATTTCAAACGCTTTTCACGCATGCGTTGATTAACTAATCGTAAAACATTCGAAAATAATCTCTTGGAAAATTGATCACGCAATACAAATGTCAAAGCTTTTTCAAAAAGCTCAGTCCGCTCCTCATCCGCTGCAATGCGATCGGTATTAGACAGAGTTTTCTTAGGCTTTATGACAATTTTTCTGCGTTCATCTGCAGACCATAGCTCCATAATTATATTGAATGCTTTTTCAACAGGAGTTGATCCACCCAGGCTGTACAAATTTACGCCATTATACATCAGCTCAGGAAGATTTTTGTCTACTTCATCAATTTTGTGATCATTAATATTGGAGATTGGAACCGAAGCTTCTGACAGCCGATATATTTCGTCCAGAGATCGTCTAGCGAACTTCGACAGATCGTCCAAGATTTTATCACTTCTATCCATTCTTGCTTCCATTCGATCCATTAGTTGTTCAAAACGTTTGACAAGAGCAAGCTAAGAAAAAAAAAGAAATTTAGTTTAAAAAAAAACAAGTAAAACCCATCGCAAATCCAACAACTTCGATATGATGCTCTATCAACAACTCTTACTATGTATCTCAAAATTGTTACAGAACCGCTGAAAACTTAGCTGATAAATTTTACAGAAGATATCTCGAAACAATTTTACCCCACTCAATTCAACCTACTCAAATTTACCCGAAAACAATAGCCGCTACCGGCTAAAGAAACAAAAACATACCACTTCAGCTTTGCTCACGACGGACTCAATGTCTTTCTGAACTTTGTCAGTTGACGCGACAGGAAAAGTTGGCTCATCTGCCTCATGATCAGAGTCGGTACCTTCGGAATCCGACGGACAAGATTCAACCGGCATAGCAGGGAAAGACTTAGAACATTTTCGCAGACTGCCAGAACTTGATTTCTGACTCCCAGCGTTTTTCCGCGGATCATTGTTTTCCTTTTCTCGTTGCTTTTCTGTTTCAATTTCCTGTCGCGCGTCTTCGAACTCCTGCGTCAGGTTCATATCTGTAGGAGCCATAGCCTTCTTAAGCTTCAAGGTCATTAAAACTGCTACTCGTTCCAATATTTCACTAGGGCCACTCGTTATGACCAACCCATTGATAAACTCCTTTGGCTTCTTGTCAGACTTAAACGGCAAATCTTCCCATTTCAGGGAGAGTTTTCTTGAATTAGTAAGATGATTCGGCCAACTCCCGTGACCCGGTTTCAAGACAGAAAATTTGTTGTCGCAGTCAAAGTACACCAGAAAGACGTAATTCGTAGGAAACTCTACATCGTCCACCTTATTCGCATTTCTAGCAGACTTCTTTCTGAGACCAGTGGGACCACTGGAATTTGAAGCAGGAGTTAATTGAGAGCCACTCATTCTAAAATAAATTATTCGGTATTTTTCAGGTTTTCTTTTTAGTTAACAATCCTTGGAATAAAAATAAAAAACATAGCTGGCAGATTGCCAGAAAATAGCCGCAATAGCTTCGTAGATCTGCAGTCTCAGACAAACAATAAAAAAGACAGACCAAAAAACTCATTGAAGGCTATATATGTTCAATTTTCATTAAAAATCTGTTTAAGATTTTGCTGCCTCTATAAGCTGCTCTCAAATAACTTTGTGCTAAAAACTCGCTCCAATAAGAGCGAGGATGACGTCACGCACGCAATCCAGATGAAATTGCATGCACGAATGAACAGAAAGCAGATTTGAAGTGGTTGTGACGTCATATGGTCGTAACAAAAATCGCGACGACGAAACTAAAAAAAACCGAGAAGGCCAATAAAAGTCCCAAGTATCTTTGTGCGACTATTAATAAAGCGCGATTTGAGCGCACTTTGGGCCAAACAACGAACTTACAAAAGTTTCTTTCTCGGCGGACAATTGAACTAACTGTCTTGCGAAAAATTGTACAAAAAAATAATTGAATTTATTTAAGTTTTATTCAAGTCAGTTTGAATTTTGGAAAAAACTTAGCTGATAACTGCGAGCATTAAAAATTTAATATCAAATTTGATTTACCTCATTTTCAAGCGCTGAAACACATAGAGAACAACTTAGGTGAAAGAAACAACGATAAAAAACTAACAAGTGCTACCACTTGCTATAGCAAGAACACACAAAAAATCCTAACGCGTTGATCAGTGCTACCACTGACCAAATAGACAAAGCAAGCTAAACCGAAAATCGTTACACATAGTGCACCAGTGGCCGCTTATTATTGCCAATTCAAACACCAAAGCACCAAAACAGGCGAGCTACGCGGTGAATACGGGTTGTCTCGTTTTTTTTTCAGTTTGCTGATAATGTCCAAAGTTAATTTTTGAACAAAACCTAACGCACAGAACAAAACCTGCCCATATATCTTCTTCAATATCATTCTGCTCAGGTTATGACATTCGATTTTGACGCCGAAAGACGCAAGATAAAGAACTCAAATATAAAAAAAAAAACAAGAAAAAAAAAGAAAAGACGAGACAATCCTTCACCAACAAAGATTTTATTATTGCATAATTGGATTGATTGAGATGGATATTACTCACTCGAAGTTTGATGTCGTTCTGGCTTGTAGCTTGGTAAGACAAATGAAGTTGATAGGGTTGCAAATTAAAGTTTCAAATCAAAACAAACCTGAAAAAATTTGTTTTAGAGAACATATAGACAACGTACATAAGGCATAAAGAACAGAGCACTAAAAATATAACACCAGACTGGGGAAACACTGGGGATGCTAAAGTATATTGAGATACGAGTTGAAAACACCAATCAGACCCAGACGATGTGATTTATAGACCAAGAAAAATCAAAATTTGGGTACTGTACCAGGTCCTGATATGCCCCCTAGTACCCAACCTACATCTCTAAAAACTTCAAAGATAACACTGTAAAAACAACTCCAACTACCCAGCATTTGTTTTGGGAGATTGTAACGGGTGTTTTGGGTCACCATAAGGCCACCATTAGCGAATCAAGGGTACGTACCTCTGGGTACGTACCTCAGAGCCGATTTCATGGGTAAATTGGGAGGGTATTCAGAGGTTAATAGTTCAATGATGCCCGATCTAAATAAAACGGCACCTATATCAAATTAAACCTTGTTTCAGGACCTGTTCAGATCACCAAACAAAATTAAAATCGAACAACTACATCAAAAGTTATTAGGGATCAAAGGTATCGTACCGGAGCCCAATCTCATGGGTACTCAGAGGTGAATAACTCAACAACGCAGGACTCAATTTAAACGGTACCTATATCAAAATAAACCTTGTTTGAACACCTCTTTAAATCATCAAACAAAATTGAAATCGAACAACTACAGCAAAAGTTATTACGGATCAAACGTACCGTACCGGAGGTCATTTTCATGGGTAAAATGGGCGAGTATTCAGAGATCAATAACTCTGCGACGCACGGACTAAATTAAACGCAACCTATATCAAATCAACCCTTGTTTCATGACCTGTTCAGAACACTAAAATTGAACACATAATTAAAATTGAACTACTCTACTGGGAGATATTCACAATTTAAGGTGCAATGGCAAATCCCACGTATATTCGATTATTTGACCAACATTTGATCAAAATTATAACCAAAAATTGGTTATGAATCTGAAACTTTGTCTAAACCTTTCCGGTACCATAACAATGCTATGGGTACCGTTAATAACACAAACAGAAGCCCGGAACCATAAAGCCCGGTTCAAAAATGGGGTAAAATGGGGGGGTGCGTGTCCTGGACAATTTTTCGACAACCGCTGAACGAAACGTAACGATCCGTATATCAAATGAAGCTAAAGCTAACGGCGAGTTCAACGAGCCATTAAAATCCAAAATTGGTTAAGTTTTCAAGGAGATATTTCAAAATTAAGGTTTGGTACCAAGTCAAAAATTGCACCCGGTACGTGACCTGAATCGTCAAAATTTTCATAATAAACACTGAAATACGTGTACACACTATAGTGTAATTCCTTCAGGACATAATACTGGGTGTAATAAGCCATAATTTGACAGTAAAATACAAAATTATCAACATTTCATCAACCTCTGCAGCAAAGGCACGTTTTCGTCAAAAATGGGGGTACTTCACGTGCAGAGTGAAAATTGAAGACCTAAACGTCGGAAAAGTGTATAGAAAACCATGCAAAACGGACTCCACACGTAATGACGAAGCTAAAGAACCATTTCCTGTAAGTTAAGGCGCCAATTTTGAAGTTTCGAAAATCGGCCTCTCCGATATGTACCCAAAATAGGGTTATTTCCGGTTTAAGTCTCAAAATTCATCCTTGAACTCGCTGATATACAACGTCAACTAGCACGAATCAGTGAGGGGGGCTCATGCGCTACAAAACGAGCCTACGTTCGCTTAAATCCGTTCGGTACTCACAGAGATATTAACAAACTACCGAAACGTACTCAATTTATTTTCAGACATATTCAGGACTGTTCCTGCCAAAAAAACGCTCTACGACCAAGACGCGCTAACGCAACGTGATTCGGGGGCGTACAGTATCCGCGGTGACCATTTCGCTATGTCTTGTTTGTGAAGACATTTTTCACAATATTTTCAAATGCATGTTTAATGTAGAATTTTTGTAAATGCGTTTTTTAGAGAACACTACTTCGAGAACAGCTGGTTTCACAAAAAATGAAAAAAAAACTTTAACCACCGAGTTTATAAATGTCAGCAACCTCTTAAACTACTTGGAAATAGAAGGAAAAAGGTAGGTAGGACCGGTGAAATAATCCAAAGTCAACAATAACAACTGCAGGACAAATGCAGCACATTTTTCTCCGAACACAGACATTAAACATCTTTTGCACCCACAAAGAGCAGAATAAGAGTGAAACGTTTGAGTTCTAGTAGCTCGCGGGCCAGTGGCAGATCCAACATGGGTTCGCTACACATTTTATTTGGTCGTTGTAATGGTGTTTCACGAATTGCGTAGGAACAATTAGAAATCAGCAAATATCAAGTTTTGAATCTTCATTTGCTTTCGAATGAATACTGTTTAATTTTTTTGTTTAAACCAAAATGAACCATCCAATTTTTTCCTAATAGTTGCAGCACTTTGTTAGATTATAAGCTTCGGCCACTTATGGCCATCAAATGTCAAAAACATCAAAAAGTAATGCTAATTTTAAGAAAAAAATGAAAAAAAAAATCAGCAAAATTTCAAAAAAAAAACATTTTTAATAACTACTCAAGCACTTTTAACCTTAGATGAGTTTCTTCATACAACCCCGGGATTCGAGAATACCATTTAACTTAACTGCGACAATTGTAGAGACCAAGGAATAATAAATATAACGGGAATAAAAGAGTCTTCTATAAAAAAAAGAAAGGAACAAAAAATTTAAATGGAAAGTTTACAAACATAGGGCTTTGATATTACTATTTTTATCTTTTAGCTGCGTTTACTATGTTTCAGGAGCGCTGCACTGCCATACGAGGGGTTAAGAACGGATTGGAAGGTTGACAAATCTGACCATTTACGATTTTCGCAAGATAAAGCTTCACCAGTGAAAAATGTTATATTATCGCAAGTCAAAACGTTTGATTTACTTTTTTACAGTAACTATGTCTTTTATCAGTCTCAATTTATTACTGACAACTGTTTTTGGTGGTATTTGCAACATAATAGTGATTCAAAGCTAATGGACTCACAGAAAATTATCGTTTACAGTTTAAAAATTTCGATTAAATCATTATATTTCATAAGCTGAAACGTACTACAGGCTTTTGTATAACCATTTTTAGTGCTTACCACATCATTCACGCTCGGTGTGAACAGAGCAAACCATTGAATTGATAAATGATTTATTTTTGTGGAAACAGGTATGTCAAATACGTTATCGACGGCAAAGTTTATATGAAACTTTCCGTTGAGGCCCGAGAGAAGAATTAATTCGAGGAAAAAAACTTTAGACCCCATTTTTTGTCCTTAATCTGTGTGCAAACTTCAGTGGGAGTGCCGTTTGGCTATAGGAAGAACTTAGAAAGGATTAGAAGGATGAGAAAAGTGACCATTTACGATTTTCGCCAGGTACACCTTAAACCAGTGAAAAATGCTATGTTATCACCAGTCAAAACGTTTGACTGACTTTTTAGCAGGAAATATGTCTTTTATCAGTCTCAAATTAACACTGACAATTGTTTCTGGTGATAATGGCAACATAATAATGATCCAAAGCGAATGCACTCACAGAAAATTATCGTTTACAGATAAAAAAAAGTTGATTAAATCATTATATATCATAAACTGAAACGTACTGGATGCTTTTGTATGACCATTTTTAGTGCTTACGACATCATTTACGCTTGGTTTGAACAGAACAAACCATTAAAATGATCATTGAATTATTTTTGTGGAAACGAGTATGTCAAATACGTTATCAACGGAAAGTTTATATGAAACTTTCCGTTGAGGCCCGAGAGAAAAATTAATTTCAGGCAAAAAAATTTTGGACCCCATTTTTTGCATTTAAACTGTGTGCAGACCTCAGTGGGATTGCCGTTTGGCTATAGGAAGAACTTAGAAAGGATTAGAAGGATGAGAAATGTGACCATTTACGATTTTCGCCAGGTACACCTTGAACCAGTGAAGAATGCTACGTTATCCCCAGTCAAAACGTTTCATTGACTTTTTAACAGGATATATGTTTTGAATCAGTCTCAAGTTAACACTGACAGTTATTTTTGGTGATGTTTTCAACATCATAAAGACCGAAATCGAATGCACTCAAAGAAAATTATCGTTTACAGATTAAAAAAAGTCGATTAAATCATTATATATCATAAGCTGAAACGTACTGGATGCTTTTGTATGACCATTTTTAGTGCTTACGACATCATTCACGCTTGGTGTGAACAGATTAAACCATTAAAATGATCATTGAATTAATTTTGTGGAAACGAGTATGTCAAATACGTTATCGACGCAAAGTTTATATGAAACTTTTCGTTGAGACGCGAGAGAAAAATTAATTTCAGGCAAAAAAATTTTGGACCCCATTCTTTGTGTTCAAACTGTGTGCAAACCTCAGTGGGAGTGCCGTTTGGCTATAGGAAGTACTTAGAAAGGATTAGAAGGATGAGAAATGTGACCATTTACGATTTTCGCCAGGTACACCTTGAACCAGTGAAAAATGCTATGTTATCCTCAGTCAAAACGTTTGACTGACTTTCTAACAAAAAATATGTCTTCTATCAGTCTCAAATTAACACTGAAAATTGTTTTTGGTGGTGTTTTCACCAAAATAAAGATCGAAAGCGAATGCACTCAGAGAAAATTATCGTTTACAGATAAAAAAGTCGATTAAATCATTATATATCATAAGCTGAAACGTTCTGGATGTTTTTTATGACCATTTTTAGTGCTTAACACATCCTTCACGCTTGGTGTGAACAGAACAAACCATTATAATGACCATTGAATTTTTTTGTGGAAATGAGTATGTCAAATACGTTATCGACGGCAAAGTTTATATGAAACTTTCCGTTGAGGACCGAGAGAAAAATTAATATACGGCAAAAAATTTTTGGACCCCATTTTTTGATTTTAAACTGTGTGCAAACCTCAGTGGGAGTGTCGTTTGGCTATAGGAAGAACTTAGAAAGGATTAGAAGGATGAGAAATGTGACCATTTACGATTTTCGCCAGGTACACCTTGAACCAGTGAAAAATGCTATATTATCACCAGTCAAAATGTTTGAATGACTTTTTAACAGAAAATATGTCTTTTATCAGTCTCAAATTAACACTGACAATTGTTTTTGGTGGTAATTGCAACATAATAATGATCCCAAGCAAATGCACTCACAGAAAATTATACTTTACAGATAAAAAAGTCAATTAAATCATTATATATCATAAGCTGAAACGTTCTGGATGTTTTTTATGACCATTTTTAGTGCTTAACACATCATTCACGCTTGGTGTGAACAGAACAAACCATTAAAATGATCATTGTACTATTTTTGTGGAAATGAGTATGTCAAATACGTTATCGACGGCAGAGTTTATATGAATTTTTCCGTTGAGGACCGATAGAAAAATTAATATAAGGCAAAAAATTTTTGGACCCCGTTTTTTGATTTCAAACTGTGCAAACCTCAGTGGGAGTGTTGTTTGGCTATAGGAAGAGCTTAGAAAGGATTAGAAGGATGAGAAATGTGACCATTTACGATTTTCGCCAGGTACACCTTGAACCAGTGAAAAATGCTATGTTATCACCAGTCAAAACGTTTGATTGACTTTTTAGAAGGAAATATGTCTTTTATCAGTCTCAAATTAACACTGACAATTGTTTCTGGTGGTAATCGCAACATAATAATGATCCAAAGCGAATGCATTCACAGAAAATTATCGTTTACAGATAAAAAAAGTCGATTAAATCATTATATATCATAAGCTGAAACGTTCTGGGGGCTTTTTTATGATCATTTTCAGTGTTTAACACATGATTCACGCTTGGTGTGAACAGAACAAACCATGAAAATGATCATTGAACTATTTTTGTGGAAATGAGTATGTCAAATACGTTATCGACGGCAAAGTTTATATGAAACTTTCCGTTGAGGACCGAGAGAAAAACTAATATAAGGCAAAAAATTTTTGGACCCCATTTTTCGATTTTGAACTGTGTGCAAACCTCAGTGGGAGTGTCAATTGGCTATAGGAAGAACTTAGAAAGGATTAGAAGGATGAGAAATGTGACCATTTACGATTTTCGCCAGGTTCACCTTGAACCAGTGAAAAATGCTATGTTATCACCAGTCAAAACGTTTGATTGACTTTTTAGCGGGAAATATGTCTTTTATCAGTCTCAAAGTAACACTGACAATTGTTTCTGGTGGTAATCGCAACATAATAATGATCCAAAGCGAATGCACTTACAGAAAATTATCGTTTACAGATAAAAAAGTCGATTAAATCATTATATATCATTAGCTGAAACGTTCTGGGGGCTTTTTTATGACCATTTTTAGTGCTTAACACATCATTCACGCTTGGTGTGAACAGAGAAAACCATTAAAATGATCATTGAACTATTTTTTTTGAAATGAGTATGTGAAATACGTTATCGACGGCAAAGTTTATATGAAACTTTCCGTTGAGGACCGAGAGAAAAATTAATATAAGCCAAAAAAATTTTGGACCCCTTTTTTTGATTTTAATCTGTGTGCAAACCTCTGTGGGAGTGTCGTTTGGCTATAGGAAGAACTTAGAAAGGAGTAGAAGGATGAGAAATGCGACCATTTACGATTTTCGCCAGGTACAGCTTGAACCAGTGAAAAATGCTATGTTATCACCAGTCAAAACGTTTGATTGACTTTTTACCAGTAAATATGTCTTTTATCAGTCTTAAATTAACACTGACAATTGTTTCTGGTGGTAATCGCAACATAATAATGATCCAAAGCGAATGCATTCACAGAAAATTATCGTTTACAGATAAAAAAAGTCGATTAAATCATTATATATCATAAACTGAAACGTTCTGGGGGCTTTTTTATGACCATTTTTAGAGCTTAACACATCATTCACGCTTGGTGTGAACAGAACAAACCATTAAAATGATCATTGAACTATTTTTGTGGAAATGAGTATGTCAAATACGTTATCGACGGCAAAGTTTATATGAAACTTTCCGTTGAGGACCGAGAGAAAAATTATTATAAGGCAAAAAATTTTTGGACCCCATTTTTTGATTTTAAACTGTGTGCAAACCTCAGTTGGAGTGTCGTTTGGCTATAGGAAGAACTTAGAAAGGATTAGAAGGATGAGAAATGTGACCATTTACGATTTTCGCCAGGTTCACCTTGAACCAGTGAAAAATGCTATGTTATCACCAGTCAAAACGTTTGATTGACTTTTTAGCGGGAAATATGTCTTTTATCAGTCTCAAAGTTACACTGACAATTGTTTCTGGTGGTAATCGCAACATAATAATGATCCAAAGCGAATGCACTTACAGAAAATTATCGTTTACAGATAAAAAAAGTCGATTAAATCATTATATATCATAAGCTGAAACGTTCTGGGGGCTTTTTATGACCATTTTTAGTGCTTAACACATCATTCATGCTTGGTGTGATCAGAACAAACCATTAAAACGATCATTGAACTATTTTTTTTGAAATGAGTATGTCAAATACGTTATCGACGGCAAAGTTTATATGAAACTTTCCGTTGAGGACCGAGAGAAAAATTAATATAAGGCAAAAAATTTTTGGACCTCTTTTTTTGATTTTAAACTGTGTGCAAACCTCAGTGGGAGTGTCGTTTGGCTATAGGAAGAACTTAGAAAGGATTAGAAGGATGAGAAATGTGACCATTTACGATTTTCGCCAGGTACACCTTGAACCAGTGAAAAATGCTATGTTATCACCAGTCAAAACGTTTGATTGACTTTTTAGCAGGAAATATGTCTTTTGTCAGTCTCAAATTAACACTGACAATTGTTTCTGGTGGTAATTGCAACATAATAATGATCCAAAGCGAATGCACTCACAGAAAATTATCGTTTACCGATAAAAAAGTCGATTAAATCATTATATATCATAAGCTGAAACGTACTGGATGCTTTTGTATGACCATTTTTAGTGCTTACGACATCATTCACGCTTGGTGTGAACAGGACAAACCATTAAAATGATCATTGAATTATTTTTGTGGAATTGAGTATGTCAAATACGTTATCGAGGCAAAGTTTTAATGAAACTTTCCGTTGAGGACCGAGAGAAAAATTAATATAAGGCAAAAAAAATTTGGACCCCATTTTTTGATTTTAAACTGTGTGCAAGTTTCAGTGAGAGTGTCGTTTGGCTATAGGAAGAACTTAGAAAGGATTAGAAAGATGAGAAATGTGACCATTTACGATTTTCGCCAGGTACACCTTGAACCTAGTGAAAAATGCTATGTTATCACCAGTCAAAACGTTTGATTGACTTTTTAGCGGGAAATATGTCTTTTATCAGTCTCAAATTAACACTGACCATTGTTTCTGGTGGTAATCGCAACATAATAATGATCCAAAGCGAATGCACTCACAGAAAATTATCGTTTACAGATAAAAAGTCGATTAAATCATTATATATCATAAACTGAAACGTTCTGGGGGCTTTTTTATGACCATTTTTAGTGCTTAACACATCATTCACGCTTGGTGTGAACAGAACAAATCATTAAAAGTATCATTGAACTATGTTTTTGGAAATGAGTATGTCAAATACGTTATCGACGGCAAAGTTTATATGAAACTTTCCGTTGAGGAGCGAGAGAAAAATTAATATACGGCAAAAAATTTTTGGACCCCTTTTTTTGATTTTAAACTGTGTGCAAACCTCAGTGGGAGTGTCGTTTGGCTATAGGAAGGACTTAGAAAGGATTAGAAGGATGAGAAATGCGACCATTTACGATTTTCGCCAATTACACCTTGAACCAGTGAAAAATGCTATGTTATCACCAGTCAAAACGTTCGATTGACTTTTTAGCAAGAAATATGTCTTTTATCAGTCTCAAATTAACACTGAAAATTGTTTCTGGTGGTAATCGCAACATAATAATGATCCAAAGCGAATGCACTCACAGAAAATTATCGTTTACCGATAAAAAAGTCGATTATATCATTATATATCATAAGCTGAAGCCTTCTGGGTGATTTTTTATGACCATTTTTAGTGCTTACGACATCATTCACGCTTGGTGTGAACAGAACAAACCATTAAAAGGATCATTGAATTATTTTTGTGGAGACAAGTATGTCAAATACGTTATCGAGGCAAAGTTTATATGAAACTTTCCGTTGAGGACCGAGAGAAGAATTAATATTAGGCAAAAAACTTTTCGACCCCTTTTTTTGATTTTAAACTGTGTGCAAACCTCAGCGAGAGTGTCTTTTGGCTATAGGAGGAATTTAGAAAGGATTAGAAGGATGAGAAATGTGACCATTTACGATTTTCGCCAGGTACACCTTGAACCAGTGAAAAATGCTATGTTATCACCAGTCAAAACGTTTGATTGACTTTTTAGCAGGAAATATGTCTTTTATCAGTCTCAAATTAACACTGACAATTGTTTCTGGTGGTAATCGCAACATAATAATGATCCAAAGCGAATGCACTCACAGAAAATTATCGTTTACAGATAAAAAAAAGTCGATTAAATCATCATATATCAAAAACTGAAACGTTCTGGGGGCTTTTTTATGACCATTTTTAGTGCTTAACACATCCTTCACGCTTGGTGTGAACCGAGCAAACCATTAAAATGATCATTGAACTATTTTTTGTGGAAAAGAGTATGTCAAATACGTTATCGACGGCAAAGTTTATATGAAACTTTCCGTTGAGGACCGAGAGAAAAATTAATATAAGGCAAAAAAATTTCGGACCCCATTTTTTGATTTTAAACTGTGTGCAAACCTCAGTGGGAGTGTCTTTTGGCTATAGGAAGAATTTAGAAAGGATTAGAAGGATGAGAAATGTGACCATTTACGATTTTTGCCAGGTACACCTTGAACCAGTGAAAAATGCTATGTTATCACCAGTCAAAACGTTTGATTGACTTTTTAGCAGGAAATATGTATTTTATCAGTCTCAAATTAACACTGACAATTGTTTCTGGTGGTAATTGCAACATAATAATGATCCAAAGCGAATGCACTCACAGAAAATTGTCGTTTACCGATAAAAAAGTCGATTAAATCATTATATATCATAAGCTGAAACGTACTGGATGCTTTTGTATGACCATTTTTAGTGCTTACGACATCATTCACGCTCGTTGTGAACAGGACAAACCATTAAAAAGATCATTGAATTATTTTTGTGGAAACGAGTATGTCAAATACGTTATCGAGGCAAAGTTTTAATGAAACTTTCCGTTGAGGACCGAGAGAAAAATTAATATAAGGCAAAAAATTTTTGGACCCCATTTTTTTATTTTAAACTGTGTGCAATCCTCAGTGGGAGTGTCGTTTGGCTATAGGAAGAACTTAGAAAGGATTAGAAGGATGAGAAATGTGACCATTTACGATTTTCGCCAGGTTCACTTTGAACCAGTGAAAAATGCTATGTTATCACCAGTCAAAACGTTTAATTGACTTTTTAGCAGGAAATATGTCTTTTATCAGTCTCAAATTAACACTGACAATTGTTTCTGGTAGTAATTGCAACATAATAATGATCCAAAGCGAATGCACTCACAGAAAATTATCGTTTACCGATAAAAAAGTCGATTAAATCATTATATATCATAAGCTGAAACCCTCTGGGTGCTTTTTTATGACCATTTTTAGTGCTTACGACATCAGTCACGCTTGGTGTGAACAAAACAAACCATTAAAATGATCATTGAGTTATTTTTGTGGAAACGAGTATGTCAAATACGTTATCGAGGCAAAGTTTATATGAAACTTTCCGTTGAGGACCGAGAGAAAAATTAATATTAGGCAAAAAATTTTTGAACCCCATTTTTTGATTTCAAACTGTGTGCAAACCTCAGTGGGAGTGTCTTTTGGCTATAGGAAGAATTTAGAAAGGATTAGAAGGATGAGAAATGTGACCATTTACGATTTTCGCTAGGTACACCTTGAACCAGTGAAAAATGCTATGTTATCACCAGTCAAATCGTTTGATTGACTTTTTAGCAAGAAATATGTCTTTTATCAGTCTCAAATTAACACTGAAAATTGTTTCTGGTGGTAATCGCAACATAATAATGATCCAAAGCGAATGCACTCACAGAAAATTATCGTTTACCGATAAAAAAGTCGATTAAATCATTATATATCATAAGCTGAAGCCTTCTGGGTGATTTTTTATGAACATTTTTAGTGCTTACGACATCATTCACGCTTGGTGTGAACAGAACAAACCATTAAAAGGATCATTGAATTATTTTTGTGGAGACGAGTATGTCAAATACGTTATCGAGGCAAAGTTTATATGAAACTTTCCGTTGAGGACCGAGAGAAAAATTAATATTAGGCAAAAAACTTTTCGACCCCTTTTTTTGATTTTAAACTGTGTGCAAACCTCAGCGGGAGTGTCTTTTGGCTATAGGAGGAATTTAGAAAGGATTAGAAGGATGAGAAATGTGACCATTTACGATTTTCGCCAGGTACACCTTGAACCAGTGAAAAATGCTATGTTATCACCAGTCAAAACGTTTGATTGACATTTTAGCCGGAAATATGTCTTTTATCAGTATCAAATTAACACTGACATTTGTTTCTGGTGATAATGGCAACATAATAATGATCCAAAGCGAATGCACTCACAGAAAATTATCGTTTACAGATAAAAAAAAGTCGATTAAATCATTATATATCATAAGCTGAAACGTACTGGATGCTTTTGTATGACCATTTTTAGTGTTTACGACATCATTCACGCTTGGTGTGAACAGGACAAACCATTAAAATGATCATTGAATTATTTTTGTGGAAACGAGTATGTCAAATACGTTACCGAGGCAAAGTTTTAATGAAACTTTCCGTTGAGGACCGAAAGAAAAATTAATATAAGGCAAAAAATTTTTGGACCCCATTTTTTTATTTTAAACTGTGTGCAAACCTCAGTGGGAGTGTTGTTTGGCTATAGGAAGAACTTAGAAAGGATTAGAAGGATGAGAAATGTGACCATTTACGATTTTCGCCAGGTTCACTTTGAACCAGTGAAAAATGCTATGTTATCAGCAGTCAAAACGTTTAATTGACTTTTTAGCAGGAAATATGTCTTTTATCAGTCTCAAATTAACACTGACAATTGTTTCTGGTGGTAATTGCAACATAATAATGATCCAAAGCGAATGCACTCACAGAAAATTATCGTTTACCGATAAAAAAGTCGATTAAATCATTATATATCAAAAGCTGAAACCTTCTGGGTGCTTTTTTATGACCATTTTTAGTGCTTACGACATCTTTCACGCTTGGTGTGAACAGAACAAACCATTAAAATGATCATTGAGTTATTTTTGTGGAAACGAGTATGTCAAATAAGTTATCGAGGCAAAGTTTATATGGAACTTTCCGTTGAGGACCGAGAGAAAAATTAATAATAGGCAAAAAATTTTTGGACCCCATTTTTTGATTTTAAACTGTGTGCAAACCTCAGTGGGAGTGTCTTTTGGCTATAGGATGAATTTAGAAAGGATTAGAAGGATGAGAAATGTGACCATTTACGATTTTCGCCAGGTACACCTTGAACCAGTGAAAAATGCTATGTTATCACCAGTCAAATCGTTTGATTGACTTTTTAGCAAGAAATATGTCTTTTATCAGTCTCAGGTTAACACTGACAATTGTTTCTGGTGGTAATCGCAACATAATAATGATCCAAAGCGAATGCACTCACAGAAAATTATCGTTTACCGATAAAAAAGTCGATTAAATCATTATATATCATAAGCTGAAACGTACTGGATGCTTTTGTATGACCATTTTTTAGTGCCTACGACATCATTCACGCTTGGTGTAAACAGGACAAGCCATTAAAATGATCATTGAATTATTTTTGTGGAAACGAGTATGTCAAATACGTTATCGAGGCAAAGTTTTAATGAAACTTTCCGTTGAGGACCGAGAGAAAAATTAATATAAGGCAAAAAACTTTTGGACCCCATTTTTTTATTTTAAACTGTGTGCAAACCTCAGTGGGAGTGTCGTTTGGCTATAGGAAGAACTTAGAAAGGACTAGAAGGATGAGAAATGTGACCATTTACGATTTTCGCCAGGTTCACTTTGAACCAGTGAAAAATGCTATGTTATCACCAGTCAAAACGTTTAGTTGACTTCTTAGCTGGAAATATGTCTTTTATCAGTCTCAAATTAACACTGACAATTGTTTCTGGTGGTAATTGCAACATAATGATGATCCAATGCGAATGCACTCACAGAAAATTATCGTTTACCGATAAAAAAGTCGATTAAATCATTATATATCATAAGCTGAAACGTACTGGATGCTTTTGTATGACCATTTTTTAGTGCCTACGACATCATTCACGCTTGGTGTGAACAGAACAAACCATTGAAATGATCATTGAATTATTTTTGTGGAAACGAGTATGTCAAATACGTTATCGAGGCAAAGTTTATATGAAACTTTCCGTTGAGGACCGAGAGAAAAATTAATATTAGGCAAAAAATTTTTGGACCCCATTTTTTGATTTTAAACTGTGTGTAGACCTCAGTGGGAGTGTCTTTTGGCTATAGGAAGAATTGAGAAAGGATTAGAAGGATGAGAAATGTGACCATTTACGATTTTCGCCAGGTACACCTTGAACCAGTGAAAAATGCTATGTTATCACCAGTCAAATCGTTTGATTGACTTTTTAGCAAGAAATATGTCTTTTATCAGTCTCAGGTTAACACTGACAATTGTTTCTGGTGGTAATCGCAACATAATAATGATCCAAAGCGAATGCACTCACAGAAAATTATCGTTTACCGATAAAAAAGTCGATTAAATCATTATATATCATAAGCTGAAACGTACTGGATGCTTTTGTATGACCATTTTTAGTGCCTGCGACATCATTCACGCTTGGTGTAAACAGGACAAACCATTAAAATGATCATTGAATTATTTTTGTGGAAACGAGTATGTCAAATACGTTATCGAGGCAAAGTTTTAATGAAACTTTCCGTTGAGGACCGAGAGAAAAATTAATATAAGGCAAAAAACTTTTGGACCCCATTTTTTTATTTTAAACTGTGTGCAAACCTCAGTGGGAGTGTCGTTTGGCTATAGGAAGAACTTAGAAAGGACTAGAAGGATGAGAAATGTGACCATTTACGATTTTCGCCAGGTTCACTTTGAACCAGTGAAAAATGCTATGTTATCACCAGTCAAAACGTTTAGTTGACTTCTTAGCTGGAAATATGTCTTTTATCAGTCTCAAATTAACACTGACAATTGTTTCTGGTGGTAATTGCAACATAATGATGATCCAATGCGAATGCACTCACAGAAAATTATCGTTTACCGATAAAAAAAGTCGATTAAATCATTATATATCATAAGCTGAAACCTTCTGGGTGCTTTTTTATGACCATTTTTAGTGCTTACGACATCATTCACGCTTGGTGTGAACAGAACAAACCATTAAAATGATCATTGTATTATTTTTATGGAAACGAGTATGTCAAATACGTTATCGAGGCAAAGTTTATATGAAACTTTCCGTTGAGGACCGAGAGAAAAATTAATATTAGGCAAAAAATTTTTGGACCCCATTTTTTGATTTTAAACTGTGTGTACACCTCAGTGGGAGTGTCTTTTGGCTATAGGAAGAATTGAGAAAGGATTAGAAGGATGAGAAATGTGACCATTTACGATTTTCGCCAGGTACACCTTGAACCAGTGAAAAATGCTATGTTATCACCAGTCAAATCGTTTGATTGACTTTTTAGCAAGAAATATGTCTTTTATCAGTCTCAAAATAACACTGACAATTGTTTCTGGTGGTAATCGCAACATAATAATGATCCAAAGCGAATGCACTCACAGAAAATTATCGTTTACCGATAAAAAAGTCGATTAAATCATTATATATCATAAGCTGAAACATTCTGGGTGCTTTTTTATGACCATTTTTAGTGCTTACGACATCATTCACGCTTGGTGTGAACAGAACAAACCATTAAAAGGATCATTGAAATATTTATGTGGAGACGAGTATGTCAAATACGTTATCGAGGCAAAGTTTATATGAAACTTTCCGTTGAGGACCGAGAGAAAAATTAATATTAGGCAGAAAACTTTTCGACCCCATTTTTTTATTTTAAACTGTGTGCAAACCTCAGTGGGAGTGTCTTTTGGCTATAGGAGGAATTTAGAAGGGATTAGAAGGATGATAAATGTGACCATTTACGATTTTCGCCAGGTACATCTCGAACCAGTGAAAAATGCTATGTTATCACCAGTCAAAACGTTTGATTGACATTTTAGCAAGAAATATGTCTTTTATCAGTCTCAAGTTAACACTGACAATAGTTTCTGGTGGTAATCGCAACATAATAATGATCCAAAGCGAATGCACTCACAGAAAATTATCGTTTACCGATAAAAAAGTCGATTAAATCATTATATATCATAAGCTGAAACGTACTGGATGCTTTTGTATGACCATTTTTAGTGCTTACGACATCATTCACGCTTGGTGTAAACAGGACAAACCATTAAAATGATCATTGAATTATTTTTGTGGAAACGAGTATGTCAAATACGTTATCGAGGCAAAGTTTTAATGAAACTTTCCGTTGAGGACCGAGAGAAAAATTAATATAAGGCAAATAATTTTTGGACCCCATTTTTTGATTTCAAACTGTGTGCAAACCTCAGTGTGAGTGTCTTTTGGCTATAGGAAGAATTTAGAAAGGATTAGAAGGATGAGAAATGTGACCATTTACGATTTTCGCCAGGTACACCTTGAACCAGTGAAAAATGCTATGTTATCACCAGTCAAATCGTTTGATTGACTTTTTAGCAAGAAATATGTCTTTTATCAGTCTCAAAATAACACTGACAATTGTTTCTGGTGGTAATCGCAACATAATAATGATCCAAAGCGAATGCACTCACAGAAAATTATCGTTTACCGATAAAAAAAGTCGATTAAATCATTATATATCATAAGCTGAAACATTCTGGGTGCTTTTTTATGACCATTTTTAGTGCTTACGACATCATTCACGATTGGTGTGAACAGAACAAACCATTAAAAGGATCATTGAAATATTTTTGTGGAGACGAGTATGTCAAATACGTTATCGAGGCAAAGTTTATATGAAACTTTCCGTTGAGGACCGGGAGAAAAATTAATATTAGGCAGAAAACTTTTCGACCCCAATTTTTGATTTTAAACTGTGTGCAAACCTCAGTGGGAGTGTCTTTTGGCTATAGGAGGAATTTAGAAGGGATTAGAAGGATGAGAAATGTGACCATTTACGATTTTCGCCAGGTACATCTCGAACCAGTGAAAAATGCTATGTTATCACCAGTCAAAACGTTTGATTGACATTTTAGCAGGAAATATGTCTTTTATCAGTATCAAATTAACACTGACAATTGTTTCTGGTGATAATGGCAACATACTAATGATCCAAAGCGAATGCACTCACAGAAAATTATCGTTTACAGATAAAAAAAGTCGATTAAATCATTATATATCATAAACTGAAACGTTGTGGGGGCTTTTTTATGACCATTTGTAGTGCTTAACACATCATTCACGCTTGGTGTGAACTGAACAAACCATTAAAATGATCATTGGATTATTTTTGCGGAAAAAAGTATGTCAAATACGTTATCGACGGCAAAGTTTATATGAAACTTTCCGTTGAGGACCGAGAGAAAAATTAATATAAGGCAAAAAATTTTTGGACCCGATTTTTTGATTTTAAACTGTGTGCAAACCTCAGTGGGAGTGTCGTTTGGCTATAGGAAGAACTTAGAAAGGATTAGAAGGATGAGAAATGCGACCATTTACGATTTTCGCCAGGTACACCTTGAACCAGTGAAAAATGCTATGTTATCACCAGTCAAAACGTTTTATTGACTTTTTAGCGGGAAATATGTCTTTTATCAGTCTCAAATAAACACTGACAATTGTTTCTGGTGGTAATTGCAACATAATAATGATCCAAAGCGAATGCACTCTCAGAAAATTATCGTTTACCGATAAAAAAGTCAATTAAATCATTATATATCATAAGCTGAAACGTACTGGATGCTTTTGTATGACCATTTTTAGTGCTTACGACATCATTCACGCTTTGTGTGAACAGAACAAACCATTAAAATGATCATTGAATTATTTTTGTGGAGACGAGTATGTCAAATACGTTATCGAGGCAAAGTTTATATGAAACTTTCCGTTGAGGACCGAGAGAAAAATTAATTTTAGGCAAAAAACTTTTGGACCCCCTTTTTTGATTTTAAACTGTGTGCAAACCTCAGTTGGAGTGTCTTTTGGCTATAAGAAGAATTTAGAAAGGATTAGAAGGATGAGAAATGTGACCATTTACGATTTTCGCCAGGTACACCTTGAACCAGTGAAAAATGCTATGTTATCACCAGTCAAAACGTTTGATTGACATTTTAGCCGGAAATATGTCTTTTATCAGTATCAAATTAACACTGACAATTGTTTCTGGTGATAATGGCAACATAATAATGATCCAAAGCGAATGCACTCACAGAAAATTATCGTTTACAGATAAAAAAAAAGTCGATTAAATCATTATATATCATAAGCTGAAACCTACTAGATGCTTTTGTATGACCATTTTTAGTGCTTACGACATCATTCACGCTTGGTGTGAACAGAACAAACCATTAAAATGACCATTGAATTATTTTTGTGGAAACGAGTACGTCAAATACGTTATCGAGGCAAAGTTTTAATGAAACTTTCCGTTGAGGACCGAGAGAAAAATTAATTTCAGGCAAAAGATTTTGGACCCCATTTTTTGTCTTTAGACTGTGTGCAAACCTCAAAGGGAGTGCCGTTTGGCTATAGGAAGAACTTAGAAAGGATTAGAAGGATGAGAAATGTGATCATCAATATAGAACTTTCCGTTGAACCGAGAGCTCCCTTCAATGGACTGAAATCATAAGGTAACATGGTCTTTGAGTTAATTGGGGTTTAGAATTCTTCTTTTATATTTAAAATTTTGGGACGTCTATCTTGCAAGATTCTTGTAAGATTCTTGCAAGGTAAGCGTCCGGATCTTGCATCTTGCAAGATTAGCGTTATTTGCAAGTATCTTGCAAGATCTTGCAAGATAAACGTTATTTGCAAGAATCTTGCAAGATCTTGTAAGATAACCATCCTTGCTCGTCTAGGGAATTATCTTCAACAAAAACAACTCAAAACCATTATCAATTCGATTGAAAGACCGTAAAAACTGCTAGAAAAGTTTAAAATAAGGCAAAGATTTTTTTAAAAATAGCTGAAGATTGAAGGCTTACTATTTGCTTCGGATGGTGAAAAAAATTTGAATGCTTTGGATGCTTCCAAACACTTTACTAATAGATTATTGAGAAAAAAACACTTTGAGTGAGAAAGCTGGAGTTAAAACTTAAAACTGTTTTGAAAAAACTGCTAGTGATCAAAAATTTTTACTGGCTTAGCGAATATTTTTTGCACCTACAAAGCTCGCTCTTTCTCTCTCTCATAAAACAATATGGACAGAAAACTACTCTCCATTATCTCTGTTCTGCAGTTTGTTCAGTCGATTGATTTAAACACTTTGTTTTCACGTGCGACATTGGCTTTTGTATCCTGTTATAAATACACTCCAAAAAATTATCGATTAAAAAAGACGCTCCACCAATACTATTTCAGTCTTAAAAATGGGTCGATTAATTCTGCTCTCTGCTATGTCTACTATGTCAGCTGTCCATTATTGGACATGTAAAATAACTGCTCATGACTGAGTGTATGTTAGACTACTTCTTTTCGAGATATCGAGTGATTAATGTATTGGAACGAGGCCACAAGCCGAGTGAAAGCACTAATTAAGAGTGTCGAAACCAGTAAAGAGTCTAATGTGCTTAATTTATAATTGTGCGTTTTTTTGCGTGCACTAGAATAGCTGTGGTACGAACAGACTGTCTGTCCTATAATGCTACCTATTATTGGACTGTTTACACAATAGATGGTATATTATTGGATAGTTGAGGTACGAGGTAGCTGTATTATTGGATCATTAACGTCATGTTCAGAGTTAACGACCAGTTTTGTTCGTAGTACTGCTGTAATAATGGATACAGAAATCAAGCATTCTAGATTAGAATACACTTGAAGTTTTTTGATGTCTTCTGCGGGTTTTCTTGATAGGCTGACCAAAGCGCGGATAATTAAAAATCGTCTTTAGTGAGCGGCTTGTTCATAATTTTTTCGTCTTTTTTAATTTTACAAATTTTTACGTGTTTTTCCTTAAAAAAATTTTCAAAATCAAACTTTCATAGATATTACTTTCTGCGAAATGGGAGGTGGCGCATCCCACAAAAGAGAGGAGAAAGGGGTGCTTTATTCACAAGCAGATAGAGCTTATGATCCCCGGAGGGACAAAGGGGGTGGTCGTCGGACTTCGACAGTGGATCCATCCCAAACACCATTTGCTTCGGTCGAAGCTGTAGATGACAGAGAGTTAAGCAAACGACAATTATGGGTCCCAATGCCTCGCAACATGCGCATTACAAGTGGAAAAATTTACATTGCACAGTTTGACTTCACGGTAAAAAAATCACATTGAAAAAAAAATGCACGCCCTACATTTTTATCAAAAAACGGATTTTTTCCGTTTGTGCCCCCAGCTTAGTGATTATTTGCACCCCCAGATGTACGTGCCATATTTTAACATAATGAATTACTATGTAATGGCACGTGCTCTGTAACTGGGGGAGCATAACGTACTGGGGACACAAACGGAAAAGAAAGAAAAAACTGGCTCCAAAAACAACACTTAATGAACCGTACCAGTCGTAATACACACACACACCACACACACACACACACACATACAAACACACACACACACACACCACGCATACACACAGTAGGCAAATTAACAGTATTTGGTCAAGCTAAGAATTAATTCTCGGAAAAGAAAGAAAAAACTGGCTCCAAAAACAACACCTATTGAACCGTACCAGTCGTAATAAGAGAATTAAACAATTGTTACAAAATTGCCTGGAGTGTAGTTAATTAGTTAAGTGAATAAGTGTAATTAAATATATTTAATTACACTTATTCACTTAACTAATTAACTACACTCCAGGCAATTTTGTAACAATTGTTTAATTCTCTTATTACGACTGGTACGGTTCAATAGGTGTTGTTTTTGGAGCCAGTTTTTTCTTTCTTTTCCGAGAATTAATTCTTAGCTTGACCAAATACTGTTAATTTGCCTACTGTGTGTATGCGTGGTGTGTGTGTGTGTGTTTGTATGTGTGTGTGTTTGTGTGTGTGTGTGTGTGTGTGTGTGTGTGTGTGTGTGTGTGTGTGTGGTGTGTGTGTGTGTGGTGTGTGTGTGTTTGTGTGGTGTAGTGTGCAAGCGAGTTAAAATGTTTAGTTCAATCGAATCATTTACGTAAAAATTTGCGGTATTTTAGAAAAACAAAACCATTCAAACTTCATGGGTGTTTGCCTGCATATAAGACAGTTAAAATCAATATTGTGAATTATAGAATTTACATTAAAAAGAAGATTACAAATACTATTTATGCTTAATATATTGCTACTCGAAAAAAAGTTGAGCATTGAGTGGGATCTACATAAAACGTACTGAAAGTTGCATATTTTGTTTCTGCTTAAAGTTAAAGGACCCTCATTCGAAATAAAATCAGAAGAAACCCTTTACATAAAAGAACGACCCCGGGTCAAGATGTGAGGGAAGGCGGTGGGGGGGGGGTAGGCGGAATACTTTGTAAAAATTGCGTTTAATGTACTGAAATTATGTCATATGTCAGGAATATGCTGAATGTGTTGAAAGTTTAAAACTAGGCGCTGAAAAAGCCAAATTGTAATGTTATCACCATAATTAACCCATTTTTTTCAACGATTCAGCACATTTTTCAGCAAATCTCTCACAAAATTCCAGCATTTCCAAAGATTTCTAATTCAGCATATTCAATACATTCCCCTCAAAATTTCAACATTTCAGAAAAAAATTCTCGCTTTTTTTAAGGAAATTGAGAAAGTTCTTCAACACAATTCTTACATAAACTCAAAATCTCAAAAGTTGTGCATATTTCTTGCATAATTTCAACACTTTAGAAAAATAGAGAAATTCAGCGATTTCAGCACACTCCCACATTCTTTAGACAAAATTTTCACGTTCAATTTTATAGCTCACTATTGCTTATAACATAGTCAACATATTAGCTCCTCCATCTTTTACAATTCTGAACAGCCGATAGTCAATCAAAAATCTGCGTCGTTTTTCGTATAATAGTTCATATTTTGGAAATGGAAAACAACTGGAAAGCGTCACACTTTCATTATGCGAACGGAAAAAAAGACAAATACACTTAATCCACCTGGTTTTATTCAATCAAATAACGGGGCAAGGTACTCCAGTGGCAATAATTGCTTGATATATCTTAATAGTTGGCTAAATGTTTAACTCTTTTGGCAATCTTCTTCTGTATGTACAAGCAAGAAATAATCTTAATTGCAAAAGCACACTTATGACAAAACTTTTGCTTGACCCTTGGAAAGTCCAAACTCCACAGGCGCTGAAATAAAATATATTTAAGCAAAAAATCTTTTATAAATATCCGGTTAATGTGTTAACACGGCTGAAGTTATGCAAGAAATGTGTTGAAATTTCAACACATTATACGGATAATTATGTAAGATCCAGGCCGAGGATTTTTGGCAAATTATGTTAGATAAGTGGTAACTAGCGTTAACAAGTTTAAAAAATCCACTGCTGTTCTTTTGCAAAATTCGAATGATCCTAATTGTCTATCTCTTGGAAAATTTTCATGCTGACGTTGCAAAAACTCTGTTAAAGCTTTTTTGAAAATAGTTTTGTTCTGCGTCGCTCTTACGTTAACGGGTAACTAATTCCATTTTTGCATGCTCTTCAAAATCAAAGATCTTTTACTCTGCTTAGTATACTTTTGCGTTCTTATTGTCAGCTGTGTTGTCCGTTTGTTCTGTTCTAACTGTAGGCCGTTAGCACATTTTTTAAATGTTTCCGATACTATCCTGTGATTCAAGTCTGTGTGGAGTTTTAATATACTAAACTTTGAAATAATTAATTCAGCTGGTAGGACCTGCGATTTGAGAAGAATATCACAACAATGATCGAATTTACGACGCATATAACAAACTTTTATGCCCCAATTAATCTGTCGTAATAAGAGAATTAAACAATTGTTACAAAATTGCCTGGAGTGTAGTTAATTAGTTAAGTGAATAAGTGTAATTAAATATATTTAATTACACTTATTCACTTAAATAATTAACTACACTCCAGTCAATTTTGTAACAATTGTTTAATTCTCTTATTACGACTGGTACGGTTCAATAGGTGTTGTTTTTGGAGCCAGTTTTTTATTTCTTTTCCGAGAATTAATTCTTAGCTTGACCAAATACTGTTAATTTGCCTACTGTGTGTATGCGTGGTGTGTGTGTGTGTTTGTATGTGTGTGTGTGTGGTGTGTGTGTGTTTGTGTGGTGTAGTGTGCAAGCGAGTTAAAATGTTTAGTTCAATCGAATCATTTACGTAAAAATTTGCGGTATTTTAGAAAAACAAAACCATTCAAACTTCATGGGTGTTTGCCTGCATATAAGACAGTTAAAATCAATATTGGCGGAATACTTTGTAAAAATTGCGTTTAATGTACTGAAATTATGTCATATGTCAGGAATATGCTGAATGTGTTGAAAGTTTAAAACTAGGCGCTGAAAAAGCCAAATTGTAATGTTATCACCATAATTAACCCATTTTTTTCAACGATTCAGCACATTATTCAGCAAATCTCTCACAAAATTTCAGCATTTCCAAAGATTTCTAATTCAGCATATTCAATACATTCCCCTCAAAATTTCAACATTTCAGAAAAAAATTCTCGCTTTTCTTAAGGAAAATGCGAAAGTTCTTCAACACAATTCTTACATAAACTCAAAATCTCAAAAATTGTGCATATTTCTTGCATAATTTCAGCACTTTAGAAAAATAGAGAAATTCAGCGATTTCAGCACACTCCCACATTCTTTAGACAAAATTTTCACGTTCAATTTTATAGCTCACTATTGCTTATAACATAGTCAACATGTTAGCTCCTCCATCTTTTACAATTCTGAACAGCCGATAATCAATCAAAAATCTGCGTCGTTTTTCGTATAATAGTTCATATTTTGGAAATGGAAAACAACTGGAAAGCGTCACACTTTCATTATGCGAACGGAAAAAAAGACAAATACACTTATTCTACCTGGTTTTATTCAATCAAATAACGGGGCAAGGTACTCCAGTGGCAATAATTGCTTGATATATCTTAATAGTTGGCTAAATGTTTAACTCTTTTGGCAATCTTCTTCTGTATGTACAAGCAAGAAATAATCTTAATTGCAAAAGCACACTTATGACAAAACTTTTGCTTGACCCTTGGAAAGTCCAAACTCCACAGGCGCTGAAATAAAATATATTTAAGCAAAAAATCTTTTATAAATATCCGGTTAATGTGTTAACACGGCTGAAGTTATGCAAGAAATGTGTTGAAATTTCAACACATTATACGGATAATTATGTAAGATCCAGGCCGAGGATTTTTGGCAAATTATGTTAGATAAGTGGTAACCAGCGTTAACAAGTTAAAAAATCCACTGCTGTTCTTTTGCAAAATTCGAATGATCCTAACTGTCTATCTCTTGGAAAATTTTCATGCTAACGTTGCAAAAACTCTGTTAAAGCTTTTTTGAAAATAGTTTTGTTCTGCGTCGCTCTTACGTTAATGGGTAACTTATTCCATTTTTGTATGCTCTTCAAAATCAAAGATCTTTTACTCTGCTTAGTATACTTTTGCGTTCTTATTGTCAGCTGTGTTGTCCGTTTGTTCTGTTCTAACTGTAGGCCGTTAGCACATTTTTTAAATGTTTCCGATACTATCCTGTGATTCAAGTCTGTGTGGAGTTTTAATATACTAAACTTTGAAATAATTAATTCAGCTGGTAGGACATGCGATTTGAGAAGAATATCACAACAATGATCGAATTTACGACGCATATAACATACTTTTATGCCCCAATTAATCTGTCGAATTATTCGCTGTATGTTTTTTGCTGACAATGTTTGTAAAAAAACTCCAGTGAATCACAAATGAGACAGGACTAAAGATTTGAAAACTTGCAGCCTTACTTACAAAGGTATATGGTTTCTTACCAGATATAGTGAGCGAATGGCGGCCGCCATTTTTTCTAAAACTACATTACTATATAATTACAGACCTGTAATTTAGGTCTGGGAACACACGGGTGTGTGTGTTCGAGTGGTTCTGATCGTAGCTCAATTTGGGTCTGGAACTCAACCTGGCTAGGCGACTTATTGTGCGACTTGAAGAACTCACCTCCTGAATGCTTATCGCCTATTCTACCACTGTACCACGATCCTTTGATTTCTAAAACCGCTGAATTCTTTATTAATCGGACACTGACATAAAAATATTTTCTTTCAGCGGCTGTCAGTGCATTTCTTACTTAATTGTCAGTAAAATCTCGGCCCGGGATTGTATGTGTGATTAGCAATTCTGAATTCGATCAGGGTGTTGACAAGATTCGAGACGATGGCACTCGTCTAGACTTGCCCTTCAAAGAGAACTCACAAGTACTGGTGAAGCAGAGAGTGCAGAAGACAGGGTGGTGGCTGGCACAGATGGAGAGACGCAGTGGATATGTGCCCAGTAGCTACCTAGACCCCAAACCCAGATACATTGCTGGAAAGTGCTACTTTCCAGACAGTAGTCCCAAAGAAATTGAAAGGTACGAGAAAGGTACGAGAAAGTAGTTTGTGTGAAGACTAATGAGGCCTCTGAGAAAAAATGGCATTAATCGAGAATATCGTTTTAAACACGTATTTTAAAATTCTGAAAGTCTGCAGTGCCAAAAGTTAAACAGTCTGATGTTCCGAGTTGCGTGTTTTAAGCAAGGTTACTGGACTTTGGATAAGAGACTTCGAAATTCTTGCTTAATATCTCGAACCGCTACGCGGTTGTTGATAATCTTCGGAAGATCTCAGTGAATTTAACCTAAACCTATATATAGTGATTTGAGATGTAGGCCAGAGTTTTCAAGTAACTCCAAACGACTCACGCAACCTTTCTTGAAAGTTACCTTGCAGTTACCTTGCTTGAAGTTTCAAAATCTGGCACTGCATAATAGAGTATTTGGCGTACTGGATAGATCTGGAATTTTGAAACTTGCAAAATACGCGTTTCGAACAAATTCAGTTGACTCTGCTAAAGTTACATTACAAAGTCTGGCAATGCTGGCTTTTATTATTCTAAACTTGAACCAGAGTGTTTGAGCGTTAACCAATGGGTGCTACCCGGACTTCATTTTTTAAATGATAACGTCAGAAGTTATAACGTGAAAAGATCCGACATCTGCATATAAAATTATTACGCTTACCATAAATATACGAAGATGTTACTAGAAAAAATTACTCAATACGATCGACTACCAATTCGAACGATAATGCACCAAATATTTGTTCTAATTTTTTAATTTTGTAACTGCAGTGATCTATATAGGACTCTTTTACAACTTTTGCAGCCAGTTAGTCATGTTTTATCAACCCCCCGCCCTCCCAAAAAAATTGAATAAGTCTCAATCGGAATCGAAGTCGTAGAAATAAGTTTGGCTAGTTTCCAGCAATCTAAGTGGATGTAATCATTTGGCAACAGCAATAATTTTGTATAACTCAACTCAGTTGACAGTTTTTACATTTCCTATGCTTTCAAGCACAGTTCCCGTTAAAGTACTTTAATATGGTTGCTTTTTGCACTCCATTTCTTTTCATGAATTTTTGCATCAAAATATGAATTTTAACAGCGTTTTCAAAAATAAATCAGAGAGTAACTTTTCAAATTACATCTTACCGAATGTAGCCTTTTTCGTCTTTGTCTGCTTTCATGGGACGAGACCAAACAAAATTGGATAGTACACACAAATAAACATGTAAAAAATCATATGCGAAAGCTTAAAAAAGAACGAACCACTAGTATCTCAATAAAATATTCAATTTACTTCGTAGATGAAAATAACTCGCGCCAGTATTCTTTTCCTTGTTTTGCACAAAAAACGTTTCCCGAAACGCGAATATGAATTTTGTAACTTTAAAATGTGAGAATTTTTTTAAAAGATTAATTTTTTATCAGCTGTTACACTGTAGAATTTCTTCTGAAAAAAAAATACACGTTGAAAAATCTTATTTATTGATTCTTACACAATAAAGACTTCTTGGAACCTGTTTTAGAGCAGATCACTATTGGTTTGCGTAAAAAATAAGCGAATAAAATTTTAAGAAAAAGTTTGGCATAAAAATGGTGAATTTCGTGATGGAAAAAGCAATTTCTGGCAATGTTCTGTTCCGTAAATTCTAAGTTAAATGGTCTTCATCCAAAATTTAATTACGAGCCTGGCCGTTTTGCATTTAGTAAAGAAAAGGCGGGTTTTACCAAGAACGAACGTCATAAAAGACAAATTTTCTTATCTTCATCTTATTTTCATCTTATCATACTGTTTCTCGGATCAGATAAAAAAAACCAACTGTTAACTTTTATCAATTTTCACACAACCCGAATTTTCTTCACCAGGCTTTTTATTCCGTAACACCTCATAAAAAGATTTATTGTTGCTTAAGATCCTCGAAGACCTTACAAAATGATACTTGTTTATCGGGTCTTAAGCCATATAATTCTGCGAAGTAAATTGAAGTATTGCTTTTTCGACACAATCAAGTAATAAAATTTCAAAATCATGCCGGTTAGTACCTTGCAAAAACAGTTTGTTAGTAACTCATTAACAGTCAGAGAAAATTATAATAAAATGTTATTTGCTGAAAAAGCATGTCAGGTGTGCATTTTTGTGGGTACATAATACTTGTGCCCCAGTGCAAAATGTTACATAATGATGCACAATGTAATTGTAATAATTGTAAGAGCTAACGGCGAATTGTGCCTGGGAGGCAAAAACGGAACAAAAAAATTCCTGAGATACAAATCCAAGTATTAACTAAATCATTCACTATCAGATCCATTACAAGAATAATTTTTGATTGCCAACAAAACATAAACCAAAAAAAGAAACAAAAGTAAAAGAACTTTATTTTGAAAAAAAATGTGATTTTTGTGTAATTAAGTGTTTTATGAGAGGTCAAGTTACATGCATTTTGGAATCAAGTGGATTATTTTGCAGCCAATTAAACAAATTGAGGAAACACGTCTTTACCACAAAATATTAACGACCAAAAAGCAGAATGAACATGAAACTTTGTAACAAAAAATAATGTCAATTTATGTTTTGTTGACGGACTTCAGGAATTCTGTATCTAATGAGAGTAAAAGACAAGACGAAGATCTTAAATTCCAACAAACTCAAATTTTTGATAGACGCAAGATACTAATTTTAAAACAAAAAAAGTATTCATCAATTGATTCAAATAATTGCATCTATACATCAGTAGAACAGGTATTGTTTTTTCGAGTCAATCAATTAAAAAAAATTCAAAACCATGCCCGTTAGTAAATTGCGAAAAAAAATTGATAGTAACTCATTAACAGTCAGAGAAAATTATAGTAAAAGTGATTTGCTGAAAAAGCGTGTCAGGTGTGCATTTTTGTGGGTACATAATACTTGTGCCCCAGTGCAAAATGTTACATAATGATGCACAATGTAATTGTAATAATTGTAAGAGCTAACGGCGAATTGTGCCTGCGAAGCAAAAACGGAACGAACAAATTCCTGAATTACAAACCCAAGTATTAACTAAATCATTCGCTATCAGACCCATTACAAGAATAATTTTTGATAGCCAACAAAACATAAACTAAACCAAAAAAGAAACAAAATTAAAAGAAATATATATTGAGAAAAAGAGTGATTTTATTGTAATTAAGTTTTTTATAAGCGGTCAAGTTAAATGCATTTTGGAATCAAGTGGATTATTTGGTAACCAATTAAAAAAATTGAGGAAACACGTCTTTACCACAAAACATTAACAATCGAAAAGATCAATGAACCTGAAACTTTGTAACAAAAAATAATATCAATTCATGTTTTGTTGACGGGCTTCAGGAATTTTGTAACTAATGAGACTAAAAGACAAGACGAAGGTCCTAAATTCCAATAAAATGAAAATTATGATAGAGCAAAAAAACCAATTTTAAAACAAAAAATGTACTCATCAATTGATTCAAATAATTGCATCTATACATCATTAGAACAGATATTGCTTTTTCGATTCAATCAAATAATAAAACTTCAAAATCATGCCAGTTAGTACATTGCAAAAAAAATTGATAGTAACTCATTAACAGTCAGAGAAAATTATAATAATAAGTAATTTGCTAAAAAGCATGTCAAGTGCGCAGCTTTGTGGGTACATAATACTTGTGCCCCAGTGCAAAATGATACATAATGATGCACTATCTAATTGTAATAATTGTAAGAGCTAACAGTGAATATTGCCTGGGAGGCAAAAACGGATCAAAAAATTCCTGAAATACAAACCCAAGTATTAACTAAATCATTCACTATCAGACCCATTACAAGAATCATTTTTGATAGCCAACAAAACTTAAACCAAAAAAGAAACAAAAATAAAAGAAATTTATTTTGAGAAATACAGTGATTTTTGTTTAATTAAGTGTTTTATAAGCGGTCAGTTACATTCAATTTGGAATCAAGTGGATAATTTTGCAGCCAATTAAAGAAATTGAGGAAACACGTCTTTACCACAAAAAATTAACAATCAAAAAGAACAATGAACATGAAACTTTGTAACAAAAAATGATGTCGTTTTATGTTTTGTTGACGGTTTTCAGGAATTCTGTATCTATTGAGACTAAAATACAAGACGAAAATCTTAAATTCCAACAAACTCAAAATTTTTGATATACGCAAAACACTTAATTTTTTTTAAAAAAATGTACCCATTAATTGATTCGAATAATTGCATCTATACATCAGTAGAACAAGTATTGCTTTTTCGACTCAATCAAATAATAAATTTTCAAAATCATGCCAGTTAGTACATTGCAAAAAAATTGATAGTAACTCAATAACAGTCAGAGAAAATTATAATAAAAGTAATTTGCTGAAAAAGCATGTCAAGTGCGCAGCTTTGTGGGTACATAATACTTGTGCCCCAGTGAAAAATGATACATAATGATGCACTATCTATTTGTAATAATTGTAAGAGCTAACAGTGAATACTGCCTGGGAGGCAAAAACGGATAAAAAAATTCCTGAAATACAAACCCAAGTATTAATTAAATCATTCACTATCAGACCCATTACAAGAATAATTTTTGATAGCCAACAAAACATAAACCAAAAAAGAAACAAAAAAAAGAAATTTATTTTGAGAAATATAGTGATTCTTGTGTAATTAAGTGTTTTATGAGAGGTCAAGTTACATTCATTTTGGAATCAAGTGGATTATTTGGCAACCAATTAAAAAAAATTGAGGAAACACGTCTTTACCACAAAAAATTAACAATCAAAAAGAACAATGATTATGAAACTTTGTAACAAAAAAAATGTCGTTTTATGTTTTGTTGACGGTTTTCAGGAATTCTGTATCTATTGAGACTAAAATTGTATCTATTGAGACTAAAACTCAAAATTTTTGATAGACGCAAAACACTTAATTTTTTTTAAAAAATGTACTCATTGATTGATTCGAATATTTGCATCTATACATCAGTAGAACAAGTATTGCTTTTTCGACTCAATCAAATAATAAATTTTCAAAATCATGCCGGTTAGTACCTTGCAAAAAGAATTTGACAGTAACTCATTAACAGTCAGAGAAAATTATAATAAAAAGTAATTTACTGAAAACACATGTCAGGTGTGCAGCATTGTGGGTACATAATACTTGTGCCCCAGTGCAAAATGTTACATAATGATGCATTATGTATTTGTAATAATTGTAAGAGCTAACGGTGAATTGTGCCTAGGAAGCAAAAACGGAACAAAAATTCCTGAAATACGAAACCAAGTATTAACTAAATCATTCACTATCAGACCCATTACAAGAATAATTTTTGATAGCCAACAAAACATAAACCAAAAAAAGAAACAAAAATAAAAATTTATTTTAAAAAAAATAGTGATTTTAATGTACTTAAGTGTTTTATAAGAGGTCAATTTACATGCATTTTAGAATCAAGTAAATTATTTTGCAGCAAATTAAAAAAAATTGAGGAAACACGTGTCTACCACAAAACATTAACAATCAAAAAGAACAATGAACCTGAAACTTTGTAACAAAAAATAATGTCAATTTATTTTTTGTTGACGGGCTTCAGGAATTCTGTAACTAATGAGACTAAAAGACAAGACGAAGATCTTAAGTTCTAAGAAACTCAAATTTATGATAGACGCAAAATACTTAATGTTAAAACAAAAAATGTACTCATCGATTGATTCAAATAATTGCATCTATACATCAGTAGAACAACTGCTTAAGTTTGCCAAGAACTATCAAAAAATAATAACAAAACTGAAGAAAAAAACAAAATGGAAGTGAAATAGTAAAGATCTCTCTTAAAACGGATCAAATACTTGACCGCTAACTTTCATTTTACTTTACAAAAACAGTTAAACATATTTACTCTTATATTTTGCCGATTTTTGCTTTCCTTGGAATTGCTGCGTGATTGAAATTACTCATTCACTTTGGTTTCTCATTGACATCATAAGTCGAAAAAAGTGAGCAGCAAAATTTCTGATTTACAATCCAAACAAAAACTGATTTACAATCCGAACAAAAGTTCAATCCGAAATTACAATCCAAACAAAAGTTGCTGATTTGACAAAAAGTTGTGTCTGTATGTTTTAGGCATGTACTGCATGTACTTCCGGCAGTTCTAAACACAATGGGCTACAAAAAGCATGTTTGACAACAGTTTTCATGAAAAAGGCTAAATAAATCTTATATAAATCAGCCAAAAAAATTTTAGACAAAAGAGTGGAATCAAACAGTTCAGCTCTCTATCCTTAGAGGTAGAACTATTAACACATTAACAATATTAACATATACTAACATAAATTGGTGAAAATTGGGCTAAAATTACGGAAAATGTGGAAAACAACACAAACTCGCTGAATGTTCACAAAACATTGAACCACAATGAGCTTTTCAATGATGCCACTCATGTCTTGCTACGTCGCGTTGGTCAGAATTGACCGAAAAAAAAACAGGTGAGCATATAGTTCATGCCCCAAATAAGTGGGGTGGGAAAATTATAGGGCTTGTCTCATCTGTTACTAGCCCCTGTTTAACCCTGTTTGTCTACCGGATAGTGAAAAACTATATAAAAACGTGTTGCGAAATTTCCGTTCGTGATACCTGGTAAGTTTTGGTTCTACAGTTGGAAGTGGTAATTTTAATTACGCCAAGAAAAAGAAGTTGATTGAAAAAACTGATGCCTATGCGGCGTGAATTATTTTCTCAAAAAGTAGAATGAGAAAACCATGTTTGAGCAAAAATTTGCTTTACCGCTTCTTTTTTACTCTTTTTTTGTGTGCGTTTTTTCACTGACTTGTTCCTAAAAGGTCCAATTTCATTCCGAGTTATTTCTTGATCTACAGTTGTCTGGCAGACTGTGCAGATGGACAGTATCTGATCAGAGATATCAAGACGGATGGAACAGGGGAGGTATTTGACAACATGGATCTGGCTGTCAAAACGGAACACAAAGTGGAACATTACCTCATCCACGCCATATTCCAACTGGAGAGAAGAAAGGTCCACAGTTATGTCACCAATTCCTGAAAAAATTAATCGGCAACATTTTCCGTCTGCCCACTTTCTTCTTTTACACTGAAAAACCTGCAGGTAGATTTTTGTGAATGCAAGTAGATTCAAAAAAAGACGCCCCGCAATAAAATAAGTTTATTTCTGTTTAACGCAAGAATTAAAAGCAGAAATAATAAAAAAATCCAAAAGTTTCTCAAAACGTTTTAATTAATAATAGCCAAAAGCAATAACGAGTTTATGAACTGGTCTCAAACAAAGTTTGTATCATTTACTTAAATATTGTAGTTTTTTGAAAATGATTTTTCGCTTGACCGATTGTTTTCTGACACATTTGACTTTTCGTCCTCAAAAATGCACCGAGAGCGCATTAAGTGGCTGAGCAGTTTTCTTAGGGCCTTACGCCTTGTTAGTCTCTAAGTATGTGATTCACAGAAACTTTTTTCAGGCGACAATTTCAAAGTTTGAAGGGCGGTTTTTTTCTTAAAACTTTGACCCCCCCCCCTCATTCATCACCCCCCCCCCCCTCCACCTTCCACCCTCTTCCAATATGGCGATTTTGAACGCCTCTCGTCCAGTTGTCCCAAAACCCTATCCCTCCATTCGCCTGAACCCCCCACCCGCTCACCCACCCCTAATGCTAGCATCCCTAAGCCAACAATGGCTACTACCTCAGCCAACCTTTCGCCGGTCGTTTGACAGCAATTCACCCATGTTAGTTGGTTATGTTTATTGATTTCGTCGTGACTTTTCTACAATTGAAAAATACTTACTTGCAACGGACCGCAGTTCGTTTTTTCTAACGATATGTTTGAACAATTTGATGATTTAGAATTAAAAGTTGAGTGATAATTTAGTTACGTCAAAAGAAAGAATTGGATTGAAAAAAATCTCGTGCCTATGCGGCTTGAATAATTGTCTCACAAGGTAGAATGAGAAAACCATGTTTGAATAAAAATTGCTTTTTAAAACATTTTTGCGTTTTCACTGTCTAGGTTTTAAATAGTTGTCCAAATTCATTCCGAGTTATTCCTTGGTATTTATTGTTCGGTCAATGAAAATTGTTTCTTTGAACCGTAGTTCAGTGCTTGTTCTGCTATATTTTTTAAGGTTCATTGTGTTCCTCTTTTTTTACCGGATCATGAGATCACACACCAATAAATTGATCATTATTCTATGCGTTTCAGATTAGATCAATTAAGTGATCTGAATTTGCGTAATCTAATTTAAATCTAAGATGAAAATTTTCAAATCTGCTGGCTGTGCCTGTAAAGTTATTCCCAAAACGCCATTCAATCAGCATTTTTTTTGGAAAACACTCAATATCTAATTTCTGGGAATTATCTGCAATTTGATATAATTGTTATTAACGAACTGCAAGAAAACTGAAAGTAATACTTAGTGTAATTTCTTCACAGCACCTAAAGATTTGTTTTTATTTGGGAAAATTTACATGGTAAATCAAGAAATAAATGGTTTTAAATTAACTGATTTGTTAAATAGTCTCACATACAATATAAAATGCCTGCTCATGATTATCAACCGGGTTTTTATATTTTCAGCTCATTTTTGTAGTGATTAAGAAGACATAAAATAAATGGCTGGGAAACAAAACAAGAAAAGTTGTACAAATTATCCAAAAACTGACCTGGTTTGGGTGTTTGTTTTTTTTCGACAAATCATTTGAGGATTCTTTATTTTATTTTTCACAAAATCACATAAATGTATATAATCATATCAAACTAGCAAGAAAAATTGTATAACAAAATAAATGAAATTTCAGGTTGTATCCAGGATTTTTTCCGATGGTTACGTCATGGTATGAACGAATTATTTATAGGTTGCAAATAGACTTCCGTCAAAGAATGCGCTGTAACAATGATTCTTTTCGCTTTCTCGATATCGTAAGATAGTACGAAATTAAGCAACATGTAATTGCAGCTAAGTTTCAATTTTTGTCTTATATTCAAACAATTTGAAATGACTTGCTACTATCAATCATGCTTATGCCCTAAGGACTGCTTTAATAAAATGTGATGTTTTAGTTTAAGGAGTTCTACTATATAGACGAGCGGCACTGTTTCGACTCTCTATCCAAACTGCTCAAGCATTACTCTGAGAACGGAGGACTGGCTGTCAAGTTGAACCACACCTCCACATTTCACAAACCACAGGAGACCACAGACAGATATAATAAAGACAAAAAGTATTCCAATGTTAGTCCAATGTTGTCTGTCTAAAGTGGTGATTTGAGTAAATTTTTTCACCATTGATGGGAAAAAACATGAAAAATCTTTCTTGTTGAACTCTTTGAATTATGTTACTTGATTCCCGTATCGAGATTTTAATCAGAAGAATCTATAACACTAGAGGGACTTTCTGTAGAAAAAAAAATTTACCTCAAAACTCCTGAAGTATTTAAAACAGCTCCATCATTAATACCCCCACCCGCGCCGAGGTTTCACTCTTAATTCACCTCTAAAAACGAGAGGTCAGAGTGGAAGGCAATGTTGCGCTCTTTTAATTCACTCGTATAACACTTTCGTGCGTGAGTGGAAAAACATAAGTGTTGGAAAAAAGAGAGTAAAAAATGACAAGATTAATTTGACTGAATGGAATTTGTGACGCACTGTAAGAGAGAAAAAATTGAGAAGAAATTGTAGTCGTGAGTTCAAAATAAAGTGGGTAGGTAAAAAAAAAACTTTTCATTCCTTCATTCCAACTTTTATCACACCTTTCCACTCTTTCAACATTTATTAAGCGGAGAGCTTACATTGTTAAAATTTTAAAATTCCGTCTTTTCATCTCTGTTCCCCGTTATCTTCCCCAAATATCCCGGGCCCGGGGATCTAAAGTGGTTTTTATTGATATTTTAAACTAGGGTGAAAGCGCATTAACTTTTTCTATAGTGATGAGCTGATTCAATTGCAGCAAGAATCTTTAAGCTCAGTGATAACTTGCAATATTCTTGCAGCAAGATTACTATGTAAAAGTTTGGCGGGCAAGTATGTTTTAGTGCTCTAAAATGTTATGCTAAAAACACTTTAGAGCCAAAGTGACAAACTTCTCGCCTCTAATTGATTTTAAAAATCGGCGACATTTCGAACCTATGGCGAGGAAAACGGAAGATTTAGGATTTGCAAAGTTTTTCAAGATCTTAGACGTTCTTTGCGAGGGCTCATACACGCAAAATCAAATTGAGCTCTTTATTAGACGGGTGTGATCTATTTCCAGACCTCGTGGGAGTTGAGCAGGGAGAAGCTAGTGCTGGAGGAGAAGCCCCTGGGGGAGGGGCACTTTGGGGAGGTGTACAAGGGAAGGTGGATTGAGAGGGATAAGAAGACCGGAGTGGAAGATATCCTCACTGTGGCTGTCAAGACACTCAAAGATGCCACCAATGAGCCAGAGGCATTCAAACAGGAGGCTGACGTCATGACCAAAATAAAGGTCAGTTACCCAGGCGAGAATGATGATCAAACTTCAAATATTATATATACAAGGTGACAGATTACAATAATGAATTAGAGGAAATGCGTTAAAATTGGCAGAACCCTTCAACGCTGTTATAGGATCTACTAAATTTATTTTCTTGAAAATCTTTGCAAGTATGTTTGTTGCGGTATTACATCCGGCGCATAGTTACGAAAGAAAACAAAGAGGCTCGTTAATGTGTGTCCGCAAATAATGTCGCGCCCGGCTCAACCACATTGTTGCTGACTTAATTGTCCGCCAAATGATGAAGAGATAGAAAACTTTCAAAAATCACTTACTGTTCGAAACTAATTGTTTATCCATTTGAAAAACTGCTTTAAGCTCCCTATAATATACAAATGAAACAAAAACTCCATAGAGAGCCGATTATAGCCATTGAGGAGAGTAAGAGACAACGACCAAGCCTCAATCGCTATCCATTTTTTGAAAAAGCTTAAAGAAAAGGTCAAACGAACATCAGATTCAAAGTTAACTAAACCAAATGACTTGCTTTTTACCAGAAAACATAAGAGAACTGTCTTTTTATACTAATTAACAAGTAGACAGAAAACAAAAACGGTAAAGTCAGAAAAAACGTTTAGACTTTTTCAAAAAAAATTTAAAAAGCCATGAAAGCAATTAGCTATCCACTGAAATCATTCAATGGCTTCGTTTACTCCTTCTTGCAAAACCATTGAGAAAAACCAAACAAAACAAATAGAGGCCAAAATAAAGAAACTTTTTCGATATTGCGAGAAAACGGTGTCGAAGCCTACAAGAACAAAATCTATTCACTAATATTAATGAACATAATCAATTGCGCCTTATTTCAACGTCATTAATGTTATATGCGACCAAAAACATGATGATGTGACAAAACAGCAAAAGAAAGTTAAAAAAACTGGAAAATGTCAAAAAATAGAAATTTTATGAAAATCTCGTAGTATCAACGCCCAAAAAATTTAATTAAATAAAAAAACTAAGACTTCATTATAGATCACATGAAAAAATGCGACATCTTTGTTTCATGAGACTACGCTCAGAGATTGTAAAAATAAGATTGAAATTGGCAAATCTCAAAAACTGATCAAAAAGTTTTCAGTTAATGAATTCTCAATAGTTCAAGCTGTTACTGCTTAGGAATCCCATTGTACATGTCAAATTGAGACTAAGTCAAAAGTCTACACACTAACACTTAATACAGGCAGAACTCGAAATTCTCAAAAATTTTTATGCAAATGATGTTGAAGTTAAAAAATTTTATTCATTTTAAGTATTCTGCATGTTCATTGATCTGCCTCTTGCATCTAATTTTGAACTTTCAATATTTGACGTTTGATTTGAAATCGTTAACACAAAACACACAAAAAAACGAAAAAGGCAAAAAAAATTCAAAACATTCAGCAGCCCATTATAGTTCGAATATTTTTTGCACTATAAAACTCCACAAGTAGACCAAAACTGATCTTGCTCCCACTGTTTCGCCGTTGAAACAAAAATGTACCAAATATTACCCAAAGTGTTGCGTTTTTTATCAACTGAAAGCGTCAGATAATTTCTTCAGGAGCTCCCAGATACCGGATTAGACATTCGATTAATTCGATTTACCCATAACACTAAAAAAGAGCGTCAAATGGCCAATCTCCTGAGTTCATCAAAAACTTATGAAAACAATTTGTCGGATCCATGAAGACCATAAGCTTTTTACAAATAAAACAATTTTTTATTTGGACCTTATTGGAATATAAATGAAGCTCAAGTTAAATGAGTTGTCAAAAAAAATGATTTTGTTCTAATTGGGGTTAACAAAATGCAAAACAAATATTTTAAAATATAAATATTGGCTTAGTTTACCAAAACAAAGCTAAAAAGTGGACAATTCCAGCACTTTTTTGCCGGAACCGGAAGCACAATTAGCTCATATCTGAGTAGACTAAGACTTTGTCCGCAGTTTTCTATCTGCACCAACGGTCAGAATGGACAAATTTGGCCAAGTAGGCATACTTAATGCCATTTTTTTTTTTACAAAAAATGGAGAAAAATGCCGAATTTTCTAAAATGTCCCTGAACATTTTGCAAAAAAAGGGTCAATCAGTTCACCAACTCTCTTCTATTGTTAAACGTAAAACTGATGAGACTATTGATAATAATTTCAGCATACTTCATCAAAAATTGATCAAAATTTGCGCAAAATTTATGCAAATTGTAAACAAAATGCAAAAGTTAGGCTAACGTTCACAAATCTTTAAGCCACCGTAACTCCTCAGAGAAAACGAAATTCGGAAACATCTTTTTACCTTGACATTCTATGTTTGACGAGCTTTTTTGATAATACTCACAACCCTGTACGATGAAATAAAAGGTCGGCAAAAATTTACTGAATTAAAAAACCAGTTGATCATATAGTTCCTCCCCCACTAAAGTGGGTCGGAACAATAACTAAACGTTTTCAAAAGTTATTCAAATGGGGGGCTAGTGCCTAACTTATGGGCAATTTAAGAGTGAGGCGCTAGCAGAAAAGATCCATTGGTTGTTTTAGTTTTGCACTAGAGGTTATTCTGCTAGTTAATTGCGCCAGCTTGGACATTAACAAATTTACGTTGACAGTCATATCTTAATTTAAAACATGGAGAATTTGTTGAGCATTCGGCCAACAATAAAATTTCTATATTTTGATACATCTCCCATTTTCACTAGTGCCCTTTGCTCGTACTTTTATATTATTCAACAGCACAATTACGTTCACCAGTAAATTTAATCACTAAGATTTTTCATGTCGATGTCTTCCAAAAACATCTTCGCACATTATAATGGAGTACAGGTAAAACATTCCCACAATCATCGTTTCTGTTTAGCACTTTTGTTTTTGAATAGATAAAATTATGATAAAGATCCCTAGCATAGTCCTTAACTTTGAGCCTCAAAGTCGAGGCTTATAATAGACCTTTATCATAATTTTTAGCTTTATCAATGCATCAAAATCATTTGTTTTCGCAAAAAACGGTCAGAGGTTTTCTAGTGTTTCTGATTTTAGAAAAAGCAAACCTTAGATAAAATTTTTGGGAAAACTATTTTGACACTCGTTCAATTCAGTCGAAGACGTTGTCTTTTGTTAGTCGAAATCGTGGAAAGTAATATAGTGCAAACAAAATTTGAGAGCAACCAGTGAAATCTGGCCACATTTTTTCAAGGTCGAATATCCGTTGCGGATGGTCAGCTTATTATGAAGACAGTCGTTTCACAATTCAAAGCCTTCGATAGAGATAACTCTTTAAAACATGTTTAAGCACCGGAACCTGGTGAGGATATTTGGAGTGTGTACTGAGACTGCACCCATTCTGATAGTGACAGAGTACTGTGGGGGTGGATCTCTATTGACATACTTGAAGGGCAGCGAGGAGGGACAGAAGTGCTCAATGAAGAAACTCATCAAAATGATAGGTGTGCTCATTTAGATCTAACCCCCCCCCCCCCCCTGTGAACGACGAAAACTATGTTTTCCTTGCCGTGCGTGAACTAACTAATGCTCCCTTAGTTTCTAATAATAATATATTAAAAGTTAGTATAGCCTAATAAATTTTGAGATTATCCATTTCATTTTATATACGCCATTATAAAAAAGGAATTGAACTGACCGAAAGGAAGAGTTAAAAAATATTCAATACAGACAGCGACCACCATCACCACCTTATTGCATAAAATATGTGTGAAATACAATTTATCAGTTAGAGGCCACACGGCACGTTTTTAATTGAAAGCAATTGTGTCACAATTAGGTTTGAGGTCAAAATATATTTAAGTGTTTCAAGTACCAGATCCAAGATCATAGTTTTTTATTCAAAAAACTTTCATAACTATGTAAAACCGTATCTGAATGGACGTCAAATTTTAAAATCAAAACCGCTGATTGCAACAAAAAAATTAGTACGCGCAGAGAATGAATGAATGAAAAATTTCGGTGCGTTTTTCTTATAACAGTCCAAATAATGGATTCCTGATTAATTGCTCTCAAACGAAGGTTGTAGCAATTATATTAGTCCTGTTGGTCTTTTTTTCAATTTTACCAATTTTTCGTCTGACGCATTTGACTTTCGTCCTCTGACGAATGTTTGTCCTCAAAAACGGGATAAACAGGTAGCGCCTAGCGTGCATTAAGTGCTCTTAGAGCCTTTCGGCTCACTAGTCTCCAAATATGAGATTCACAGAAAGTGTTTTGGAGACTTATACTTATGGTGTGAAGGACGGTTCGTAAAGGTTGAACCCCCCCCCCCCCCCCCCCGCAGCGCCAACCGTTCGCCGGTCGTTTGAGAGCAATTCACCCGACGCCAGTCGGTTATGTTTATTAACTTCAGTTTCGGTTTTTTTGACAATTTACCTGTCCAACTGTTATCAACCAATCTAACAAGCACTTTATTTAGGTCAAATAGCGGCTGGGATGATGCACCTGGAAAAAGTGAAGATTGTCCATCGGGATTTGGCTGCTCGCAACGTGCTTTTAACCGATACCCTCAAGTGCAAAGTGTGTGACTTCGGTCTCGCTCGATACCTGATACCAGACGACGAGTACATTGGTAACAAAAAGAGCAAGTTTCCTATGAGATGGACTGCAATCGAGGGTCTCACCCAAACTAGGTTTACTCTCAAGTCAGATGTGTGGAGTTTTGGAGTTTTGTGTTTCGAAATCACTTCTAGAGGCGAAGCACCGTACAAAGGTTAGTACACACAACAAATGTTTTCTGCAGTTCAAAATCTTTTAAATATCACAAAATGAAAGAAATTGTTTTGTTCAAAAAGGCTGCAACATCACCGATCCATGAGAAGAGGCGTTAAAAATCAATGGAGAATACTCAATTCAATTTTTGCCAAAATGACAAAAATTGGCATGAATAAAGGAGTAATATTGTTGCGTTTCAGCATGCAGGAAAGAATGCTAAAGTTTCTTGAGCATAAATCATCACAAAGTAATTCAAGCAAGTGATTAATTTAATGTTGAACAGCAACAGCTCCTTTTAAGAGCTTTTAGCCCACATTTTACCCAATTTTGAGACAAGTTTATTGATCATAGGAGTTACTGATAAGACTTTTGAAACTTAAAGGAGAATTTACGAGTTACGAGTTACGAGCAATTAGACATCTTAATAGTATCTCCAACATAACCATTTATTTTCCATCATTTTCTATTATTTGCAATGAAAGGTTTTTTAGGATGACCGTTATTACCTTTTCGTAAGTGATTTTTGTCGCATAAAGCTTTTTAAAAAATCTAATTTGCCTACTGTCTATAGGCATAGAGACGAAAAAGATCCAGGAGATCCTGGAGAAGGGATACAGACTTGAGAAACCAGAGGAGTGTCCACAATGGCTCTACTTGATAATGAGTAGGTGCTGGAAGGAGGACCCACACCAGAGGTACAGTTTCAGACACATCCGAAAGTTGATCAAAAAGCACTACAAAAAACACTGCAAGAACGGCTCAGAACTAGATGCTAGTAAAAGTACTGCCAACGCCAGCAGCTTTTTCAGTCACTAAGACCAATACTGTTTTATTCTTCATTACAATTATTAATATTATAAACATTGTAAATGATTTGATGTTAATTAAACCAACAATTTACTATTAGTCTTCAGTGACAATTGTTCAGATATGCTTACAGACTTTTAACAGCCGCAAAACGATAGAGAGCCTATTATTTGTCTCATCATAGTGTTTTGGTTTCATTATAGCTATTAATGGTTGCCATTTTGTCATAATTCAGGCACTCTCTTCTTACGACTCGAAGTGGAGCCATGCTGACATATTTTTTAATCAATTGGTTGGTTGCGAAACAAGATGTAAAAGACAATGCCTAAGTCTATGCCTAGTCAACGTAAAAGTCTATGTTCAGGTCAGTTTTTGAAAAAAAAGAAAATCTTGTGTGAAATTTTTCTAGTAAAAAGCAAAAAACAAATGAGCAGTATTTTTAACAAAACTTTTCAAAGTTTCAGCTTAAAATTTATTAAACAGAAATTTTTGCTCATAAATTTGAATCAAAACATGTAATTTGAAAGCGTTTTTGACATTTTAGCATTTATAAGACCATAAATCCACATTTGCATTTCGCCTTTTAGACGCTTTTTCGTTTCAACGTTCTTTTGAAAATATTAACGGCAGCAATTGGTTATTTTTATGTGTTGAGTTAAATTTGAGTTGTTTAGAAGCGTTCTTAATTGTTTTTGATACAGAAATTGATTTAATATAAGTCATTTTTAACTTATTATTGTTGTTATTGTTGTTTACTATAAGTTTATTATTGTTGTTTTATTCCGACAGTTTTGTTAGTTCAAAGTCTTTTCCAGAAATATTTGCATAGAATTACAAATTGCTCCCGAACGAAGATTGATGCAATTATTGTAAACATGTTGGTCATATTTGAGCAAAATTTAAGGTTGACCTTTTTTTGCGCTTTTGTTCTAGAACATTCTGTGACTTCTCGAGTGAACTCTTCACGCTTCAATTCCGAGTGATTTCAATTGCTCTCATTCTGAAATGATTTGGCTGCTAATATAAAAGTGAATGTTAGCGGTTCAGTGCATAGTAATTGTGTAGTGGTTAAGATGGCTGAACTTTGGACCGAAAAATCATTTACACCCCTAATTTAAATTGTCCAGCGCACCTGTCGTTCGGGAGCAAATCATCTGACGTTAATCGGTTAGGTTTTGTCATTCTGATCAATTTCACGAGGCTGGTAATTAGGAGCAGAAATTAGGATATCTAGTTGCCAATTTTGTTTGAAGAAAGTTTAGCAACCCTTAAACAATTTTGGCAGTTTTATTTTATTGCCGTGTAATGAGTCTTGTGTTGCTTGCTTAGATAGAGCGCCAGCAAATGTTACAACAACGTCTCCTATAACATTCCAACTTGTAAAGAAAAAATTTGCAAAAAAAGCTAAATTCTGTTTTATTTTTTTCCCTCCATTTCTGGGCGTCCGTTTTGGCTTCATGTGGAGCTCTATGATTGCTCAAAAAAAGTGGCACATGGGATAATCCGAACACTTATTGGATTGTCATGCCATCATCTTTGAATTCGCCGCTAATTTTTACTTCAATCAATTCATCACGTGCCAAAAATTAGTAGAGCAATTTTGTAGATGACTTCTGTCAGTCAATTTTGTTTCTCTACTGGTATGAATTTTCTTCCCAATCATCTGATAAATGGTTCATTTTAACACACTAAAAATGACTGCCGTGCTGTGCTGTCTTATAAAAAACTAATTGAGAATGTTAGCTCTAAGTGTAAATTAATAGAGTAAAACCTAGTTAGATTATGAAAAAGTGCATATTTTTGAATGACACTGGTCTTTGATTTGAAAGTAAGGAAAAAACTGAATTCAAGCATTTTGATGTCACCTTTCTCCTCGAATTTTCAGTGGTCCTCTTTACGAGGTCTATTTTGCCACAATTATCCGCAATCTGCCCGCTTTGTTTCATTTATCGATCAAAAAACAACGTAAGCAAAAAATACTATTTTTGAATTTTTTTTTAAAGAACTAAGAAGATCAACTGTCCAAAGTCAGTTGAGAAGCATATGTTGAATACGTCTCTAATATATATTTTTAGCTGGCACTTAATGTGATAATTTCCGAATGTTATTTCAATTTTTTATTGGAACTTACCACATGAAGACAGTCAGCTAAGTTCCTCAATTTGTATGCGTAAAAGTTTACAATTTGAGCACAAATCTGAGAACCACTAATCTATCTGTGCTCAGTAGTAATTATTAGAAAGCTACATTAACTATAAAGTGCTTCAAAGCTATTATATTAAATAAAACTTGGGCCCCAAAAATGACATTGTTCTACTCAGAATTCAATTTGGTATAAAAATACCTATTTTTTTATTATAATAATTGAATGCACTGTGCTAATGCAATTTAAAGCTGAAATCGGTGCTAAACTCCTCTGATATTTAAACACAGGGGCTGTATTGCGATAACATTAGTTGGCAAAGTTTTGAAAAAACAAAACTGGCTTTGATAGCCATAAAAACGTAATTCCTTGTCGTGCTCTTTTTCTGCTATTGTTATGGTTAACTGTTACTGAAAACGGGCCATAGAAGCAACCAAGATGATGTATTGAGTATAAATGAACTTATCAAAAATGAATTTCTCAGAAAAATAATGCCACAATTATTTGGGTCTTGTCAGTCTACACCACAGGTCAGTCCTGAATAAGGGAAATTCAGAAATACGCAAAACGTAAAAAGAACTTAAAAGACATTTAAACAATCCCAAATAATAGGGAAGTTTTGATTGCGATAAATCTATTTATAGTTGCGCTTATAGTCAGTATATCATCTTAGTTAATTATATGGCCTGTTTGCCTATATTTTCTTTTACATGTTAAGAACAATTAATGTTTAATGTTAATCGATTTTGAGGCTTTGTCATAAAAATTTTTCTGAAAAACTATAATCCTCGGGTTAAATCTATGCTTTTTTTTGTGTTCAGTCGTATTGCGCTTATGTCTCAACTTTTCACCTTCCCTAGCAACAAAGCTCAACTAACCTAGCCTCTTCACATTTTCATGCCACTGTTGCACTGCTCCTCATAGCTTTTCGAGTGAATTTTTTCGTAACACATCAGCAGTTCGTTTTTATCCGAATTGATTGAATAATATTTTTGCTCGTAACTCATTTAGTTTCATTATGAAAAAAAGAATAGCTCTAACAGGTTTAAGATCAGTAAAGCGCATCCGCGCAAAAAGTTCTGCTACCAATGAAGCTGTTCTAGTAAAAATAAATTACACATTCTGAAATTAATCGAAAAGAGATTCTTTTTAATTATTTGTGGCTCGGTTCTACCACAGAGGCAATTTATATGTCAGAACAAAGCAAGTCCTCTTTGAAGATATTTTGTGGAAATCTGATAAGTTTTTTTTAAATGCCCAGGTTTAGGTGCGCGACCATAGACTGCTCTTATCAGACTATCTGGGTCGCACACTGGTGGCGTGGTACGACCCAGAATACATGGTCTGGAAAACGCTTGAGTCGCACGATACTCTGGACAATGGTCGCACTAGGGACTGATCAGAGGGCAAAGTCGCACTATAGTCTGATCATAGATCGCACGAAAGTCTGGACAATGGTCGCACTACGTTCGCACTGATGAGAGACCGAAGTCTGGACATATGTTCCCCCAAAATCTGACCACATATCATTAACTGTCCATATTTATTTGACTGCAGTTTTTTATCACTGTTTTTGATAACCCAAAAAAAAGTTGCAACCAATTCAAAATGACCTTTTGTTAATATTTTTTTCAATCAGTTTTGGCCTAACCTTAACAAGATATACTAATTTATTAGATTTTAGGTCGAGTAGTATATAGGTTTGATTTGAATAATTTAAACAAATAACAACGGATTATGACATGTATTCAAGAATGGTCCGATCAGAGGGAGCGTCGGTCGCACTAAAATCGCACAAGTATTTTGGGTCGCACTATGGTCGCAGCAATTCTTGGGTCGCACTAGGGTCTGATTATTGCACCATGGTCTAATCGGAGGGCTTTGGGTCGCACTACGGTCTGATTAGAGGGTCTTGGGTCGCACGATGGACTGATCAGAGGGCAAAGTCTGGGAAATCGTCTGATTAGAGCGGTCTAGGGTCACACACCTAAACCTGGGTGGTGAAGTCGACTCTTAAAGAATAAACTTTCAGAGAAGGAAAGCGGAGAATGAGCTGAACTTAATAAGCTTCTTTTAACAATAAACCATTGACTTGAAAGTCTCTCTAAACCACTCTCAACCATCAATCACTCGAAAGTAACTCGACATATGTAGAATCGCAGCAATAAAATTAGCCCAAATTAACTCAGCTAAGCACTTGGTAAAATCGGTTGAACAAAACAATCAAAAAAAATTAATTAGTTTTGTTATTATGAAGTCTGATCATGATACTATGCAAAAAAATTGTGCAATAACTTACTTCTTTAAAAAATTAAGATGAAATTTTATTACAATCATAATTACTAACTCACTTCAATTCCAACGGATTTCATTGACTAATATTAAACGAAATTAATTTTATTTTGTTTTTGTAATCATTAAAATTTCGCCGCAACGACAATTGATCTAGCTCTGAGTTCTAATTGTCTTGTCGCGAACAAAGCGCAACCTATATAGCTAAAAATTGTGCATACGGGCAAAATTGTCACGTTTAGCATAACAGTATTTGGTGACATCTAAAAATCTTTGAATTCTTTTTCGAATTTGCACTCGTCAGCAATTTCTAATGGTGGCTCTTCTTTCTGCTTGTCGAAGTTACTAGCATCTCCGGCACTGCTCGTGTTGGGAACAAACGGTGGATCTAGCTGAAAAATTACTTACCAATTAATTCAATCGTTTTTCTAAACCCGGGTCGAGGTGTCAACGCTAAAAATCGCTAAAAAATGTTAGATTTGCGGTGAATGCGGTGAAAAGATGTAACAATTGCAATTTTTGGCGTTGAATGCGGTTAATGCGGTGAAAAAAAATCACAGCTAAAAATCGCAAATCTTACAAAAATTCACCGCTAAATTTACCAATAATAGTAACCGCAGAAAACATTGCAGAAAAAAATGTAAGAAAAGCGGTGAATGCGGTGAAAAAAAATTCACCGCTAAGAATCGCAAATTTCACCGCTGACGTTACCAGATACAGTCACCGCAAATTTCACCGCTGACGTAACCAGATACCGTCACCGCAGAAAAAATTGCAAGGATGTAATAATAGTGGTCAATGCGGTGAAATCGGTTTTAAAAAATGAACGCTAGGAACCTCAAATCTTAGAAAAATTAACCGCTAACCTAGCTCATTTTTCTAGCAATTCTTAGTATCGTTTAGGTATGCTTGTTACTCTGAAAAAATACTGAAGAGTTGGTATTTTGACAAAAAAGTACAAAAGTAAAAATGGCTAAACACAGCTCTGGATTAACGCTGGTTCAGCTCTGAAATAATCTGATTGGTAAGACCGGAATACCTAAACGAGATGCAAAATAAGTCATTTTGCTGCTATAACAGTAACAGTAAAAAAATCTCTTGACGCCTGCCGTTTACTGAAAAAATTGATGTGAACTGCTGCTATCAAAACATAGCTGCCAAATCATTTAAAAAGCCGCAGAACTGTTGTTCAAGAACTTTTGCTCCATACAAATTTATTGTTGTTCACACAACCCTCGCAGAAAAATTTTGATAATTTTTTTTCACGATTCGGTGGAAGAGGAGTACTGCCTCAGCGTTTTTTTAGACACGAAAAGGAGCTCATTTAGAACGTGAGATTCTCCTTTGATTGATTATTTCATTTGAAACTCAATTGCAGCAAAAACGCACGTTAGGAATTTAGCATTTCTTGAAAAATAGCTCATTTAGTTAGTATTTATACTCCAAATAGCCACGGTTGGGGCACATGTCATAAAATAAAGTTTGTAAGCGCGAGCGAAAAGAAATTAAAGTACGATAATAATCTTTAAAAACGGAAATAATCTACACTAAAATCAGTGCAAATTTTAAAACAGCCCAAAAAACAGCCCAAAACAGACTGACCATTTGTTGTAGTTGTAAGCCCTCAGCATGACTTAAAGACTTAGAAGGGAAAAAGCACATGCGTTAACTTCGAGTTAATTTCACATACTGGTCAAATTCTGGTGGGTAATTTAAAATATATTTGCCACCCATAATCAGATAATACAAATTTGAACTTTCAACTTCATTGTATTTCTGCGTGCCCCTATAACGTTAAAAATTTACCAACAGGTGAAGGGCTCTGAAAATAGTCACAAGACAAGCGAAGCATAGTAAAGCCTGTGTGACAGTGAAACCCACAGATTCAGTGACGAAGAGGGAGAGTGATTGCCTTTGTTGAACGAGTGTTTGCTTGTCTGAGATAAAGACAGAGAAAGAGAGAGAGAGAGAGAGAGAGAGATAAAGACACACACATAGAGAGAAAGAGACAGAGAGATTTAAAAACTTGTGAAAACTGAAACTGCTTATTTCTTTATTTATTTTTATGCTGGATATTTATAGAATTAAAGATTCGAGCACGCGTCATAGCATAAATACGGGAGTGTGAAAATTAGTCGTTACTAAACAATCGGTCGATTGGAACCAAAAATAGAAGATCGATTGAAAAAACAGTCGTAATTTGAAAAAAGTAAATCAATCTGTAGAACAGATTGGAACCAGAAAAACGATATTGGCCGGAGACACTGCAGAGCATGTAATATTGTGTTGACTATAGTATAACTTCCAATATAATTGATGATGGTGAGAGCATTGCAAAACATAATGTATAAAAGGCTTGCTTCGAGAACATTGCGAAATTTGGCCATGCGTACGTGAAATTTGTAAGTCAGTGTTTGAGAAGTTATCTGGAGGATCGTTCACCATTGTTCTTAGACGCAATGGGGGAATAAGTGGCTATATTCGTCAATGCCCACCGTAACTTTTTCAAGTATAAAGATCTGCCATCTTTTTTTGAGTAGACAATTTTTCTCCTTTAGTTGCTCATTCTACAAAAGTACCACTTTCTAGCTAAAATTTTTAATCATCCGCAACTACTTGCAGGCTCTGGTGTGTTTTAGAAAAAAACAATTTCAGCAAGAGTGAAAAAAGTTTTAGTTTTTGAGTAAAGACCTGTTTGGGGGACTATAGTTTTGTGTCTTCAATAAGTTTTACAATTTATACTCTGTATGTTTTCAACGTTTAAGTTAAGTTTGTCTTTCAAGTTTAATTTGATTTGTCAAAAAATTCTTGGTTCAAATTATAACTTTTTTAAGTATTAGGATCTGAATTGTAAGCTTAAAATTATTAAACACAACAGTTGAAAGCGTTAAATATGAACAGCAAAAGGATTGATAATTATTTAGTGGTAAAAAAGACTGTCTGTTTTTCTTTAAACTATGACGCACAAATGTGTTTTTGAAGTTAAATAAAATCCTTTACGACACTCAAGATAATATAAAAGGATTTATACCTTAGCTAATGTAACGACCCTCACAAGATAAAACTGATGAGGTCGATAGAAAAAAGAATAAGGTTTTCGATGGAAAACAGACAACCATTTGGTATGAATTAGTCCAGTGTCCATGCAAAAAGTCAATAATTTTTCCGCGATGTTCAATAGGAAAAGGTTATGAAGCTCGGGATTTTTAGTGTAAGAGGTTTGAAAGTTTGAGAGACCGCGTTTACAAAAGTTGGAATCTAGTTTAACAAAATTAAGAAAATACAGTAACTAAAATATAGTGGACTATATTAGTAGAGCTGGCTGAGGACACGCTGTTAAATCTTTCTGAAGTCGATGAACCTATGATTGAGAAAACGTTGGTCTCGATACGTTTGAAAGGGCGTCCTCATTGGTTTCAAAGTTTTTGTGGGCTGGTGAAATTTTGTCAAGATAAAAAATATTGATAAGGCGAAAAGTGATTTTATTTACTCTGAAAGTGATAAACGTAACGAAACAAGCAAAAAAATCGGAGGTTGTTTTCTTTACTGATGATCGAACTTCTTTTAATTGTAACAAAAAAGAGAAAATTGGCAAAAAAATTGAAAACACCACGGCCTGAACCTAACAACAAAAAACCTTATTCAAAAAGGACATGTTTTAAGTGAAAAATTTGGACATAGAGCCAAAATCTGTTTCACTAGCACAACATTTGATTCTCATGAAATGAAAAAAGAACGAGCAGACATTTCTTATGAAAGGAAAAACAAAGATGCGGAAGAACAAAAAGATAAAACTCGAGTGAGAATTTTATTGAAGCTCATGATTTTATCATTGACTCTGGCCCAACAAACTACATCATTAAAAAACACGCTTGCTTGATTTGATGAAGATGTGCTTGCTATGCATTGTACTGGCATAACTCATAATGCAGAAAAAACGCACTTCAACATCGTAAGAAAAAAAATATTGCGCTACGGTTATTAATGAAGAACTGAAAAAGATTGTTCTTAAAAGAAGCTTTATTCGTCCTTGAATACACAAAAAAACATATTTTTTTATTTCAAAACTGAAAAAAGTTGCTTTTTGTGGAAACTTCTATTTAATAAAGTACCGTTTCTTTTTCAAATTGATAGATGGTTCTTTCTGCGGAAAACATATCATTGTTCCTTTAAAACATGTTTTAACATTGACCAGAAAAAATTTTTAATATTGCACTTTAAAAAATTTTAAAAAATCGGACACAACAGAAAAGTATATTTGAGGGTTTGTGGAGGGTATGAAAATCAGCGACTCAAAAAATGAATGTTGTGAAGTTTGTGAGCTGAATAAGTGAAAACAATAGCCTGTTCCCAAGGATTGAAAGAAAAAAATCAATAATAAATTTTGGACATTGCGCATACAGATGCCCTAGGAAAGCTTTCTCCCCAAGCTGTTGAAACCAGGCCCTAAAGTTCGAAATGAAAGTGGAGAAAATATTACAAATGAATTTAGGCGGTATTGTAGGAACCAATGAATTCGTTTTGAAAACTCCGCTCCACACACGCCACAAGAAAATGGGTACCTTGAAAGAGTTTTGAGGACATCTGTAGCTATCGCTCAATGTTTCTTAGAAGTTGCTTGCACGGAAAAAAGTTTTGAATATGGCTTTTTGGCATTCAGCTTTTGAAAAAAACACCGTTTGAAAAGCTGTACAAGGATAAAGTCAGATTAAATGAGAAGGAAATTTATTTCAAACAAATCAAAGAGCTAAAGTTAACCGACGACATTAACAACAGTTCCATTGATGATTGTTCTCCAAGTCCACTTGCTGATAATACTATACAATAAAACGACAATGAAGCTTTGTAAAAATCTAATCTGATTTGAAGCAAATAAGAATAATTACTATGCCTTTGTTGAAAACAGTGTTTGGTGTTTAGTAAAAAATTATAAAAAACCAGTAGGAAACAGATGGAGTTTAGCTGCGAAATTGCTCACGAGTGTGAAAAATGTCTCTATAAAGCTTGTTTTGCAGAAAAGGATTTAGTTAAGTTTTCGTTAGAGATTTTATGGAAGTTACTCACTTAAAACTAGACTTTAATTAGAGTTTTGTTAAACCTGGCTATTTAGACGATTATCAGTGGAAAAATGGACATAAACTTCTTATTTAACGTCTCCAGTTGTAGAACATTTAGTCATTAAACAACTTGAAGGATTTGAACGTTTGTTTGTAGGTTAAATTATAGGGGTCTGAAAAATTTGGAAAGAGCTGCTTTTTGACTTTGAACTTTTTCTTAAAAACACAAAGTTTTCTCAAATCAGTTCATGAGGAACGTCTGTTCATGAAAAACCAAAATGAAAAAAAAATAACTAGTTTTCTTTGTTTGTAGGTAGATGAACTAATTGTTTGTAGTTTTTGTGGAAAATTCATTGATTGGTTTCTTGCCGAACTTCATAGGAAAATTAATTTAAAATTAATAGTTTCAAAAAAATAGTGGTTTCAAATAGAGGAACTTAAAATAAGTGCTTGATAAAAATGGACAAATTATTTGGAACTAAAAATTGGTCAACAGGAGCACATTGAAAAAAGATTGCAAAAAAATTTTCAATGAACAAAACTTTCAAAATGTAAGACTGAATCCAACTGTTACACCACTAGTCGCCAAGCTTCTCAAATTGCCATGTTCAAACATTGTAGCTTCTAAAAATGACTGCTCCCAGGAGGGTAGTGGAGAGCATTTTAGAATGGTGACAATTAACTTCCAAAGTTTGATAGATTGTCTTAATTATTTAGCTTTGCCAAGTAGACCTGATATTTGGTTTGCTGCTAATGCTCTATTATCACTTGTTGATAATTCCGTAGAGGCTCATTGGAAAGCAGCCAAGCGTGTTCTTAGATACTTAGAGGGAACAATAAATAAGAATTTAAGTTTCCTTAAGAGTCAGATTATGAATTTGTTAATTTTTTCTTATGCTGATTGGGCAGGTAACAAAGGTAAGAGGAGGAGTACTTCATATTTTTTTTCCAGTTAATTGAGTCATCTGCTGCAGCGAGCAGTTGATTTGCAAAACTCAAGGGACCGTAGCAACATTTACTGCCGAAGCTGAGTTTACTTCTTTCGTTGAAACGACTAAAGAAGCTATCTGCCTGAGCGGTATTCTGGAGGTTTTTCTGGAGCTACCTCTGAAAAATTGTCTTCAAAATCAGTCCTGTTAGACGCTAAATCAGCCATCTTTGCATCATTTAAAACGCAAACAATTTGCTATAAAACTATCTTTCCGAGAACTGACACTTGAATTTTCGTAGAAAAACAGACACTTGAATTTCCGTATTTAACAGAAAATCGGCCAGCAGACTTTCTGACCAAATCGCTTGAAATTCGAAAATACAAAATTTAGAAGAATTCTCCCTGGTGGAACTTGTCTCAAAAAAACTTCCAAAGTGAAAGGCGAGAAATCAGATGCGTTAACTTTAAACTAATTTCACATCTCCAGATCAAGATTTGGCGGGTAATTTAAACAATTTATCTGGGCTGATTTACTACATAGCTGCTACCCATAAATAAAAATACTAAATTGAACATTCAACAGTTGCATATTTATGCTTGCCCCTTTAACCTTGCCAATATAAACCAGATGCTATTTTATATCATTTTTTGTCATAATTTCAACAATCAAATTTGCTTAATGTCAAAAACATAGCAGACTAACACGCAACGCGGCGAGCTGCTCTCAAACGACAAACGAGTTGGAGTTGTTGACTGTTTTATAAGCTATGTAGAAAATGGGAAGCCAGTTTAATTAAATTGAGAGGGGAATAGAAAAGGGTGGCATTGGCGGTCGGCTTGTTTTGGAGGGGGCGTTGAAGCGGGGGATGGGGGCTTGAAGGGTCTCAGTGGTGTCAAGCGTGTGGGGTTTAAGAATGAAATGAGGTAAAAAGCGTGGTGTGGGATGAAGGAAGAGTGAGAAAAGATCTACACCACAAAAACGCCACTAAGGGCATATTTATATTTCCTTTCAGCAGCTTACTTGAAGAGGGGTCTTCAGTGATCTAATGCATTCCTGGTTTAACCACGTATCCCATTTAAAAGGATTAAGATTTTAAAAAATCAGACGAAAAAACCGGTCGCATAAAAAGACCACAGGGCTATTAAAATTGAAACAAGCATCGTTTGGGAGCAAAATAAAATCACATGCTGAGCAATTTGAAAGATAAACTCAAGATTGTCAGAATACTTTTGAGATTATCTTTTAAGAAGTGGATGCCTAATTATTATAATCATATGAGGCCAATCTTTTTTGTGAAGCTTACACTTTAAAAATTCAAATAAATTTATCTTAACCATTTTCTGTTAATCTCATCTTAGGAAGTTAATGTGAATTTCAGTGGTATAGGCAACTGAAACATACCTGAACTCTAGCTCAGATAAACTTTTATCTGAACAAGCTCCGATGTAATCAAATGAAAAAACAAGATCTTATTGCATTCAGAAAAGAAACACAATAATCTCTTCAGATAAAACTAGACGAAAACAAAAATTACAAGTTCTAGTGGATACAATACAACCATTATGAAGCAACGTCAAGCCGTTTCTTAAGTTTCGCATACAGATAAAGTTAATTACAAAAACCCATTCCTCAGCCTTACCGTTGTGTCAACACAGAACGTATTTTCCTGACCTATTTAAATGTCTTAGAAGAAAACACAAATTTTTAGATTAACGGTTCAAAAAATCATTAAATTTTAGGATTAAAGCAACAAGAACATAACCAATTAATGTCTGACGTCGGACGACTTGCTCCCAAACAACCGGCAAGCAGTTAGCTTTGCGAGCAGCTAGCCACGGTTTACTGATGCTAGTTTTAGCTTGATTCAACACGGCAACTTTCAGTTTTCTAGCGTTGTTAGTAATTAAATCAAATAAAAACTGATATTTAAAATCTGCAAATTAATGAAAAATTTTTAAAAAGCTTCCTGATTTTAAAGAGAAAAGGTTCAAAGATATTTGTTGTCTCAGGAATTATGTCAAATAACCCATCTGAAAGTTTCGTTGGCCATTATTGTTCGCTAAACTCAGAAAAGGACAAAATTATTCAAAAATTTTGAAAACAATCGCGAATATTAACAAATCTTGCTAGAATTCAAGATATTAAAATCTTCAAAACCTTTCATTACCTCAAGAGACTATTCAGTATCCCTATTTCAAGCTTTAAATAGTATAAATGGCTCCTAATCATCCATAAAAGTGCAACATGATAAAATTTTTCCGAATATTTGAAAAAAATTGCTGAAGCTCGAGTCATCAAAAAATTGATAACCACTCCCTTAGCTCTAGAAACTATGCGAAAAGTTATCATCAAACCTGCGCTGGTAGTGAACAAAATGACAAAAAAAATCAATAGGGTTCAAAAAACTTGAATAAACATTGCAATTTTTTTTTAAAAAAATTGCTGATAGTAAAATCTCGAAGAACATTCCATTGCATCTAGAAGCTATTGCAAGCTGCAAAAAACAACTGCTAAAATTTGTCATAATAAATGTTGAAAACTAATCCATTGCCAAAAAACATTTTCCAGTAACATATTATCAGACGCTAACGGAGATTTTCTGTTAGGCTGAAAAACCTGAATAATGAAAATAAATATCAAAACAATTAAAAAAAATTGCAAGTTTTGTAAAAGTAAAATGCGAAAATTCCAGGTGTTGAAATCTTGAAAAACATTCCATTTGATTTAGTAACGATACAATAACCTGATGTTAAACCCTAGAGGAGATTCCTCGGCTCGTGAGGTTGAGAAACCTAAAAACCGACAAAAAATTTCAAAAAAAACGTAAAAAGAATGAAAGTTTTATAAGAAATAATTGCTCAAATGTGTCAATTTATGAAATTGAAAGCTATTTCATGGCAAATCAAATCTTTTTAGTAAAATATTATTAAATCTTAAGGAGCTTTTCTGGCCCCTGCGTCTGAAAAGACCCGACCGATGAAAAATAAATGTCAAAAAAAAATGCCAAATTGCACGTTTTTTCCTAAAAAATGCTAAAACTCGCGATGTTAAAAAGTTGAAACCATTCCAACACCCCAAAAAATTATTCAGTAGCCTCTTATAAGAACCTAGAGGAGGTTTCTTGACACCTAGGGCTGAAAGAGCTCGAAAAATGACAAAAATTTTCAAAAAACTTAAACTGAGAATTAGTATGAAAATGTGTGTTTTTAGCGATCGGTTGTAGCCAAGGGGGGGGGGGGGGGCAACAGTGGGGTAGGGGCAACAGCTCGGTGGGTGGGGGGTGATGGTGTAGGGAGGGGTGGGCAACAATTGGGTGGGGTACAACAGCGCGGTGTGGGCAATAAAGGGGGCGTTAATAGTGGGGGGTGTCTTCAACCTCTATGAACAACCATTCACACCATAAGTATAAGTCTCAAAAACTTTTTGAGCTGAAAAACTCTAAGAGCACGTAATGCCCGCTGGCGCTATGTTTATCCCATTTTTGAGGACGAAAAGGCAGATGCGTCAAACGAAAAATCAGTCAAGCGAAAATTGCATAAAAGAGACCGAGAGGACTAATATAATTGCTACATTCTTTGTTTGTGAGCAATTAAAAAGCAGTGCTTTTATATGCATCATTTTGGATCCAATCCTTCTTTAATATTCAAAAAAGAAAGATAAATGGTCTTTATTTAGCTTCCATTTTTTACAGTCTGCAAGACATAGATTGACATTTATTTTAATTCTAATTGATTCATTTTACCCCATGTAAGCACTGCTTGGAAAGTTTTGCCATCAAAGTGAAACTTGTTTCTTAGTAGACGCCGTTGTTTACTCCATAGATTAAGCCTTCTTGATAGCTGTCCTGAATAAGGTGTGTACTATGTGCATACTGAGCTGATATTCACTAATAATTAAATTATACTGGAAATTTTCTTTCAATGTTTGGTTGTTAAATTAACCGGAGGAAAACAATTTCAAAATATTGCAAAGTTTTCTGGTCTTTTGTTCTGCCAGTTTTTTTCTGCAGTGAGAGCATCTAAGGATCCGGCTTTGCCGCGCATCCTACTACCACTCTCCAATAGTTCAAGTAAATATAATTTCAGGTAAATTTGCATGAAAAACCCCTTGAATTTACCTGAATCTTTCAGGAAATTCAGTCATCACTGGCTGAAGTTTTACCTTAACAAGCCTGAAAAACACTATTAAAAAAGCCTGAACAGGCAAAATTGTCTTTTTCAGGTTTTTATTTGTTTTTATTTGAGTTTTACCTAAATTTTTTAGATAATTTCGCCTAAAAATTTCAGGTAAAAACACTGAAAAAGAAATTTTTGCCTGAATTGTTGAGGAATTTGTTCAAGTGTTTTGCAGGCTTGTTCAGGTTATAATCCGGCCAGAATTTTTTTAGAGTTTACCTTTGGCTCGTCAAAGGCACAAATGCTTAGAATAATCCTTGTCGCTTCGAAAACTCATTTGTACACAAACTCACCTTTTCACATGAAAACGGTGGATAAAATACTGGACCGGTTTAGGCTCCATGCTTGGTTTAGGCTCCATCTGTTTAGGCTCCATGCTTGGTCGGCATACAACTGTTACGCACCCCGGCGCGTGCACTATTTTTAAATTAACTATGATTCCATTAACTAAAAACTGGGCTGAAAATTCTGCCTATCATCGCCAAAATTTTAATTTGGGTATTTTCCTGACAACAAACTTGACTGACCTTCTTCTGATATGTGGCGATGTAGTCAACAGATGCAAAAAACTTGTGATTTTTGACATCCTGGGTTCCATTCTTGAGTGCCCCGTACCTCTTGGTAGTGTCCACTTGCAACAGACACTTGATCAAGTCTCTCAGTTGGGGCGAGAAATGATCCGGAAACTCCACCTTTCAACAGATTCGAAAAATATGGTTACTAACAAGTGAAATAGGGCATTTAATTTCAGGATTTGTACGTTAGCACGCAATTAACCCAGGCAAAGCTTCGTGGATGTCATTAATTTTCATGATTCCAGCGCAAATCAATTTGTACACAAGGGGTCCGAAACATCTATTTTGATGGCTCGTAAAGATGAACACATTCTACAGGGAACGAATTAAAGATGAACATAACTCAAAGTAACCTGATAAAAATTCAAGGAATCTGTTTCAACTTGGAGGAATTTCAAACGAACGTGCAATTTGGTGACGGCAAATTTGGCAGGCTACATTCTGTAGCCGAGAATTCCCTGTGGATGAAAATATCTTGCTTTGCGATTGCTCAATTTGAAATGCAGTTAAGGAAAAGGTTGATATAAGCAAAAAATTTACAAAATATTAGGATATAGAACAGAATAGATCCAAATCTTGATCAATTAGCGTATCTGACCTCTCCTGCAACAATCTTTTCATACATCTCGATGTGTTTTTTGGCCCTGAATGGACAGTAGCCGGCTGCCATCTCGTACATCAGAATCCCAAAAGTCCACCAATCCACTGCCTTCGAGTAACCCTAGAAAGAAAGTTTTGAGGTATAATCAATCAATTATCATGTTTGGTCATGACAACAATCTTGAAAATGGCGTTAACTCGCATAATCACAGCAGCGGAGGACGCACTTAGAGCTGAACAGGCGTAGAGCGGAATACTACCAAATTTGAATAAAATCCAAATCCTTCCCGAGCTATGATTTGTCGACTTTAGCCAATTAACGTCTCTTACTTTTTGCCAAAGATGTGAAGTAGAAGTAAACGTGTGCCAAAATTATGAGATACAAAATGCCTAACTGTGTTATCAATTTCTGGGTATTAGAATTAATTTTGTATCGATTTCTATACTACAATGAAAGTGAAACTTTAAAGTCGCTCATTAACATAGTAAACTGCCTTTTCCAAAACCCTTTTTGTAATTGTTTCGAAGTCCTTTTGTTTTATTTTTGTTCAAATCCCCAAATTTCAATAGAGAAACTTGGACACCAGTGTAACTTGTTTTTGTTGTTAGGTCTGTGGACAACTGATTTCTTGTGCGCACAGAAATAAATTGGATACTAATAGAAAAAAAGGCCTTCAGAACTGAGAAGATTGAAAAATTTTTCTTAAATTTAAACTTGGAAACTTGGCATAAGAAACACACAAAATATTGTGTAAAGGCTGGGGGCTGTTATTAATAGCGACAGCCAGGTACAGTGTTTTTGGCCTTCTCATTTTTTATATTCAAATAATTTTCGAGCATTGTTAGCAGGGAAAGATCAAGCTGAGGTTGTAGAATAGTATAACGAATATAACTGCTGTTTTTCCAAAAAATAATTGCATGGATGTCATTGTTGTTCTTTGTGGTTTCTAGTCATTGTCTTTGAGTTATGCCTGACTCAAGTGGCCTTTAAGGGAGACAAAAATAAATCTAATATTGATAACATTACCCGGTTTCGTTGGGAAAACAAACGGAAAAAAACACCCCACCAATTTAGGATAGGAAAAAAACCACGAAAAAATTCCCCCAGCAGGAAACAACCGCCCGATTGACGGCTTATCATGACCATGCCTCAGCGGTCTGTTGGACTCGATAAGAAATTAACATAACCGACTAACGTCGGGCGAATTGCTCTCAAACGACCGTCGAGCGGTTGGCTTCGTCGGTAGCTAGCCACGGTTTAGTAAGGTTGGCTTAAGCTTGATTCGACTCTGCAACTTTTAGTTTTCTAGCCCTCTTAGTAAATAAATCAAATAAAAAACAGACATTTAAAAAATTTGCAAAATATTGCAAAATTTGAAAAAAGCTGCCAGATATCGCAGGAAAAATGTTTAAAACTGTTTTTTGTCTCAGAAGCTATGTCATGTTAATCTTCTGCAAGACTTGAAAAGCTTCGTCAGCCAGTAAAGTTCGTTAAACTCAGAAAAGATCAAAAAAATTCATAAAATTTGAAAACAATCGCAAATATTAATAAAATCTTGCTAAAATTCACGATATTATAATCTTCAAAACCATTTCATTGTCTCAGGAGACTATTCAGTATACCTATTTCAAGCGTTAAAAAATTTCACTGGGTCATAAAGATCCATAAGCTTGGAACATAATAATAATTCTCCAAAAATTTGAAAAAAAAATAATTGTTATCAAAAAATTGCTAAAGTTGGTGTCATTAAAAAAATGATAAACATTCCATTAACTCTAGAAACTATGCAAAAGCTTATCATCAAACCTTGAAGGAGGTCCCTCGGACCCTGGTGCCGGAAAAATGATAAAAATTCAAAAAGATTCAAAAAAAGCTAATTTTAAAATCTTGAAAAACATTCCCTTACATCTAAATTATATCCAGTAACCTAAAATCAAACGCTTAAGGATGTTATGTGGCTCTTAAGAAACCTAACAAAATGACAAAAAATTTCAAAAAAACTTGAAAAAATTTTATTTAAAAAAATGCTAAAATTTGTCATATTAAAAAACTGAAAGCTATTCCATGGCACATAAAATAATTTCAGTAATTTATTATCAAGCTCTCAAGATAATTTTCTGGCCCCTGTGACTGGAAGGACGTGAATAATGAAAAATAAGTTTAAAAAAACTTGAAAATCTTAGCACTTTTTGTCAAAAAAAATGCTAAAATTCGTGATGTTAAAATGTTGAATACATTCCACTACAACTAGAAACTATGCAGTAACCTATTATAAAAGCCCAGAGAAGACTAGTTGACATCTAGGGCTTAAAGAACTCAAAAAATGACAAAAATTTCAAAAAACTCGAAAAAAATGTGAAAATTAGTACAAAATTGCGTGTTTTTAGCGATGAGTTGTTCGAACGTAGGCACGGCGCGGGGGAGGGGGTTTCACCGGAGGGCTGATGGTGTAGGGAGGGGTGGGCAACAATTGGGTGGGGGGCAACAGCGCGGTGGGGGCGATAGGGGGGGTCAACAATGGGGGTGTCTTCAACCTCTAAGAACCGCCCTTCACAACATAAGTATAAGTATAACTGAGCTGAAACAGAGCTGAAATGATCTAAGAGCACTTAATACCCGCTGGGCGCTACCTGTTTATTCCGTTTTTAAGGACGAATAGTCAAAAGCTTCAAACGAAAAATCGGAAAACCAAAAATCGCATAAAAAATGATCGACAGGACTAATATAATTGCTACAAACTTCGTTTGAGAGCAAATAATCATCACAGCCGAAGTTCTATGTGAGTGTTTATTTCCTGTTAGAATCAGATTGGGTTTTTTAACACGGGTTTTTTCCTAGACCTACACAACCAAGTAACCACAGACAAATTGCTCCTGTAGGACTGCTGAGCGGATGACTTAAGCTCATTGATGGTTGATTTGTTCAGCTAGGAGATGGGGCACAAAAAAGGGGAGCTCCAAAGCTCCCAAAATTTCTATTGCTTGTCACACCGTGAATTTCGGTCTTCTCAGTCAGCATTACATTTATAAACCACCAAAGCTCCACGAGAGCTACAAGCTACCAGTTCATCCCTTTTGAGTATAAAAAGTCAAATGGATAAAAAGTCAGGTAAAAATCGAGCACGAAATTGTATTAAAAAGACAGCAATTGTTCATAACTTCAAATGAGGGCAATTAATTAAAATCAACCAAACAATTAATTATTCAGCTTTGAATCTCATTTCCTGGTATTCAGTTGTGCTCAGGCTCGACCCAACCGCTGAGCACCCAAAAAGCGTAAACAAACCCTGCACATGATGATTTCGGGTGCCAGATACTGCGGGGTTCCACACATGGTCCAGGCACGTCCATTGATTCTTTTGCAGAAACCAAAATCAGTCAATTTTACATAACCCTTTGCATCAATCAGCAAATTCTCCGGTTTCAAATCCCTGTGGATCAGATTCATGTAGTGCAGGTACTCGAAAGCAAGAACCACTTGGGATCCGTAGAAGCGGGTTCGAGTCTCGCCGAATCTCGTGGCATTTCGCAAGTGGGAGAACATTTCTCCACCGGAGACGAACTCCAGGGCTATGTACAGATAGCTGTTGTCCTGTCAAACAAAGGCTCTTCATTTCAATAACAATAAATTTTGATTAGATTTTTAATTTTGAGGAATAATGATGTCATCGCTGCTGTCGAGACGCTACGTTATGTATCAACAAAAATGACATTAATTCTTTTTTTCGGAGTTCTGTTAGCTTGAAAGGAAAAAAAACAGGTGGAATTAAAGCTTTTAGAAGTCTGGCCATCTTAAACTTACATTTTTGTTCAAATAAATTCATCAAGTAATCAAAGGCAATGGGTACGGACGGAATAGTGAGTTATATGTGTTATCTGGCCACTTTCTAAACGAAAGATGATCAGACAACACAAATAACCCACTACTCTATCATAAAAAAGTATGAACTTTACACTGGTTTAAATGATTTTCAAAGATTATAAAAACTTTTATTATAGAGCAGTAGGTCATATGTGTTATCTGATCATCTTGGGTTTAGAAAGTGGTCAGATAACACATTTAACCCACTACTGGACATCACATTGACAAGCTGAATCACATTGACGAATCTCTTGAGAGTTTGACATCTCTTGGATAATAAGGACTCAAACAACTATTCTAATTTTGTGAGAAAGAGGTAATAGAGTAATATTAAGCCAGAGATTTATTCAAGAGTTTTACAACTTTTCACGAAATAATTCAAACTCATTAAATGAATATCGCCAATTTTAAAAGAACGAAGCAATGAGCTGTCGAAAAACAGTAGCATTGGAATCAATAGCTGAAATAGGTGGATATTGACAAAAAAAATTGTTCAGAAACTTTTGGCGTACTCTAATAAATTGCAACCGCATGATTGCCTTGCAAGACCTTGCAAAACAAATATTTATTCTGCAAAAATTTGTTCTACTAATTAATCTATTATTATCAATCGGAAAAAAGGTTATCTTAAAGGTCTGAAAAGATTTTCCAATTTCGGCCTTTTTGTTACTTGTTATTTAGTCCCATTACAGACAAGTAACATATGTGTTCTGGTAAAATGCAAGTCATTTGGTTCAACTACCTTTTTATCTGATGATAGTTTGACCTTTTCTTTAAGTTTCTTTTAAGAAAAAATAGTAAAACATGGAGTTTTGGTCGCACGTAATGCTTCTTGTTTTTATTTGATTTCGTTTTTCGTCTTGCCTCTTGCTATCCTCAATGGTAGATATTACTGGCTTTTTATTGTTGTATTGTTTGTTTTGTACAGTAGTGCGAGCTTGAAGGAACTTTTTTTAAAGGGAGGACACATCAATTATTTTCAATCAACAAATGATTTTTTTATAGTTATCTATCTCCTCTTCATTTGATTGACAATTAAGTCAAAAACGTGCCTTTTTGTTCTATTTATGTCTGAAGTAATCAAACATAAACCAACTAACGTCAGAAAAATTGCTCTTTAATGAGAAGTGAGGCAATTTAACTCAGGGGCATGGCCTAGATAAATTTTTCTTTATGGGCGCAAAAATTAAAGACTAAGTTTAGGTTTGAACCCCAACCTCCTGCGTCTCTGTCACCTCAACAGAGTCATTCATCACTCGGCTAGCAGGGTAGTGTCATCGTCACTTGAGAAGTCAATTGAGAGGTCAAAGATTATTCTAGAAGGAAAGCGCAAAAACGGTCAAGCGAAAAATTTAAATAAAAATGACACACAAAATTACAAAAATTGCTTCTCATTCGAGAGCAATTAAATACAAATTCAGCAGAAATTTTTGTTAGGTACACTTGGAGTTTTTCGCTATACAAAATTCGGGAGCTTTACAAAGTATATATTTGATTTTTATGATTTATTGGTAATTTTAGGGGTAATACTAATTTTCAGAGGATGCTACGCCCATTTCACCTGAAGTAAATTAGATATGAGTTCAAAATCTAAATCTGCCTAACCTTATATTGCTTTCGGCAGTTATTTTTTTACAGGTATATGGATATTAAAAATTACCCGTTCATGCAATAATTGCAAAGATTGCGTTTTTACTTGTGAAAAAAAAGTATGGAAACGGTAATCACGTTCCAGCAACATACAATTACTTAGCGCAATATAACGGGAATTTTGATTTGTTTTTGCTATTTATACAAGGTCATATATGTAAGGTCACACATGTAATCCAGTAGCACATGCATAAATCAAGCGAGTGAATGTAAGCTGAGGTCGCCACAAAAATCGCCGCAATGCACAGGTTTCTGTACTTTGAAACGATATTAGAAAACCACCTATAATCACAGTTTAGGCAATTTTTTGCCAACACGAATGAAACTTTTACGCGTTTTACGTTTTATTGCACATAGTGACTCAAACAAAAAAAAAAGAAAAATGAAGAGCTGAACATTGACAGGAATTGTTTCTAAGTGTCATGACGATGGCTATTAAAAAGATTTCCGATTTCCAGGTAATCATATATCTATAATACATGGTTTCCTGATAACTATTATTTTTCAGAAGCGGTTTCCTGTTAGTCGTATAAATGTCATGATTTTTTGTTATCTGCTATTAATCAACAAAGACCACACTTGAGCGCCTGGTAATCATACAAATTCGTATACTTTTTCCTGGTTATCGTACATTATTGCACAAAAAAGCATGATTTGCATGACATCATAAATGCTTTTTATTTGATTACTAAAAAGAGCCAAGCAGTCCGGGCCAAGAAATAATTGCAACAATGAGATTGAGGCTCTATAGCTGTGATTTTTTCACATGGAAAATTTCAAGTTGTTTTGATGTTAATTTGGCCATCTCAGTAAAATTAACCATATTCAGTGTCTTCACCTCTTAAAAACTTTAAGGTTTAAGCGATGAATGGGTATTAAACGTCCAGAACCGTCAAAATCAGGCAAGCCAAAAACTTCAGAGGCCGTTAAAGGTTTTAGCAATGAATAAGATTTTGTCTAGCGCTATGTAGCGTTGATCTTGCATAAATACCCCACATTCTCATCATTCACCGCTATGTGTGAGAATCGAACGAGGAACTTGTAGCATATTCGCACCTGTCCTCGCAAAGATTAATATTAGCATTCTAATATCAACTGAATTGAAACAAGTAAAACATATACTAAGGAAACGATGAATTATGATACAAGGCGGCAACATTTACCAAAATTAGCAACTTTTTGGAGCTACACTTTTGACCTCTTTTAAAAATTACCCCTTTAAATCCGTCCACCTACCCATCCAGCAACCCACCTCAATCCTGAACCCGCATCTTATTTGGACACAAACAGAGTCGCCATCGATCTTAAATTCTGTGCTTTTGAGAAATGATTCTATGTGAGAATGAGCGCTAAATTACGTGCGACCAACACAAGTGTGGAAATTATGTTTTCCCCGCATCCACCGCATTCATAGCATTTCATCGGTTTTAAGGTATTTTTTAAGGGGGTGAATTTAAATGGAATCACCGCTAAATTATATGTTGAATTTTTCTTTTTCACAGCATCTCAAACTTATTTTGAATCCTGAACCCGGGCCGGGTTGTCTTCGGACATTGTTGTAATGAAATTGATAATTTTACCTTGAATGCGAAGTACTGTTTCACCAGAAAGGGAAAATGACAACAAGCCAGAACCCTTTTCTCTCCAACGGTGTGTTCAATCTGCCTCTGTCGCATTATCTGCAAAAATAAACATAGGTGCACCCCCGGGTCAATGTGTCAACGCTAAAAATCTCAAGTAAGAATTGTGGCTCCGAAAGTAGTGAAAGTGGTAAAAATAGAAATTAGAGCGCCAAAAACCTCAAATCTTATGACAATTCGCCGTTGAACAAAAATCACCGCAAGTCTTTTACAGGTGATTTAGTAAACTTATGGCTAAAAACCTTTAATCTTAAAAACATCAAGGTATATATTTCACCCAAAAAGTGTAAGATATGATTTAAGTATAAATACTACTGGTAGAGTCCATGTTACGGTGAAAACAATTTCACGACTAAAAACCGCATATCCTGCAAATTTATTTGGCTCTGCACCACAAATCTTTATAATTTCTCTGCAGAACATTTACCGACCCACCACCATAATTACATTTATATAAAAATATAATAACCAACAAGATAACAGACTACCTATCTCATGTATTATCAGTCTTGTGAACATAACAATTGAAAACCCAAAATAAGTCAGCTTAGAAAAATAAACAAACATAACCGACTAAACGTCGGAAGAATTGCTCTCGAACGACTAGTTGCAGCTCTAATCAATTGCAGCCTGCTTCAGTCGGGGGGGGGGGGGGGGCTATATTGGACTAAGAAGTTCAATAGTGGGCTTCAAATAACCACATTAGAGGTTAACATATACCACTATTAGGATTTAGAGTAAAAAATGACACTAATTTCGGCGCACTTTTCATTTGACTTTTAGTATTAAATTGTTGCCAATTGAGTTCAGCCGCTTGAAATTGTGATTGAGAGACAAATTTAGATCACGCGAAACGCAAGAAGTCAAGGGCGTAGAAGTCACTCGAAAAGTCAAAATTGTCAAGCGAAAATTTTGCATACAAAAAGACACACGTTTACAATAATTGCTATGAACTACGTTCAAGAGCAATTAAAACCAACTAAACGTCGGAAGAATTGCTCTCGGACTAGTGGGAGCTTTAATCAAGTGCAGCCTGCTTCAGTCGGGAGGAGCGGGAAGGGATCCTAAATAGGCTCCAGTTTCTGAAATTGGCACCAGTTTCTTAAAAAACGGCACCAGTTTCTGAAATTGTGATTGAGAGTGAATTTTAGACCAAGCAAAAATGGCACCAGTTTCTGAAATTGTGATTGAGAGTGAATTTTAGACCAAGCAAAAATGGCACCAGCTTCTGAAATTGTGATTGAGAGTGAATTTTAGACCAAGAAAAACACAAATTCAAGAGCGTAAAAGTCACTCGAAAAGTCAAAACGGTCAAGCAAAAATTTTGCATAAAAAAGACACACGTTTACAATAATTGCTTCTCTACGAGAGAAATTAAACAACCACAAGAAAAGTAGAAAAAAAGCAGTTTGGCCAAATGCGTCTAAGCATCTATTTCTCGACAAATAAATATAATCAAATTGATTATCAGTTAAGAAAGGAAATTATATGAAATAATCCTTCAACATGTCAAAATTTAAAAAAAGAATTCGAACTATGCAAAACAAAACAACAAACATGCTTTGCCTAAATCAAAGTTGCAATCAAAGAGAAATATTTGGTCATAAATTTATTTTGAAAAAAGGAAACCATAAAAAATATTGGTTTCTAAAAATGAAGAAAAAGCCTAAAAACACCCTCAAAACCTTTTTTGGCGTAGTGGAATCATTTTGCTCAGAAGTTTGGAGCTAAATTTAACAGAACACATCTTTAAGGTGCCTAATTTGAACAAACTAATTCTCCTTTTACCTAGAGAAAACTTTACAACACTCATTTTTCTCGCTCACTCTAAAAAAAAGCATGCACACAAAAGTTATTATCTATAAATAAAAAAACCACTCCACCGATATTTTTTGTTGAATTTTAAAACTACAGAGCAACAAAACAATTCAAATTGTTCAAAATTCTTACAAAGCTAGTGAAAACAGGAATAAACGAACATTACTGGGGTCAAAGTTCTTTTTAAATAACTATTTTACAGAATCTCAGTTGTGATCTGTAGAACTGTCAAGTTCTAGATAGCCGACATTAGTTAAATGATAGCCGACATCGTTGTCGATTCGTCCTTTTTGACATAAAGTCAAATAGGCTCCACAAACAAACAACGCAACAGTCAGGTGAAAAATGCACGGGACCAACGGAGCCCAAACAACTGCAAACGACTTTGTCTGAGGGATAGCACAACTGATAAAAAACTTTTCAAAATAAAAATAGGAAATTGAGAAGCTATAAAAACGACAAAAAATTCACAACAGAAAAGATACTTGCTTTACTTACCGAGTACACACAAAAATTGAAACCTTTTTCAGAATTGAAGTTGCGTTATTGATGAAAATATAACTGACACATTCCCAGACAAAATTTTTTACCTCAATGGACCCGAAATCTCAAAAACATACACGATACCAAAAGGAGAAATTTTGAAAAGTTTTTACTGATTGCCGAGACGACAACAGTGGGAGACGACAACAGTGAGGGCAATGGTGTGGCGGGAGGTATTTCGCTACATGGGGCCATACGGTCTGAACGATGTGCATGGGGTGGAGATGGGGGGGGGGTGAAGTGAAGAGGGCTGATGTGTATGTGTGTGTGTGTGTGTGTGTGTGTGTGTGTGTGTGTGTGTGTGTTTTGTGTGTGTGTGTGTGGGGGGGGCTGACGTGTGTGTGTGTGTGTCCTTCACAATATAAGTATAAGTCTCCAAAACAGTTTGTGTGAATCGCATACTTGGAGAATATTAAGCAGAAAGGCTCTGAGAGAAGTCCTCCTCTGGGCGCTACCTGTTTATCCCGTTCTCAAGGACGAAGTCAAATTGATCAGACGAAAAATCGATCAAGCAAAAAGTCGCATAAAAACACCAACAGGACTAATATAATTGCTGCAAATTTCGTTTGAGAGCAATTAAAAAGATAAATTTGACGTCAAATGTTTGAAACAAAAACTTTGACGTTGAAATAAGAAATCATAAAAGGAAGACCCCGGACTCAACTTGAAACAAAAAAATGACTAAAGCCGCAGACAACTCCCTTTTCATTGAAACAATTAGCCACATAAAACTGTTCCATTGGAAAACAAATAAATAAAATATAATTACAAAGAAACCTGAATAATTTCTGTATAAAAACCTGATTAAAAATTTTTTCCAGGTTGGTAAATTGATTAATTAATCTCATTTCACTGTTCCTCCTCAATTGTTTGAACCAATGACTGAAAATGTGATAGTCAAAATGAGAAAAATAGTAAGAACGATCATTACAAGGAATGCCAAGAAAAAGGGAAACGAAAAGATGAAAAATAGCAAATCCGTTTTTATTAATCTCAAAACAAATCTCGAGCTCGCAACATTTCAAGAATTGTTCTTCAAAAACCCTTCAAGTACAATTTCCGTATAATCAGAGTTTTCTCACACAACGTATGGTGCACTACAGAACAACAAAACACGAGGACAAAATAAAAAGCACTTTAGAGAAAAACGAGTATAAACACACATTAAAGTTAAAATCAGGCAATTTAATAACATAGCCGGAAAGTTTCCGGAAAAAACCGCGATAGACGCTTGTAGCTTTTTATTATTTGGAACAACCAAGGAAATAAGATGGACAGATCGACCATCAGTCTTTTAATAGACCACAAGACCTTTTGTGTTAGATTCGGACTTCATTTTTATGACACATACGGTCTATAAGGAAAAAACCCTAAAAGAGCTTTTTCAAAATTGATATTCGAAATCAAAAACTCAAGAATTAGGGTATATGAGTTTGCCACTACTTGGATGCACACCATTGATCTTTAATTAGTGTTCATAAAAATTAAAGTTCCATAAGTGAGTTCAGAAGTCATTTTTTTGAGTGAGGTAAGTCACGCAATTGGCCAAAAAGCAGAAATGACGTTACTCACACAAATTTTAACTGCAAAGCAGTAGAAGTCACTGAAAAAAGTGAAAAAGGCAATTCCAAGAAGTCAGGTCGTAACAACTGGGAAAACCATTTAAAAAAATCAGATCAAAAAAATTAAAAAAAACAAATTGAATGTCAAAATGACGCAAAAAACACTAGCGAGATTTCGTTCAAACAAAAAACTAGGCCCAGAAAGAGCTATAAATGCATTGGGAAAACCATTTGAAAAAATTCAATCCAAAAAATTGAAAAAACGGTAAACATCAGAGTGAAATAGCCGCATATGAACAAAAAACCACTAGCGAGAAAGCTAATTTCTGTTCAAACACCGTTTTCTCACAATACTTTAAAATTGGAGCAAAAAAATTTCACGCCGCAAAACCACTCATTTTCCCCTCAATTTCGTGTTTTGTTGTGACCAAAATCACGACTATAATTTGACTTCAAAAATCATGAAAATATGTGAACAGATCTTTTGCCCCAAAACAATTCAAACTCTTTGAATTGTGAAAAACAACAAAGTCCCCAATATTAGCCACTATCGCTTCGCGGCTATTAAAAAGTGTTCACAAAAGCACCAAAAACGGGGAAATTCTGATATGTTTAAAAACAGTTCTAAAATGCTCTGCTGTATAAAATTTTTTGATAAAATTGATTTATTATTGACATCAGTCTAATCAAGATGTAACCCAAAACAAACGCAAACGCTAACTGCCGACCAAAAATGTTCCCGTAGACTGTGAAAAATGAATACATAAACCTCAAATTACGCGTCTAAAAGCAAAAAAATAGCAAAAATAATTCAAAACTCAATCTAATAAACAAAGATATCTTCAAAATGGTCAAAAACACTATCAAATGTACAACTAGTGGTTAATATTAGTTCAATGATATATTTGGGTTGATAAAATTAAATGTATGTAAAAAAATGTATGTAAATGTATGATAAAATTAAAAATATATCAACCCAATGATATATTTGGGTTGATAAAATACTTGGAGAATATTAAGCAGAAAGGCTCTGAGAGAAGTCCTCCTCTGGGCGCTACCTGTTTATCCCGTTCTCAAGGACGAAGTCAAATTGATCAGACGAAAAATCGATCAAGCAAAAAGTCGCATAAAAACACCAACAGGACTAATATATTTGCTGCAAATTTCGTTTGAGAGCAATTAAAAAGATAAATTTGACGTCAAATGTTTGAAACAAAAACTTTGACGTTGAAATAAGAAATCATAAAAGGAAGACCCCGGACTCAACTTGTAACAAAAAAATGACTAAAGCCGCAGACAACTCCCTTTTCATTGAAACAATTAGCCACATAAAACTGTTCCATTGGAAAACAAATAAATGAAATATAATTACAAAGAAACCTGAATAATTTCTGTATAAAAACCTGATTAAAAATTTTTTCCAGGTTGGTAAATTGATTAATTAATCTCATTTCACTGTTCCTCCTCAATTGTTTGAACCAATGACTGAAAATGTGATAGTCAAAATGAGAAAAATAGTAAGAACGATCATTACAAGGAATGCCAAGAAAAAGGGAAACGAAAAGATGAAAAATAGCAAATCCGTTTTTATTAATCTCAAAACAAATCTCGAGCTCGCAACATTTCAAGAATTGTTCTTCAAAAACCCTTCAAGTACAATTTCCGTATAATCAGAGTTTTCTCACACAACGTATGGTGCACTACAGAACAACAAAACACGAGGACAAAATAAAAAGCACTTTAGAGAAAAACGAGTATAAACACACATTAAAGTTAAAATCAGGCAATTTAATAACATAGCCGGAAAGTTTCCGGAAAAAACCGTGATAGACGCTGGTAGCTTTTTATTAATTGGAACAACCAAGGAAATAAGATGGACAGATCGACCATCAGTCTTTTAAAAGACCACAAGACCTTTTGTGTTAGATTCGGACTTCATTTTTATGACACATACGGTCTATAAGGAAAAAACCCTAAAAGAGCTTTTTCAAAATTGATATTCGAAATCAAAAACTCAAGAATTAGGGTATATGAGTTTGCCACTACTTGGATGCACACCATTGATCTTTAATTAGTGTTCATAAAAATTAAAGTTCCATAAGTGAGTTCAGAAGTCATTTTTTTGAGTGAGGTAAGTCACGCAATTGGCCAAAAAGCAGAAATGACGTTACTCACACAAATATTAACTGCAAAGCAGTAGAAGTCACTGAAAAAATTGAAAAAGGCAATTCCAAGAAGTCAGGTCGTAACAACTGGGAAAACCATTTAAAAAAATCAGATCAAAAAAATTAAAAAAAAACAAATTGAATGTCAAAATGACGCAAAAAACACTAGCGAGATTTCGTTCAAACAAAAAACTAGGCCCAGAATGAGCTATAAATGCATTGGGAAAACCATTTGAAAAAATTCAATCCAAAAAATTGAAAAAACGGTAAACATCAGAGTGAAATAGCCGCATATGAACAAAAAACCACTAGCGAGAAAGCTAATTTCTGTTCAAACACCGTTTTCTCACAATACTTTAAAATTGGAGCAAAAAAATTTCACGCCGCAAAACCACTCATTTTCCCCTCAACTTCGTGTTTTGTTGTGACCAAAATCACGACTATAATTTGACTTCAAAAATCATGAAAATATGTGAACAGATCTTTTGCCCCAAAACAATTCAAACTCTTTGAATTGTGAAAAACAACAAAGTCCCCAATATTAGCCACTATCGCTTCGCGGCTATTAAAAAGTGTTCACAAAAGCACCAAAAACGGGGAAATTCTGATATGTTTAAAAACAGTTCTAAAATGCTCTGCTGTATAAAATTTTTTGATAAAATTGATTTATTATTGATATCAGTCTAATCAAGATGTAACCCAAAACAAACGCAAACGCTAACTGCCGACCAAAAATGTTCCCGTAGACTGTGAAAAATGAATACATAAACCTCAAATTACGCGTCTAAAAGCAAAAAAATAGCAAAAATAATTCAAAACTCAATCTAATAAACAAAGATATCTTCAAAATGGTCAAAAACACTATCAAATGTACAACTAGTGGTTAATATTAGTTCAATGATATATTTGGGTTGATAAAATTAAATGAAACTGAAAAGCTGCTGAGACATTTTCCACGTGAGCAAAAAATTTTCACTTGCTTGAAAATAATTGTGTAGGCCAACTTATCTCGGTTTCTCTAAAAAAATGAACGAAGAAACCCACTCTGAAATTCCCTTTTTAACAGGTTAACCAAAACACATTTTTTTCCACAGTCGGTAACTACTTTTACTCAAACGATTAAAAAAAAGATCAACATAGCTCATCTTTGAGTTCTAAAGACCAAGAAAAAACAACAAAATCTCAATCAAAAACAATCAACTACCCTAGGGTGACAGAGGAGGTCAAACTTTTCAGTCTAAGAACAACCCTTGGCAACTTGAAATTGTCTGCGCAAAACTGTTTTGTCGAATCGCATACTGAGAGCCTAGGAAGGCGTAAGAGTCTAAGAGAGATACTTGGCAACTTATTGACCTCCGAGTGCTACCTGTTTATCCGGTTTTTGAGGACGAAAAATCAAATGAGTCAGAAGAAAAATCGATCAAGCGAAAACTCGCATTGATAAAGACTGCAGGACTAAGATATCTGCTACAAACTTTGTTTGAGATCAGTTGACATCAATAGCGTGCTATGGCAGCTATTAATAAAGAATTCGACATTGGTTTTTCAAACATACTAACGAACATTTTTGCTCACAATATTGTTCCATTTTATTTAACTAAAAACAGCGAAATATGGCAAATTTGACAACCAGATAATTTAGATATACCAGTCCAAGTATCTCGCACTCAGTGTGACAAAGTAATGCTTGGATGTTTGCCAAATGCAACATCATGAATTCATTGTTTTCATAGGCAAAAATTGGAAGAACATTTAGTTTTGTTAATATTGTTAGCACAGAAAACTAAACAAGGAGAGCATCCCTCAAGTTTTTCCCCATAATACTCAAGCCCGCTGAAATTAACATATAATAGCACTGTTTCAAAACTAAAATTAATTTTTGCACTCACCGCAATTGTTTTCAAATAAAAAGTAAAAAATTCACCATAACTCCATTATGATCTTTCAAACTCATCAGATGATGTGATATCAAAAACAACTTAATTCGGGTTGGGGTTATCTTTCGAATGTGCTCATAAAAATGTTGTTTGTTATTTTGATTTAGATTAAATATATTAGTTTCCTTTGATTGCGAGTGTTTTGTATGATTGTGTTTTGTGTACTGAGGCTCTTGTCGAAAGTCACTTCCGTTCGTTTTCGACAAAAAGAAGTCATGTCAGTGACAGATGACTATATCTTGTTTTGTTTAAAAAGTGGTTTAAACCTTTACATCTTTATCTCTTATTCCCAATTTCTTATTTTGATCAAAAAATTGTTTTATCTTATTCATAGCTTTTTAGCAATATTTTTTGTAAACCCAAAAGCTAAACTCAAAAAAACGAAGGCTATCCTGTTTTCAAAGAGAAATTTTTACGTAAAAAATTGGAAAGATTTGTCTAAATCTATTATACAACAAAAACTTTAGATTTCATTTTTTGAACAATACCAGGATTTCAAAGATTCAAAAGTGAGTTGACAGCAAAATTTTCACCGAATTTGACAGAAGTTCAGAAGAACCTGGGTGCAAGGGAGACGATGATGAAGGAACAGAACAGCATGTACTTCTTAATTGCCCTGAAGATTGAAGTAACCAGAATTTTAACTATATATGATTTTCAACTTCAGCGAAAACATTGAGCTTAATTGAACAGTTGATAACTTTCTTAGATGTTGAAAATTGTATGTTCATTCTTCTCGGCAATATTTAAAAATAAAACTATCGTTATTTCGACAGAATCGCACATTTGTCAATTATGTCATCAATAATAGATAAACTTTTATGCTCTAAAAACTCTTCCCCTAAAACAGTTAGCATGGATTTAAATTTTTTGCTTCAAAACAAAGACGCAGAGAAAATGAATCGGTACAAAATAAAATTCATTTGCGCGTAGGTGATGTAGGTCAAAATCAGCTTAATATTGAATATTAAATATAAAACCCATATTAAGTCAAATATCAGACCAATCTTTACATCATGTTCTACACAATCACTTTTCGATAGATTACCGGAAATCGAATCCGTTTTCTAGTAAAACAAATTCTCCATGATCGTTCAAAATGGTTTTTCAGCACCTCTTTTATCATTTTTCTAATTTTAGTACATAATTTCTCCACTCTCAGCACCTATCTTTCATTATTTACACACTTTCCATGCTTAATTTCTAAACTAAATTCAAATGATTCCAAACATTTGTCTATGTAGGAAAAAAAGTTGAGTGCTGGCTATTTTTGACGTGAAAGGATTATGTACGGAATGATTTTAAAATTTTCATTTTTAAACCTGTTGTTGAATTTGTGATGAATTCTCACAATTTTGTATGAAGCGCGCTGAAAAAAAGCTGAACATTTGCTATAAAAGTGTGAAATTTGTTTCTAGAAAAGCGGAGAAATGTGCAGAGAAAGCGCTGAGTATATTTTAATGGTAAATTGTACTCTTTTGTGAGCTTAGCCGCACTTTGATCTGACCTGGTCCTTGCAAAGTATTTTAATGGCCAGATATCTGTCCTTTTTAGAGGGGATGTACTTGGCCAGAACGACTCTCCCGAATGACCCACTGCCTAGGGTCCTCTGCACATTGAAGTCATCCATTGACACATCGCTCTAAATCATCAGTACACTCAATAGAACCCTCCCACTGATTACCCAGAGAAAAACTTAGCACTGCTTCAGTGTTTCAGTTCTTTTAACCAGTTAAAAACCAGAATCGAAAGGCTATCAGCTAGAATCATGTTGCTTTTCTCATAAATGGAAAAAGACTATTTAGCCAAGACAACGCTTGGTAGAGAAAAGTCAATTTTATTTAAGACCTGTCGTAAATTCAAAAGGAATTAAATGAATCCGTTCAATCAAAAACATTTGCGAGTAGAAGAACTTTTCCTTTATTTCGAAAGGATGATCTGGAAAAGCTCAAAATATTCTTTGTAGTCTTCAAGATGATGTGTTTTTAAGGTTCACCTGTACTTTTTGTTAAGTTGAGCAACTTACCTTGGGATTCGTTTCCCATTTTGCATCAAATTCTGCTCTTGCCCGTGTCAAGTAATCCAAGACTAAAAAATGAGCATTCAAACAGTTACAGCGCATAATGTATCAAATTCAGGCGTCTCAACTGTTTTTTACCTTTCCGACAAATTCATTTTATTTTCAAAACAAATTGATTTTAAAACTGAGTCACTTAAATGGGAAAGGCATTTGATCAGACCACACCAAACAAAAACTTCTAATGAATACGAGAGACATGAAACTATTTTTCTGTCAAAATTGAAGTATTTAAAATTATTTTTTTAACGGTATAAGAAAAAATGAGGGTACATTTATCGACTTTACTTAAACTGCCCACGATGGTGTCCCGCAGATTTAATGCACCAGCTCTCCTTTTCTCTCTCCTTTTTCATTTTATTATTTCTTTCACTATTTCTGTTCTTTTTTCTTTTCCTTTCATTCCTTGCTGTTTTTCTTTTATTCTTGATCTTCTTTCCTTCTGTTCTCTCGTCTCTTTCTCTCTCTCACACACACCCTCTCCCTCTCTCCTTCCCCCTCTCTCGCTCTCTCTTTCTCTTTCTCTCTCTCTCTCTCTCTCTCTCTCTCTTTATCTCTCTCTCTCTCTCTCTCTTTTTTTCTCTATTTCTCTCTATTTCTCTTTCTCTGTTTTTCTTTTTCTCTCTCTTTGTCTTTTTTCATTCTTTCTTTCACTCTTTCTCTTTCTCTCTCTCTCTCTCTCTCCCTTTCTTCCCATCTCCCTCGCTTTTGTTCTTTGTCCTTTTTGTGTTTGTATGTTGCTCACGTTGAACGTGTATGACTTTTATCTGTATGTGTTTGTTAGTTTCTCTGTATGTGTTAGCATAAAAACGTTTAGTATGTTCTTAGAATTGCGCAACTTACTCAGGAAGATCAGGAAAAAATCTTAACAATTGAATTTCACTAGAAAGCTCGAAAATGAATCGATGATTTTAAAAATTTCAAGATTTCTGTTTCGCTCTTTCTTTCGCTGGAAACTCATCACCCTCGTTTAACAGCCAGAGGTCTCACCGCTTACGCTAGCGAAGCTCAATGTTTGGCGTCGATTAACCTATGTACCAGCAACTATTTAACTTTGCTATTTTGCATGTCTAAGGAGCGCTAAGACTTGTGCACATAACAAGATTTTGCATGATGGCATAACTCGTCTCAAAACACAAATACTACGTTGGGTTGCATGTTAAAGGAACGTTAAAACGCGCAAAGATTAAGAACTTAAATATGATGACATAGCATTCGAGTTAGAAATAATATATAGATTCCAAAACTTCTGGTTATTGAAATCTCATAAGCAAAAATGCTTTAACAGAAAGTTAAAATCAAAAATAAAAAAAATCTACCAAAAAATCTATTTAAGTGGTCGAATCAGCGCTAAATTTGAGAGCACAAAGCAGGAAAACTCTTTCCTTATGTTTAAAATCGCAAGAAAAGCAATAGCCAAAGATCTTTTTTAACAATCTGTTTGGTTTTAAATTGCATTGGCGAGCTGTGATAATTCCATTTGGTGAAATATTTAAGAAACTTAACCTCAACGTTGGAAGATCATTTCTCTTTCTGAAAAAAAGGATCTTTCCCATCACAGAAGCCCATTGTGGTGGTATAAATACGGTACTTTTGCAATACGTTATATTACCACTAAGCCTGGCGAGCTACATTGGAAAGATAGAGAAAATATTTTTCTTTTTATTACCAAAGCAGTGACCGTCATTTGCTTACGTCAGCAAATTTTAAGAGACGGTCACCGCTTTTATTACCAAAGCGGTGACCGTCATTTGCTTACGTCAGCAAATTTTAAGAGGGTATTAATGATCCATAATTAGTCCACCATTAGGCTTTACGATATTTGCAGAAAAACGCCTAAGAAAATCAACTCGGACAGAAATATTTTGCCACAGTAACGAAAGCTCTGCTCTTTAAACCAAAGAGTATCACATAACCATATTTTCTTAGAAATATTAGAAATATTTGCTGGAGGTACAAAATAAATCTACAGTGAATGATTTAAGTTCAAATTTTTGATATTCATTATACGTATAAGTTTTTCAGCCTGTCATTGCTCATAAACGTCGCAAAATTGTTGAATTAAAAACCCGGCGTTAGAACCGAGCGGGTTTTGAGCAGAACACCAAAAATGAGAATTAAAGCCGAATTCTTCGGCTCTCTGATGGGCCAAGTTCGAAACTAATTTGATTTTTTTTGTGAAAAAATACCTATAGAACAGGGCAACGAAAATCTACCCTTTGTCGCAACCTTCTTCCTCTGCCAAAGGGTTGGGGCAACGGAGAGGCGGAGTTTAGCGCAACCTTACTGCAATCCATAATCAAGGGACTAATTAATTCGCCATTTCTCATTTGTGCTACTTTAATTTGAACCAATCATATTATTTGGCCAATCAAATTAGAGTGGTCGGCTCTGATTTTCATTTTTGTCATTCGCTACTACAACCGTTCGGCTCTAATTCTTAGCTCTGTATTCAATTCAATCATCTTAAATACAAAGTTTTTGAATTACTTCACCCACTAAATACCACAAATAGGGGCACCTTAATTCATCTCTTTTTGGTTTGCCGTATCATAACATTCTTCATTATGCGGCTTGCAAAACAATGCAATCTAACAGAACCACTTTCCATTACTAACATCGATTGTTGGCTTCTGTTCTGGAAATGATTTTCGACCGCCTGAAATTAATCAATCAGCCAATCATTCTTAAACACAACAAAAAAATCCGTATTTAATGTTGATTAAATGGACACTTACTTTTGCTCCGACATATCTTGCACGCTAGTGCGGGAATGCTTAGCAAAACCATTGATCACTCGGAAATAAGGCTTCAAGGAATCAAAAATCAACGCTCGTTTATCAATTCAGGTACATAAAATTGGATGCACGTTCATGTCCCTTCAATTCTTCGTTGTGTATTAGAGAAACAAGGCTAAAAAAACGACACTAAAAGCAGAAAGCGGAGGCTCACATACCAAGTGATTTTTGTTTTTATAAGCGGCCCGATCTCGTTTTGTTATCATTTTTTTAATCAGAAACTGTTAAAAAGTGAGCAGATCACCACAGAAATGGTGATATAGTTTAGAAATAAATTAGTACCTAGATTAGTACTGCAGACATTATTTTTTGGGATCTATTCTGTCCCCAAAGCATAGTAGGCTTATATTTTTCACTCCCCCCAGCCGCACGTGCTATTTTCTTGCATAGTAACGTGCTATATAACAGCATAATTTGTAACTGGGGGGCATAAAACACACTGGGGGGCCGAAACAGAATAGATCCATTTTTTGCATAGACGCCACTTGTACACCTAAGGACAATATTAAGGGGTACCAAAAATTCTTCAATATTTCAAAGGCTGGATTGGATTTCAATTTATTATTGCTCTTTGTTTAAGTTATGTTTAAGTTATAAAGTTTAGGTTCTAATGTAAATTTTAGCCCCTCTGAACTTGTATTCAGCACTCTAGCGCATGTGCCCTAGCGTCAGGGCGCTAAGTCCCCTGGGCACTAAATCTGAGTTAATTTCCCTGAAATTACTGCTAATTTTTCGTCCTTAATCTTAGTAGACCTGTTTCACATTTTATCTTCTACCGTCAACTTCTAACACATCGTATACACAAAGTAATCGACAAGAACCATACCAAACAGTTTCAATAAACGCACTGCAAAAAAGTTGAAAGTTATGATACAAAAGATGAATCCAAATTGTCGAAGAATGAGAAAAACTGAAGAAACAGTTGCGATCAATAGTTTGCAAAATTTAACTCCAAATTTCGCTACGCCTCTTATGTGCTGATGAAGTAAAAAAAATCGTACTGTGTCTGAGAATTTCTTCGTAGCACTTTTGTGATTGGACTTCAAGTCCAGGGGGCTGCTAAGATTTATGTTCTAACAACCCCTAGAGCACCCAGGTAAGAAAATGGTCCTGCAATAAGCATACGTTAGAATATAGTTTTGGTGAGCCACAGCATTTCGAGCCCAGCTCAGAGCCCAGGGCTCAAGTGCACGAGGCTGAGATCAAATTTCAGAACTGTTCTCAGAACAACAATCTAAATTGTTTAGATCACAATTTTGCTTTGTCTTGAGGCGTATAAAAAGTAATGCTGAAAAATGTAATGTTAAACAGTACTCAAAAGGCAAGAAAAACACTTGCTTCTGTTCGCTGAGTATAAGTGAAGCAGTTTCACACATAAAATAGTTATGCAGTTGCTTTGTAGGCTCAGCTGTGGTGCTCAAGTTTTCTTTAGTGGTGGTGTTACAAAATTTAGCAGAAGACAATCTTACAAGCTGTAATAAGTTGTACAAGTTTTCGAATTTTGTTCAGCATTTAACGCAGAATACATCACCTCATAGTTGTTCCGACCCCACTTGCGGGGGAGGAACTTTATACTCAATGCTAAAAATGTCTTCTGCTAAAAATGGGTTTTTTTTTGTTCAGTCAATTTTGGCCGATCGATATATTCATCGCAGAGAAATGTGAGTGGTATCGTTAAAAAACTGGTCCAGCGTAGAATTCAAAATTAATAAGATTTGTTTTATTTTCGTTTATTTCGAGGAGTTATCGAGGATTGAAGTTTTGTGTGAACACGGGGTATTTGTTCACTTTGTGTGATTTTTCTTCAAATTAAGATATTTTCTATAAAAACGGTATTTCAAACTCAAATTTCTTGCCAAAAAATGAAACAATTTCGTGTTCCTAATAGACTAAAGGCGATAAAAAAGACTAGTTCTGGTCTCATAGGGAGCTTCAATATCAAAAAAATTCGAAATCTATTTGAGAGCTCTTTTTTTTATAAAACTTTTTCTGCATCTTTTTGCTTTTTTAAGTCACCCGGAGACAAGTCACTTTTCATATCGAGGTTCCGTTAATGACTAAGCTCCTTTACAATCAAATGAAGCCCAGTGAACAAAAAAGTCGTTTTCAAGGAATTGCTCATGTTTTTTTTTTTAAATTCGACTCTGAGTCTTCGTAATTTTAAATGAAATTTTGATTTTCCTTTTGAAGTTTTACTAATTTTTTGGAGTCCTGTGGAGTGGACTCACTAACTAAAAGTACAAGATGTTCCGTAATGAGATTTAAAAGAGCATATCTAGAGCATTGAGTGGACAGCTAATGACTGTTAACTCTTTAAAAAATTTTCGAAAATTTTTTAGAACATTAACCAATCACAAACTTATTATGGTGAACTGTAAGTCGGTCTCTGTGATGACAGCACCCTCTTCTATCCTACTGTAATCAAATTTGACCTAGCTGGCGGTTTTTTCTTCTAACTTTTAGTAAAAATGACTTCAATGACACAAGATTTCAAAAAATTTTAAATTTTTTTTTATTTCCGTATTATTGGTTACTGTTGAAATCACATTATCCTAAAATTGACAGCTCCTATTGGCTTCAAGACGAATTTCAGTGGACTACAGATAATTTTTCAGAGGAAAGCTTATGGTTTCAAATGGATTCGACCTTTTCTTCTCTACTGAATTTTTGGTTTTTGCCTGATTTTGTTGTTGTTTTCATAGTCATAAGACTCGTTGTGATGACTTATTGACCAACTATTCATGACAAACTTCCCCATTCTCCTATTGAAGCATATTTGAGCGTAATTATTGACTTCCGTTGAAATTTATTGAATTTAGTGGCTGTTAAGAATTCAAAAATAATTTTTCGAAATTTTTTTGAATATTAAACAATCTTAAAGTTTATGAGAACTGTTGGTCAGTCTCAGTATTGACAGAACCCACTTGTTTTCTACTGAAACTAAAATAAGTTTCGTTGGCGGTTTTAAATTTTAACTATCGATTATATTACTTCAATGACACAAGAATTCAAAATTAAAAAAATGGACATTTTCGTATTATTGGTTTCTTTTGAACTCTTATCACAGTATCGAAACATTATACACTTTAAGGAAAATTTATTCTAATCCAATTGGCTGGGAAAAAAATTCACTGGATCACAGATAAAGTTTTCAGAGAAAAACTAATGGTTTACATGGCTACGAAAATTTCTTCTCGCACTTTTCTACTGAATTTTGGTTTTCGCCTATTTTTGTTGTTGTTTTCATAGTCTCAAGACTTATTGTGGTCTTTTATTGATTATCTAAGCATGAAAAACATTTTTTTCTGGCCATTGTGTTATTTTTTAGAGTAGTTATTGACCTCCGTTCTTTTGAGATTAATGGCTGATAAGACTTTAAAAATAGTTTTTCAAAATTTTTTTTTGACCATTGACCAATTATAAACTCTTTTTTCGTGAACTGTCAGTCATTCTTAGTACTTACGGGATCCCTTTTTCTGATGCAGCCATGAAAATATGGTTAGCGGTTTTATCTTCTACCTATTAGTTTTAAAACTTCAATGCCACTAGTTTTCATATTTTTTTAAATTTCGGGGTACTTTTTCTTATATTTGTATCCTTTTGAAATCTTATCGCATTATCCTAAAACTGATAGTTCCCATGGGTTTACGGAAGATGTTCAACGGATCACATATAAAGTTTTCAGAGAGGAACTTATGGTCTAAATTTATTTTTCTACTGAATTTTTGGTTGTTGCCTGTCTTTGTTGTTGTTTTCATCTTCAGTAACTTGTTGTCAGGTCTTATTGACCAAATATGAGTAGCCAATAAACTTGTTGTCCCATGGAGTCATAATTTAGCATATTTAGTGGCTTCCGTTGAAAGGTAATGAAATTAATGGCGTTGATACTACGAGTTTTCTCAAAAGTTTCGTGGTTCTAATGTATTTGTTCACATTTGATTTTTTGAAACTATATTGATAAAAAGAGGAATCCCATTACTGTTAAAAATTAATTGAACATAGAAAAGTTTCTAGTGAAAACTTCATTTTTTAATGCCTTCGACACTTTTCTCGCTCAATTTTTTTCTTGAAATTGCTGTTTTTGCCTGTTTTTGTTCTTTAGGTAGCCGTAAATTGCTGACAAGTCTCTTAGGCTTGTAATTGAGGATTGAAATAGTGATGTTAACCGAATCAATTAGTCAGTTTACAGCCTTTAGTCTAAAAGTTTAGTTTGTTGTTCTTTTCGTCAAATTGTAAGTTATTTTCATCAATGAGAGGTCACATTCAATTTCTTGTATTCCGAAAATTAACATAGCTACTGATATTATTTCTCATCGATGCTCTGTTTGTTGGAAAAAATGCATTTTTAAAAACGTTTTTTGAGTGGTCATTTTTTGCGCTTCTTTTTCTCTTCTTTCAGAACAATCGCATAGTAACAGATCCCAATGGTTTACAAATGTGGCCCAAATAAACTTATTTGATCTCTCAGTATAATTCCTGCAGCTGAATTAGTAGAAATAAGAATTGAATTAAAAATACATTATATTCAGATAATAAGGCATGGCCTTATGTAATTCAATTAGTAGATAGGCTGTGTAACGATTGTTTTAAACTCAAACATCTATTTTTGTTATTTCTTCATTTGGTTGACAATTATGTCAAAAATGTAGATGAGCTCGGGTCGGAACATCATGTGCGAACGCACATTAACGAGCCGCCTTGTTTCCTGTATGCTCAAAGAATTGTCGAAAAGTTGAGCAAAACCCGCAAGTGACATCACGCACCCCTATATCAAGGCACAAAATTTATGTGTGGTAACATGTGCTTTAAACTATCTTTTGAGGAAAATGGTAAGCATAAAAAGCAGTACAATTTTAATCGAAATGGCTTGCAAAAGAATTACGAAAACAGACGCGACAAAAACGATGCAGTGATTGAACAGGTTGCTAAATTTTCTGCTCTAACTTTGCTTATCTAATCCTGAATTAGTGTCGCAAGGTAGAGGTTCAAGGTTTTGTCTTCCTAAACAGCAGATGGAACAGAACATCCACCTCAACCCAAAAAATGAAATCATGAGACTAATTTTTTCTGCTTCAGATCAAAGCTTTCGCAACCAAAGACCACAGCCAGTAGATTGCCACATAATAGCGGCGATATAAACGGTTGAGACTCTTTTTTGAAGAACACCGAGACCAATAGCAAAAAAGTTGAAAAAATTGAGTTTCCGATTTCAGGTTCTATGATTGTTTTGAAGTCAAATTTTAAACACAAATGTCTTTTAGGCAACAGAAGCTTGTAATTAGCCAGTTTCGATGACCTCCATTAAATTCTAATTATATTTTCAATTAGGTTTTCAAATCTCCTTCTAGATTTAATAGGTCAGTGAACAGTTCCTTACCTGAGTGAGGGAAGCCATGTATTACCAAAATTTATCACATGATTGACCTTTAAACTCATAACAAGAGAGTAAATAATTACGTCAAGAATTCAGTTGCTTGCGGTAGAAGTCGCCGAAAGAGGATCTCCGTGATTTCTTGTCTAATGGTTATCAAAAAGTTGTGCTAACGGGAAAAATTTGAGCTTTGACAACTTTGAAACAAGCTAACACAAATACAACTACAAAAAACAGTCAAAGACCATACAAAAACCCGCACAGAATTGAATCGCAGGACAATTGTACAAGAAAAAAAGCACTGTGAAAATTTGATGCGGCAAAGTTTTGTATTATTGGAAACATTATTTTGTAACGTTGAGAATAGGTCAAATGGCTTATGATGGACAAAAACTCATAGGCTCAAAAATGTAAAATTCTGCAAATAACTCTGCGACTCGAAAGACACAGTGCGAAAGCAAGCGGCAGATATTATTATCAGCAACTTAACTGCATTACTAATGGTATCTTAAAAGTAGGAATCAAGAAAACAACAAATTTTTTGTTTTTGGTGTCACAGCAATTACGAAAAAAAAAACAATATACTTTATTTTTTAAGTGATATCATAGACAAAATGGACTCCAATTGTAGCAAAACTTAAAGTAACAATGAAAAAGACAAGGAAAACAGAATAACACTCAAAAGCAAAAACTCAATTATTAACAAAACCAGGACCCAAGAATAACTGCCAAAACAAATCAGTCAACATTAATTCCAGCAAAATGTCCCAGCTGCTTTATATTAAATGAAAGAATTTGCAAACCTAAATTTAAAAAAAAATCTACGACAACTGAACAAATAATAAAACAATAGCGCTGAAAACTATGAGTTTTAGGAAAAAGTAAAAATGATGCAACACAAAATGATGCCATTGCGGATACTTTGTTAAAAGTAGAAACTATACGACTTCATAATTTTTGAAAGTTAATCAAATTGAAGAACATGAGGTAGTAAAACAAGGACAGTTAATTAATCCTCATTCGTAGCTAAAATATGGTGGTCCCCTAAAAAGTAACACCAGGGTTCAATGGTTTAGAACATTATATTAATTGGCAATAAAAACTTTCAAAGTTGTAATGAAATTGCACTTAATTGCCAAAAATTAAGTAGTAATACAAGGAATCTAAAGTCCTTGATGGTGTTTCAGAAGATTTTTCTACTACGTAAAACCAATATACAAAAAAGAAAGAAAAATTGGGCAGGACAAAAACCACTAAAATCGGATTAATATGCGTAGCATTTTGTAAAACAGAAAAATGTAAAGTTAAAAAGTAGCGTTCAATGGATGAAGCATCAAAAAGACCTCTTGTTTTTATACGCGAATTCTGCACTGATTATTTTACATTTATTTTGCTCAAAGGTACAAAAATACAAAAATTATTCAAAAAAGACAAAAAAATTAGCAAATTATTAGCCGACTAACGTCAGACGAATTGCTCTCAAACGACTGACAAGGCAATGAAATTAGAAAGAGCACTTTTATGATGCAACAACTTCTGTTAAAGGAGGGGTTCGAATCTTTGACCTCCAGGCTATGAGTACTTGACACTATCACTCCACTGCACAGTCTATGCACTTCCATCGCTAAATATCATTTCTATTTGAGCAACAGAATTAATGTCGAAATCCTCGCAATCAAAATCACTCAGAAATCAAAATTTTAAGCAACAAAAAGTAACTCGAGAAGTGAAATCGAAAAAAAATAAAGAATAAAACCGTCAAGAGAAAATTTTGCATAAAAGAACACACATGTTTACAACAAATGCAATCAAAAGCAAATCAAAATTAAAAATTAGGCGCACATTTTGCACTTCCGACCCATTATTAGTCTATAAAAACCGTGGTAATGTCAGGGTAAAAAATTAATGCAGAATTGACCAAATAATATTTTTACAAAGAAGAACAGATCAAAAGCCAATTAGACAACTACAGCTAAAATCGGTTATCTATGCGCCATTCTCTCAAAAACACATCAAAATTTAAATGTCATTCCTAGAACGCAGCGCATGATCATAACGTTCTCTCGCTCGAAAAAATTAGTTCACATGGAAAATTTAATCACTATCGTTTTTAGGTGAAAACGTCGTTTTAACTTGCGGTTAAAACTTCCAAAAAGCCAATACAGCTAATAGAGTCGCAAAAACAGGGTGACACTAATAATGGACCCGCTATTGCTCTTCGGCAAATAACATTCAATGTTTTCTAAATTAAATTAAAATTTATCATAATCTTCAATCTGGATAAATTTTTTTGTATTCTGCCCATAGTTTAAATCACGAAATTAAATATGCCACATTAGTTGTATTCAGCTCTCATAGAAGCGTTTTTGAGTTGAAAGTTTTATAACAGTCCCGGTGGCAGATAATCGGTCAATGAAAACAGTTGTCAAGCACAAATTTATAGATTAAACTTGACCGCCTTTTATGCGAATTTCGAAATCAAGTTGATCTGTAACATACCGTTGGAAATATTGAATGATCGGATAGTATTCAAGTGTAAAAAACCAAACTGTGGTATTAGCTAACTCCATATACTGCTAAAGAACTAGAGCTTAGAGGACTATCTCCAGAATCGCTGCCCGGCATGCTACCGTTGCACCAAAGCTCTGCTGAAGTAGCAACTTTGTTAGCTTTATATACCACAAGCTGGTTTATCACACAAGTATTGTGTTGCTTGTACTGCTTTACTTTCCTATATTTAAATCAAAGGAAGCTTCAATAGTATTGCAGATCGTGGAATGGAATTCACACTATCCATTCAGTTAGCATTTGCTCATGATTTATGATTTTTGTAACTCGTTATATAATAGGGGTTTTCTAAGCTGGTTAACATATCAGGCAATATCGTTTGCCACAGAAAACTACAAATCTGTCCATAAACTGACGGGTAGCTGCAAGGCAAACAAAATATTTAACCACTTTACAATAAAAAACGGCCGGTAAAATCGATAAAAGCTTTTTTAAAAAACATAACCGACTAAACGTCGGAAGAATTGCTCTCAAACGACTAGTGGGAGCTCTAATCAATTGCAGCCGGCTTTAGTCGGGGAAGTCTAAATGGGACTAAGAAGTTCAATAGTGGGCTTCAAATAACCACATTAGAGGTTAACATATACCACTTTTAAGATTTAAAGTGTAAATGGCAACAGTTTCAGCTCACTTTTTGTTTGACTTTTAGTATTAAATTACCGCCAATTGAGTTCAGCTGCTTGAAATTGATATTAAGAGAGAATTTTCGATCACGCGAAACGCAAAAAGTCAAGGGCGTAGAAATCACTCGAAAAGTCAAAACCGTCAAGCAAAAATTTTGCATAAAAAAGACACACACGTTTACAATTATTGCTATGAACGTCGTTCAAGAGCAATTAATAAAATTAGCGTGGTGTAACCACTACCGTAGAGAAAAATTAGTTTTAAATAAAAAATGCTTTGAATTGCCCTGCAAAAATCAACTCTCTCGCTCAGAAACTTTCAACACCTTTTTCTTCATTCCAGCTCTATCACTCGCCTTATCTAAAATATGACATGAAAAATACCACTTTCCCTGCTCTTAAATTTTGGATCAGAAATTTGCCCTAAACTGTTTTCACGTGCTGTGTTTCTTAACTCCAATGAACTCCTAAAATTGTTCATAAAAAGCGTTAAAGAGGAGCTCTTAGAATTGCATAAAAGAGCAACAATACAATCTTAATTTTTAGTTTGGAAAAAGACAACGCATTAACAAAGCGACCAATGTTGGCCGTGGCTATTAATTTTTAAAACTAGGCTTTTAGTTTGTATGATTTGCTAAACACCATCAAACTCGTCAGTATATCCCTGCCAAATAACGAGGCATATAAGAGTTACGTATTCCGGTACTGATTTTTGACAGACTCGTTAGATAAGAAGATGAGTGCTTTAAGAAGCTACAAGCTAGGGCTAAGAGTTCTGGCCAGGACCAGCAACAAACGCAACTCACTACTTTTCAAATTTTGTTAAAAAATGTGAAAATGAAAACGTAACATCTATTGAATTGCATAACAGGCAACTAATTATTATTACCAACTGAATTAACAGCAATATATTAGGGAAAAAGTAAACAATAATCAAAAGCAACATACTGCTTGAAATAAAAACGAGCCAATAGCGTCAAAAATAACTAGAAATATTAAACAATAAGTTCGAATTCAAACAAGGTCTTTGCACAAGTGTGTTGTAGCGCCATTGTTGCCTTAAGTTCAAGCCAATTTTGTATTTGACGTTCTAATTTTAACCAATTAGTCAATTCTTCAAGAAGTAAAGAAACGTCGCATTATTTGACAGAGACACGCCAGTCATGACAAATATTATCCAGCAACGTTTGCATCAGTCACAAAATACTGGCAGTATGTGGTAGCTACATTTGTGACGCATCATACGCCCACACCATTCCTCCCCCTCCTGCCCCAGATGAGGTGTTCTGTAGAAGGCTAGCGTTCGAAGTGATGATGCTAGGGCGACTGTTCTCATTAACGCCCGTAACCATGCCTGAAGTGTCTATGAGGTCTTGCAGTTGACTGGTGTCAATCTGGACTGTATGTGTGGTTGTGCCTGCTACTACTGCAGCTGTGGTGACCTGCTGGCTGTGTTGTTGCTGATGATGGTGCTGGTGGTGATTAGAGTGGTGACCTTTGGGGTCGTTTGAGATGACCCCGTTAGTTGCTGAGTTGGCAGGAATCGGTATCAAGGCTTAAAAATAAGGTTGATTATTGAACAAAACAGTAACAAAATACAGCCCTCAGATTGTTGACTATAACAAATGAAGCCAACAGGTAAAGTATTTTAATTTACAGACGCAGTGATTTTTGTGTCCGAATATGAGAAAAACTGTTCAATAAACCAGCGTAAAATAATATCGACATTAACAGATCAGAAATGAAATCGGATACCGAAATTTTGAACTCTTGTAAGGCAAACATACTACTGCTTTTTGATACTCGTCATTAATTGTTTCACTCCGCCTAGCCGTTTCGATCCATTAATAATGCGATATTCGAAAAGCAGTAACCAGATGAAGTCATGCGATTCAAAGATTAATTTATTGTCAATTTGAATGAGCCGTATTTGCTGTAATCGGCCTGTAGATCGGCCTATAGATCGGCCTGTAGATCGGACTTCTGCATATACGAAAAAAATGCAGAAGTCTGCCGATCTACAGGCCGATTACAGCAAATACGGCTCATTCAAATTGACAATAAATTACTTTTTGAATCGCATGACTTTTTATGAAGTTCATCTGGTTCCTTAACTATTGATAAGCAAAAACAACGAAATAGCTAATGAAAATGGCAATTTGAATGTTCAATTTACTGTAGCTTTGATTAGCTGAGTCGGGGTCGGAGATGGCGGACACGACCACTTGTCCCCCGCCTGGTGTCTCGTATATTTGGTCTGGTCCTGCCGAGGAAGAGGCACTACTGCTGCTGAGTGTGGCAGTCACTAACTGTTGTTGCTGCTGACTCTGAGACCCGACTGTTGTGTTGATCACAGAAAACGTACCTTTCAAAAATAAACACAGAGGTGTCTGACCGTTCCAATGTAGTCAACGAATTAAAAATGCTTTAGAGAAAAAATGGGCGCAAAATATTCCCACCAAGGAGGGGTTCGACTCCTCATCCTCCGGCGTAACAGACTGAAGCATTTTGCCCCTCGGCTATCAGGTCCTTCTGCTAGCTCATTACTCAACCGGTCTTGTTTTAAAGACTTAGTTTCTGAATAAGATCAATTTTAAGTCACGATAAAATCGAGGGTGAAAAAGTCACTCCAGCAATGAAATCGAAAAACTGTTCTAGAGCAAAACGGTCACGCAAAAATTCTGCACAAAAAGACAACGCTTGCAATAATTGCTTCAAACTTCGTTCGAGAGCAATTAAACAAAAAACGAAAACAAAAAAGAGCTGGGAATGAGCTTCCGGCAACCATTAGAAATCAATCCGATTAAAAACAGTAAAAATCGAAATCAAATAGCCGCACAATATCAAGATACCACTAGCCAGAGAGTAAACTTTTCAAACAACGCAAAAAAATTCACGCCGCAAAACCAAAAGCTTTTTCGCACCACTTCCTATTTCGGCGTGATCAAAATCGCTAATCCGATACCTCAAAAATCAGCAATATATGCAAGCAAATTGTGAACTACAGCGCCTCACCACAATTTATAATCTTTGCAATGAAAAATCACAGCGAGGCAAGTCCTGAATTACAATCCAAAGAAATCAATTGGATAATGATCTGACAATCGAACATCTTTCAAGCGACATCAAGCTAGGACAGTCAACAAAGCAAATTAATGAATTGACAAATGATCTGACAATCAAAAGTGTTTCAGCAATATCAAGCTAGGACAGTCAACAAAGCAAAGTAATGAACCGAAAAATGATCTCACAATCGGAAGTGTTTCAGGACAGCCGACAAAGCAAAGTAATGAATTGACAAATTATCTGAAAATCGAAAGTGTTTCAGCGACATCAAACTAGGATAGTCAACAAAGCAAAGTAATGAATTGACAAATGATCTGACAATCGAGAGTGTTTCAGTGACATCAAGCTAGGACAGTCAACAAAGCAAAGTAATGAATTGACAAATGATCTGACAATCGAAAGTGTTTCAGCGACATCAAGCTAGGACGGTCAACAAAGCAAAGTAATGAATTGAAAAATGATCTGAAAATCGAAAGTGTTTCAGCGACATCAAACTAGGACAGTCAACAACGCACATTAATGAATTGACAAATGATCTTACAATCGAATGTGTTTCAGCGACATCAAGCTAGGACAGTCAACAAAGCAAAGTAATGAATTGACAAATGATCTGAAAATCGAAAGTGTTTCAGCAACATCAAACTAGGACACAGTAATGAATTGACAAATGATCTGACAATTGAAAAAGTTTCAGCGACATCAAACAAGGACAGTCAACAAAGCAAAAAAAGGAATTGACAAATGATCTGACAATCGAAAGTGTTTCAGCGACATCAAACTAGGAAAGTCAACAAGGCAAAGTAATGAATTGACAAATGATCTGATAACCGAAAGTGTTTCAGCGACATCAAACTAGGACAGTCAACAAAGCAAAGTAATGAACTGACAAAAAATCTGACAATCGAGAGTGTTTCAGTGACATCAAGCCAGGACAGTCAACAAAGCAAAGTAATCAATTGACAAATAACCTGACAATCGAAAGTGTTTCAGCGACATCAAACTAGGACGGTCAACAAAGCAAAGTAATGAACTGACAGATGATCTGACAATCAAAAGTGTTTCAGCGACATCAAACTAGGACAGTCAACAACGCACAGTATAGAATTGACAAATGATCTCACAATCGAAATTGTTTCAGCGACATCAAAACTAGGACAGTCAACAAAGCAAGGTAATGAATTGACAAAAGATCTGACAATCGAGAGTGTTTCAGTGACATCAAGCTAGGACAGTCAACAACGCACAGTAATGAATTGACAAATGATCTGACAATCGAGAGTGTTTCAGTGACATCAAGCTAGGACAGTCAACAAAGCAAAGTAATGAATTGACAAATGATCTGACAATCGAAAGTGTTTCAGCGACCTCAAACTAGGACAGTCAACAAAGCAAAGTAATGAATTGACAAATGATCTGACAATCGAAAGTGTTTCAGCGACATCAAACTAGGACTGTCAACAACGCACAGTAATGAATTGACAAATGATCTGACAATCGAAAGTGTTTCAGCGACATCAAACTAGGACAGTCAACAAAGCAAGGTGATGAATTGACAAATGATCTGACAATCGAGAGTGTTTCAGTGACATCAAGCTAGGACAGTCAACAAAGCAAAGTAATAAATTGACAAATGATCTGACAATCGAAAGTGTTTCAGCGACCTCAAACTAGGACAGTCAACAAAGCAAAGTAATGAATTGACAAATGATCTGACAATCGAAAATATTTCACCGACATCAAACTAGGACAGTCAACAAAGCAAGGTAATGAATTGACAAATGATCTGACAATCGAGAGTGTTTCAGTGACATTAAGCTAGGACAGTCAACAAAGCAACGTAATGAATTGACAAATGATCTGACAATCGAAAGTGTTTCAGCGACCTCAAACTAGGACAGTCAACAAAGCAAAGTAATGAATTGACAAATGATCTGACAAGCGAAAGTGTTTCAGCGACATCAAACTAGGACAGTCAACGAGGCACACGATCCTATATTAATTGTAGTAGTAGATTTAAATTACCAATTTAAGGGTATTACAAATTGCGAGTAAATGGTATAAAGAAAATCATTGTACCAGGAGAAAAACTGTAATCAGGCTAAAAACTAATACCAATAGAGCGAATAAACCTAGTACAAGAATTACTTGTGCCAACAAATTTGCGGTTCCGAATTCGCGCTTAGGTTACAATTAGAAAGAAAGTTAAAGGTGAAAAATATTACAAGCATCGTCAGAAGTCTTTGAGTTCTGAAGAAAAATACCTGATAGCCATTTTGCATTTAGACATTTTTGTGCGATTGGAAGTAATCGTCGAGGTTAATGCAGATTTTCTTGGTGGCAAACGAAACAACGCACACAAATCGCGTTCACTCAATTGGTATCGTAGTGACAAAGAGTTTAGTAAAGTAAGTTGAGAGTATTTACCGGCACAGTAGCTCTACTCGAGTCCCGAGGGTTCAAATATTCAAATTTACGAAGCTCTGTTAAAATCAGTACAACAGGCGATATATCCATATAAAAGTACATAAAACACAGGCTCTGATAAACTAGACATTACACAAGAAGGACGATTTTACGGTTCATTATGCTTCAGCCACGCCCAAGACTGTCTTGCTTTCCTCAACATGAGTTTTACGTGACTCCTCAATCAATTTTAGGGAGTACGATATCGTAACTCCAATTCACATGATTCCGAGGAGAGATCATCAGTGCAAGAAATATATCCGGATGTTGATGTGCTCATGTCAAAATATCAATATCTATTGGGGTTCAATGGTAGCATAAAATGCGACAAATGTAAGAGCACATAGCTCTCTGTATATTGCTAAAAATTTAATCATCACAAATGAAGTTGAATTGTCTGTGAAACAACCAACTTGACTGTGCTCCGGATCTTTTTATCAAATCATTGATGTTAAAATAGAAATAATGCAGGATCTATTTCACTTTCTCACTTGCCACTACTCACTGAAAATATATTCGATAACGTTCCGCCGATATTAACTGTCTGACGTCCCGAATTAAACTAAAATCAGCACACAGATAAAATAATAGTCAAATTCTATATGAGATAATTTCAAAAAAATCTCCAGTGGTCAACAGAATCTAAGCTTTTGCACAATCGAGAACATAGCTGTCAGATTGCCAGAAAATAGCCGCAATAGCTTCGTAGATCTGCAGTAAAAAAAACAGTAAAAAAGACAGACCCAAAAATTCGTCTTTTAATTGAAGGCTGATATGTTATATTTTGATTAAAAATCTGTATAAGTTTTTGCTGCCTGCTGCCTCTATTAGCTGCTCTCTAATATCCTTCATTTAGAGTGATACACACCCATTTGACCTTAACCCTTTGAATTTAAGCAAGTAAAAGTCAATTTCAAAGTGAGGAAGTTATTTTTGTGAGTGAGGAAAGTCAAGTGTGACCAAAAATTCAATCACGCAAATGAACAAAACAAATCGCACCACTAAGAGCGAAAAATGACGTCACGCACGCAATTCAGTTGAAATTGCATGAACGAATGAACAAAAACCAGATTTGAAGTGGTTGCGACGTCATATGGTTGTAACAAAAATCGCGACGACGCAATAAAAAACATAGTCAGAAGAATTCCGGAAGCGACTCGAAGCATCAAGACTTCACAAAAAAACAGTAATTGCAGCTGAGGCCATTACCTTTCGTATTAAACCGTTAACTCATTACCTCCCCAGGTCTGATCTAAAAATTGGTGAAATTTGAACCACTATCACAAAGAGAAACAAAATTCAGCAAAATTTTAAATTATTGAAAACGTTTGATAACATTTGAAGTCCAAAATAATAAGGATGGTCAAAAAACTTTAGGCTGAAAAGGCTGCCGGGGCTATCAGTTACCCTCGAAGAATTCGTGATTCTAATCTCAAAAAGATCGCGAAAGCAAACGGAAGATAATAATAACTTAGAAACTAAGTTAAACTTTCCAAAAAAAATGCTCGAATTTAAGAATCACAAAACCAATACAATTAGATTTCCAATAACTGCAAATACAACAAAAAACATATACTTCTTCCTTGTTGAATATATGCTCGACACAATGATTTAATACTAATTCAAAAATTGAAATAATCATAGAAAAGACATAAGCACACAAAATATTCAAAGGAAAAAAATCGTTCAAAACAATTCCAAGGCCGGAAGAAAATTATAAGGAAAAACAATAAGTTGAAATTTTTTAGAAGGCTTTCTCGCAAAATCTCAGTACTGCCTTATTTTGAATGAAATCAATTGCAAACAACGAAATGACGAAAATCTAAGAAAAAGCTGAAATCATTCAATTTTTTAACAACTGAAAAAATCAATATAACAGTATAAATGTAATTGCAAAATTAAATATAGAATGATACAAACTAGAATGAGAATAATATGGACACAATGTAAGGAACGCCGTAACGAAGATTTATTCTTGATTCTGAGCACGAATCTGAGTCAACCGAGACAAAGATTCCTACTCCTGAACAGAACAAAAAAAGAAAAAGCAGAATTCAAACATAAGAAACATTGCAATATTTTGCAAAAAAGGTCAAAAATTTTTAAGACTGCATTTATGAAAAAAAATTAACTGTTTTCGGAAAACTTAAAGCTAACAAATTATTGAATTTTTATTGATACGAAATTAAAGTCCTTCATGTCGCACAAAAAAATTTTTCTAGTAATTAAAAAGAAAATACAGACAACAGAAAAATCGGGAAAAAACTATTAAAATCGGATTAGCATATGTACAATTTTAAAAAACCAAAATTAAATCGAGGCTGAAAGAGGTGTTGTGTATATGAATTATCAAAGAGAAGCGGCCATATTAACTGATTTTTGACAAAAAAGACGGCTGAAAGATCCTAAAATTAAGAAATTAATAGAAAAAACGCCAAAAATTAACTAAAAATTCACGAAATATGTGCCAATTTTGAAATTGAAACGCATTTTCAGGCTCTGCAAAACACTGTGGTATCAATTTCCGAGGTTTACATTTCAATATAGCATCAAATAAAAGTCATTTCTACAACAAAAAAAAACAAATTACAAGCAAAAAAACTGGGCGAAAAAACGGCTATCTATATGTGAAATTCAGTAAAAACTACTTTTCAAAGTCAAAAAGTCATCCACTAAAGTCAGCGTATGACCAAAAAACTTCTCTCGCTCAGAAATAATTAGTTCACATGGCCATTTTTTTTCCACTTTTGCTTTTAAGCCAAAACAGCGTCTGAGCGAATATTACTTCCGGTTAAAAAAAAACTTAAGAAAACCAATACTCCTCTTCGAGTCGTAAAAAACCAAGAGAAGACCAATAATAGCATATCGCTGTGCGGCTATTAATAAACGATTTGTTCCACGTTTCCATCAAAATTTGTGTACAAATTGTGTAGAAAGATAATGAGTTGCATGACCAATCAATATTTAGACAGGAAACTGTTGAAGAGGACTATCTTCTCGCATAACAGAAAAACTTGGTAGAACTAAAATCGTTTTAAAACTCTCGAGCTTGATCCAATTTTGTGAATCGGTGTAACAAGAGCACATTTCCACAAGTCTGGCCACATCTGCGATTTAAGAACCTCAAACATCCGAGATAAAAAAAACAGTGCTCGAATATCGGCAGCTCAGCGTAAGAGTGTTGGCGGAAAACCATTACATGCAGCAGTTTCGCTTTCAGAAACCTTCAACAGCTGATAACGGACCTCTTCAACTTTTGAGGACAGATTATAACAATCATTCGTAATTATTCTACATTAAAAGAGATTAACAAAACGAAAGTTAGCGTAATTATTCTACATTAAAAGGATGAACAAAATGAAAGTTTGCACTATATACCACTATAACCGCTAATAATATTTAAAAAGAAAAAATGACCCCAATTTCGGCGCACTTCTCATTTAACTTAGTTTTTTTAACATAGTTTTTGAACAATTGAAAACTTTCAGCAAGTACACTGCAGCTGGTCCTTCCAAGATGTATCCAGAGCATCTATTGCACGCAGTAGAGTGTACTGCTCCCGACCACTCTGAATTCAACCTTAAAGCAATAACAAGGTTTGTAAATACAGGAAGCAGGGGTAAACTCCCTTCATTTGTTTCAAAAGCCCTCTGCAGCGCATCGCTCACCGCTCTATCCAAAAAGAAAGGAGGAGTACGCCCAATAGCTGTCAGTGAAATCCTGAGGCGCCTTACTGCTAAATGTTCAGTGAAAGAAGCAAAATCAGAAGCAATTGAGTTGTTCGATACCATTCAGCTAGGGGTTGGAGTCAGCGGAGGTGCGGAAGCAATTATCCACTCTGCGAAAATCACCTACGAAAAGACCCTCAACGCTGACTCTAATGAAGGAGTGCTTCAGATTGATTTCCGAAATACCTTCAATTCGGTTAAGCGTTCACACTTACTGCAAGCAGCATGCGATTTCATACCAGGTATTGCAGCCTTCACATATTTTTGCTACTCTCAGCATGTGCCACTACTGTATAATAACGCCAGTCTTCAAAGTGAATCGGGTGTTCAACAAGGAGATCCCCTGGGTCCACTTCTCTTTTCGCTGACGTTATGGCCTGTTATAGAAAAAATAAGAGACGCGGTTCCAAATCTTACCCAGCACACTTGGTATTTGGACGATGGTTTCGTTGCAGGTTCAGAAGATCAAATCCGAACTACGCTCGATATCTTAGCCAATGAAGGTCCAAAAAGGGGTCTGTATTTGAGGAAAGACAAGTGCGAACTCTGGTCAATCGTAGATCTACCCTCAGTTGATCGAGAAGTCACAAGAAAAATGGGTTTATGGTTTTCAAGTACTGGGTGCCGCAGTCGGATCACCAGAATTTGTATCTTCTTGCGTGCAGAAACGTGTTCAGAAGGTTGTGTCGCTCTTGGAAAATTTGAGTTATCTGGATGATCCCCAATGTGCTCTCGGCATACCTCGTTATTGCCTAGGGACACCAAAGTTAGTCTACTCTCTACGCACTAACACGCCGACAAGACATCTGATCGATGTTTTAAAAGTCTTCGATTCCAGCCAACGGGATGCGTTAGATCAAATAATAGGTACTGTCACCTGCGACAATGTGTGGATGCAGTCAACCTTGCCAATAAACATTTCTGGCCTCGGAGTGCGACAATCACAAGAGCAATACAGAGCCGCATATGTGGGCTCAGTGTTAGCATCTGATGACTTGGTTCAGAAAATTACAAACCAGCGCGCGTCAGACAGTAGAGTTTTTAAGGAACTCTATGCAAGCCTTGAACCTTTCAACTTGAATTCCTACACACAGAAGAAAATTCAAGAAGCTGTAGATACTGAAAAGTTTTCTGAGCTGCAAAGAAATCAGTCGTCAAAGAGAGAGAAAGCAAGACTGCAATCACTCTGTTTGCCTCATTCCGGCGCATGGCTTGCGGCACCTCCAGTTCCTGCCTTAGGTCTCCATCTGAGTCCCAGTGAATTTCAAATTAGTGTCAAATACAGACTAGGTATTGCAGTTTATGAAGATGAAAGAAAATGCCCTTACTGCAGGTCTGGGACCCTTGACATTTTTGGTGACCACGCCGTCATCTGTCCCGGAAGAGGGGATGCAATTTCTCGGCATGACAGGATTCGTGACCGTTTTGCATCAGCTTGCTCAGCAGCTAACTTGTCCCCAGTCATCGAAAAACGGAACCTTATTGCAGGAAACGGTTCTCGCCCTGGCGACGTATTTCTGCCTTCATGGAAATCAGGTCGTCCAGCTGCTCTAGACGTCACCGTAACTTCTCCACTGCAACCAAACATTATAACTCATGCGGAAGAGAAGCCGGGTTACGCGATTGAAGCAGCCGAAGAGCGAAAGTATGCACAACACGAAAAAAATTGCTCTGAGCAAGGAATTTTGTTTGTTCCTCTCGCTGTTGAGTCATTGGGTGGTCTGTCAGTTACTCTCAAGAAAGCGTTAAAGCGCATAGCTCTGTTAGCTGACAGCAGGAATTATCAGTCGCAGGGACATGCTATCGCTTTTGATAGATTGGCTCAGTCGGTTTCCGTTGTGATTGTACGAGGATCGGCTACAATGTTGCTTGCACGAGTCCCGTAACCCCAGCTTTCGCAATATTTTTGGACAAATTCTATTGTGGGCAAACATTGTGATCTCCAAGAAGAGTGGAATCTTTTGAGAAGTGTCGCCCAATGAGAGGGGACCAACGTTTTTGTAAATATTGTCTCACCCAATGAGCGGGGAGAACATAAATAATTTTCAAGAGTTCAATGAAGACTGAAACAAGAAGAATTCTGAAACTTAAGGAGAACAGGACTGATGTTATAGAGAGCGATTGAGAAGAATGAAGAATTCTTCAACCAAAAACACACTTATTTGAACCTTTAATGAGCAAAAATTTTTGATTCCGAATCAAAGTTTGATAACAAAGATTTGTATTAATTCACGATTCCATTTAACTTCCGCAACTTGAGTTCAGCTGCTTAAAATTGTCAATCAGAAATTTAGATCACGCAAAACGAAAAAATCAAGGGAGCAGAAGTCACATGAACAGTTAAATCGATCAAGCAAAAATTTTGCATAAAAAAGACCAAAACGATACAATAATTGCTTCAATAGACAGCAATTTAAAAAATTTTGAGAGAATTTTCAAAAAAGTCTACAAAAGGCCAAACAGAAAAAAATCAGTCACGAGTAAAAGCAAAGAATCTATGAACTTTCAGATACTCAAAGGCAAACTTTACTAAACAACCTTAAACCATTCTCTGATACTTCAATAATAAGCTCCAACGTTGGTGAGTATGTGCATAATCGCATTGTATAAATCATTACTTTTGTACCGGTCTCAAACCATCGCGTTAAAAAACCATTCGCCTAATATCCATAAACCTGATTTCAAAATTTTTTGCTTAAATACCTGCAAAAATTTCCTTCGTCTTAGTTCGAATAGGATATAAAAAGGTATACTAAGGAGAACCTGAGCCACTTTGTCAACTGGCGACAAAAGAAAAAGAAATCACACAGTCCAATAACTCACGTGGTCGGGGTTGTTGACTATAGCCAGTTCATCCTTACAGTAGCTAGCTTCACTATGCTGGGACAAAAATGATTCTAATAAGGGCAAAAAATAACATCATTTCTTGCACTCTTGGAAAGTTTTATGCACCAAGAACTTCAGAGACAAGTAAAATCTTTTACAAAACGGTACCACGTCTTAATATCTTCGGATTTTATATGTTGATTCCAATTTCTTCAAAAAACCAAATGATTTGGGCAAAAAATAACGTTCAAAAGACCAAGACAACTGAAAACACGAATAAAAAGAGAAAATCAATTAGAGAAAAAAATTTTCGAACCATAAAAGAACACAAAAACTATCCTCAGCAATTGTGTCAATTTGTCCTCTAAAATTTTGTCGTTTCAAAATGTCAAAGATATTCTATATTGAACATTTGGTTTGTATCAATTGAATTTTTTTCCGTACCTGGCTGTAGTTGAGTGGATGTTTGGCCGCTGTTAATCTGTAGAGTGACTACTGAATTATTGTTGTTATTTGTTGATGATACGGGTGACACTGCTAGCTTTTCTCCTTTGATTGACTGAAATCACAAGGAAATTGTGACTGTAGATAATGTACCAAGATCAAATGTTATCAGATTTAAGGACAAAAGTAAAAAACTTTCGACATACAATTGTCAATATTGGGAAATTGTAAAGTTGCCTTCATAAGTGTGACCTTTTTCAGCAGCTGAACAACATTTTCTTAATTAAAAATTAATCAAAGGTATCTGAACAGGTCATTCATTCTAAGGTCAACAAGTAACCACTAGGTCAAGATAGCCATCGAAAATACAGGAACATATATACCTATATAGCCATGCTATATAGCTCTGCTATATAGCTATATCAAAAATGCAGGAACCTATATAGCCATGCTATATAGCTAGCTAAAATGCAGGAACATATATAGCTATATAACCATGTAGCTATATAGCTGTATAAGAAAGATTCTTTTTCCGGGCACAATAGTTGATGGGTAAGCTACCAGGTGGTATAATGATAGAACTTTATATAGCTTACTTCTCTATACTTTTGAAGATATATCCTGAGGGGTTCCACATAACTATCAAATCCGAGTTGTTGCATTGCATAGATGAGGTCTTCACCATTGATAGTTTTGCGCTTCTCAAGAGCACACTTCTCGCTGGCCTCACTTGTGATGAAGGATATGAACTCAGACACGCACTCTTGCACACACTCTTTGGCATCTTTGGCTATCTTGCCACTCTTGGGAACTGCCGCCTTCATTATCCGAGCCACATTTGCAATCGGTAGAAACCTAAATACATTTGCAGAGTTAAGACTCCATTGGACAACACTTTTGTCAATTCCAGACTCACATCTATTACAGTGCAAATTATTCAGGTTAAACATTAACTCCCTACACAGTGATAAACGTGTTCAAAGACTGGTTTTCACTCCTGCCAATTAAGTTACGAGTAGTAACCACGAGCTTGTGCGTATGGTTTCGTTTTGTCAAATCTCATGCTTTTGGTAGCTTTCGTGGACATTATCGATTTTGAATGTCAAAACCTTGTTAGTCGATCACAAGGGCAATTTTTTACTCTTTATTTTTGCGGTGATTGATGGCCCGAGAAAAGCCGTTGCTTTCAATGTCAACATTTCCACTTCATCATAATATCTTGGGGATAAATACAGCGAACCAATTATTTTAGCAGCCATTTTCAAATGCTTGAAAATGATTGCAATAAAAGTATATGCAGAAAACTTGAACATTTGAAGGGACAAACCCACCCACCTATCTTGTTCTCTGAGGGGCTCTGGTGTGTCGTTGGGCTCTGTTTTAAGGTGGTGGTGGTATCCCATAGGATTAGAATCATTCACAGACGCCGAGGAACTGTTCAAGATCTGTTGGATGAAAGGCGTAGATTGTGAGAGACTCACCTGATAAACAACAAAGCAAAAGCATTCTTGAAATTCAACGAGCTTATGGTTACTTTTCCAGTTTTATATTGATAGTACCAAATCAGAATGTTCATACATCTATAAAGTTTGACAAAATTGTGTCAATAAGCTTATGAAAGCCAGAATCAAAGAGTGGTTGCAAGCATGCAAATTAGTGTTTGCGATGTTATTGTCAGAATATAATCGCAATTGCTGTTGTCCTTGCCTGGCATTTTATTTGGTTCTGTAAATGAGAAATTCTGTTTTTTTAATCAAAATCCTTGCTGACAACAGATCCGATGATATTACCACAAAGACTTGGTCGGTTTAGCTCGGTCATACTTAAATTATAACAAATTCAGAAGATATTTAGCTCCACAAGAAGTCACAAATAAACTTAACCAAAACGGAAGGACGTCTTTCATTACTGCCTTTACCTTGTAATATGTGTAATGACACAACTTCTATATTTAAAACATGATGTTTGAAACAAGTCTATTCAATGTTGACGCCGATGCTTTTTCTTGTATCAAATCTTAGATGAAAGTAGATGACATCAACTTTATCCTAGAGGTCAATCTTATAATAAGATATATCAATATGTCCAGAGGCAGGTGAATTAGTAAGACTTACAGAGAAGACGTCTCCCAAAAATTTTACCTGAGTAGGACAGGGAGAAGATGAAGGCGACACTCTCTGCTGTTGTGCATTGTGGATTATGGAGGAGTTGGGAGTAGAAAAAGCGGACTGTTGATGCTGGGCGGAGTTAGAGGAGGCCAGAGATGCTCCCGAGGAGACGTTCATAACAACAACAATCACAACTCAACTGAAATAATCTACGATTGTACGATTCTCATTTAATATCGACTTGTCATCACAGCTTCCAAAAAAGAATAACCTCTACTTCGCACTAAGAATTGATTTATTAAGGCAATCTCGAATCCAGATCTCATTTTGCAAGATAGAACATTTTTCACATATCTTCTACTTGCTTCGAGATGTAGTCACGTTATACTGAAGCTCCACACAAACATACACTGAAAACCTAGGGAAGTTTTGTTTCCAAAACCAGATCACTGATCTGTCGAATAAATCTCCTCTTATGCTGAATTTGAGACTGCAAGTTATCATGTTCAGCATTGCTCAAATAGGAAGTTGGCGGATAAATATCGTTTACAGTTTGATATTGCAGGCAAATCGCAATATGATACATTAAAAGTTAGAAATCGGGACAAGACCAGTCGAAAAGCATGAAAGCATTACATCTGTTGCAGCTGTGAAAACTGAATCTCTAGAACAATGAAACAGACCACGTGAAAAGCAAAGCACGTGACATAACACTATGCTGCATGAAAGTATGATGCAAGTTAATAAATTGAACAAATGCCCTAAATAGTCCACATAAGAACTTAGATACACAAGAATTGTTGTGCTAAGCGCAGTACAACGTAGTTACCACACACTGTAACAAAATTTATATCAAAAGTTGGCCCAAAAAGAAGTTGAGAAGGATTATTGGATCTTTTCAACAATTGCCCCCCCTTTTGCAAAAGGGGGACTATTCTTGAATAGAATTTAAGCGAGCTATTTATTAACCAATCAGAGACGACTAATAACTTTCCACGCATGCACATACTATTAAATTGAATAGAATAAAATACACCGTGGTATAGCAATTAGCCGAACCGGAATACAAAGCGAAAAGAATTTCCGACTGGCGGGTTGGTGGGCGCGCTTCGCGGCTTCGCCGCGATAACCGACCCGCGATTTCCGGATTACATCCCACAGCGCATGAGAGGCATGGCCATGAACAGCGGTCCGCAATTGCTCTTAAACTAATATTCGGCTATCTAAAGTGTAGGCCAAGTAATATTGTGGTAAAGTATAGCACAAAAGGGGAGGCGATTCTCTACTAGGTACCAAAGGGGGGGGGGCAATTGTTGAAAAGATCCGGATTATTTAATCCGGATTGCCACGCCCTTATAAATTAACGAAATATGTTCTTCCTAATAACTTTGAAGGCACCAAGGTTGCTATTTAAAAAGAAGTGTTCATGCTGAGAAACAAATACATCAATCAGCTTAATTTTATACTTGCTCACCGAAGCCATGCCGGTACTTTATTCCATCTATGCACACAATGGCGAATAACTGAGCTCGCAACATATCTTGATCTTAATTTTTGACTGAATTTCAACTGTTCTGTTCGAAGATTCTACTTGAGTGTCAAGAATCCATGGAACTTGTCAAAATATTTTTGTTGATTTATGTCATTACTGAATTTCATTCTTGACAATTTAGCTATCATCAGTTGAGCTGGGATTAATTTTGACGTATTAGATCTCTAGCTCAGTCGTTTCTCTTACGAAGAAAACAATTTCATCCCCCATTTAATTAGACGATTTATTTTTTTCCCATATGCATTGAAAAAAACCACGTAAAAGACAAGTAAAGACCCATAAAACAAGTGATTTGAAAAGAGTTAGTCTTGTGTTGAAACGAAAAAATTGTCATCAAATAAATGGATCGAATAGCGCTATCCATGTTTATGAGAGACTTATTCAATTGAACATCGAATAAAATCTTGTTATTTGATTTCAAAATCTAATACCTACAGCTTCTCCGCGGAGTTTGATAATATATTCATTAAATGAACGCGCAGCTATTTCAACATCATTGAGAAGAGTATATTAGTTGTTTTATTTGCATTTAACGTCAAATTGTTTCTCTGCAAACTATTTTCTGTATCACGGAGACAACTTCGTATTTTTGTTCCAGTAAAACATTTTTCAAGTCCCTCTTCAGATACCGCCTTATAATCTGCAAATTGGACGTTTTGATTAAAATCATTTACGTAAAGAGGAAAATTAAGCTTAAACTGCTCCAGAGGGAAACCCTGATTAATACAAGGAGGCTCGGTAATGTGCGTACGCACATAATGTTCCGACCCCGCTCATCCACATTCGTGACTTAACTGGCTACCAAATGATGAAGAGATAGAAAACTTTCAAAGAACAAACATCGTTCAATATACAGCCAATGAAATATAAAAATGCCCAGCCAGAGGGCCGATGAAAGTTGTTGATAATATGACTACTAGAAAGGACAAAAAATAAAAATGAAACAACAAACATTATTTACGATCAAAACTATAATAAAATCTATAAAAAAAATGTAATAACCAAATTTATAGTAAAAAAATCATAACAAAATCAAACTCGCATCAGATAAAAATCAAAACAATTTAACCTATTCTTCATTAGAAAAGATGGTACCTGTCCCCAATGCCACTGTTCAACAGGTCGACAAAAAGAGCAAATAGGTGCGACGTTCAAAATACTTTTCCTTATTTGAAAAAAAAATTCTCAGTTATTAATGTCATTCGATATCACCACTAAAATGACATTTCTTACACTACTAAAAAGTTCATTTATATATACATAGGAAGCAATTGAGACATGTCATTATCCAATATTTATTCAATTGCGCAAAATTTCAAAGCCAATGGGACCAACGATTATTGTTATAACTTAAAAAGAAACCAAAAATCCTTTGCAATGTACAAATATAAAAAGTCTAACATTTTATGAAATCTCGTAGTAACAGTAATAACAAAGCCAAGAAGCAAATGTTTGAAGCTAAAACTGTTATAAATTATAGCTCACTGGAAACGGGTTGACATGTGTTTACAGAGACTGAGCCACAAATCGACCGAAAAACTATTCAATACAGACGAAGCTCAAAAACCCAAATTTATTTTCGAAAACAGATTTTTTTCAAAAGTCATAACAGACTTAGGAGTACAAAAAAAAACGATGAATTAAGTTTCAACACCTCAGAGAGCCAATTGGACCTGTTAATAATGAGACTAAGTCACGAGCCCAAAAAAACAAATTCATAAAGAAGCCAAAACTTCGATTTTACATGAAACGATTCAAGGCACTAAAAATATAAGATGTTACCTGCAAAATCTTTAAATCATCTCCTTGCCCTCATCCTAACATCAACCAGTCTCCCTTATAAAAAGACTACTTAGGCATGAAAAAAACCCAAAAATTGAACAGTATAGAAATCTTGATCTTTTTTAATGAAACTAAATGATCGAAGCAGTCAGTCAAAAAGCATAACCAAGCCAGGAAAAAATTTGAATCAAGAAAAGTAATTGAGACTTCCAGTGAGTGAGATTGAATTCCATGGTGACGAAAATAAAAGCAAAAAGGAGAGATATTTTTTTTAATTTAATTTGAAAGTCGTTAAAACAAAGAGCGATAGACTGAAATCTTCAATTCGGTTGAGTTGTACGTCTTGGGGAAGCAATTAAGATATATCGTTATCAGTTACTTGGCGTACAATAACGAAAAGAAAGACAAACTTAGGCAAAATCAAGAACCCACAAAGTTTTGTGAGATAACTGTCTAAGCCCAAAAAGCATAAACTATTCAACAAAATCATTTAACATATCCAGTTGTGACTTTTTCCATCGTTGTGCATTTTCGATACAATTTCTTTCTTTCATTCGACTTGTCATTAAAGTGATAGTGGGACATGGAAACAAAATGAACTCATAATATATGTAATTGTGATAAAAAATAAAAATTGAAAACGCGTAGTACCAAAATAAGGAAACCATTAGTTGAAAGTAAAACCCTTTCCGATATTAGTTTATACATCACAGGAAGTTGGTTTCTTCCATTTTTTTTACTGAGACTGTGCCTGAAACAGAAATAGGAAAAAAATAGCTGCAAAATTCAATAATTCACTGATTTTTTTAAAAATATATTCAAAATCTCAACAGACATTAGACAACAACTGGAGAAAACGTCTAGGTTTTTTATACCTTCTAGAAAATAACTAGAGATTTGATTGGAGACGCTAAGTCATTGAACTACAAAAATCATAAGTGGAAATTTTTTAAAAAAGGTCGCGCCCCATTGAAATCTAAAAATTTTTATCATAAGGATTCATGGTGAGATCAAGATCGGCCCAGATATTGCTGAACGTCTTACAAAACACTCAATTTTTGAAATGGTTGCGAAATAGATCAATTCTATACAAAATTTTTCAGTTTGTCAAAAATAAATGCATTTTGTAAAGTTATCGACTTTAAATTTCCAAAACATTAGCAAAATTAAAATTCCAGAAGACTCATAAAGCCAGTGGGAGTACAAATAAGTCTTTTCTAAGATAAGGAACAATATTGCCGCAGTTTAAAGGTGTCTACTTCCAGCAAATTTAAAGCAAGTGGGCTAAAAAAAGCCATTTTTCAACGAAAAAAATGAATTTTGAAAAATTTAGCATAAATTCTACTCAAAAAACTCGGATCGAACGAATCAGCAAACCTCCTCTATCTTAAAGATAAAATCAATAACACTTCAATTAACAATTTTAACATATTTTAGCAATATTGATGAAAATTTGGTCAAAATCGACGAAAATTTTGTCAAAAATGTGAAAAAACAGCTGAATTACGTCTAATATTCACATAACTCCCTATAAAAAGTAAAAATTGAAAAAATCTTTTTCATTCCATATTCTAAGCTGGACGGGCTTTCTAATGATACCACTCACAATTCTCTACGATTATTATATCGATCGGACAAAATTGTCAACAAAAAAAACCATTATATATATTTCCTTCCCCCCTCAGAGAGGGGTCGGAACAAAAAATAAATTCTGGAGAAAAATTTATTATACTTGTCTTCAATTATCAAGGAAAAACAAAGCAAAGTAACTGCATCTTCACAAAATTCTTAAAAAACTACTTTATTCCAGAAAATCTTTAGGTTAAATGCAATTAAGAGCTTAAGAAAGATGCAGAAAAATATAACAAAATTCTTGTTATGCAAAAGATTGTAGGAAATTGTTTCAACTTAATCCAGAACAACATCTGCAGAATCTTTTCTTTCTGAAAGTCAAACTCTTTTTTATTGATATTGTTTTTCTTCTGAAATGTTCTCTCATTTGTTTAAGATAAAACACGAATGTCGGAGTTAAGATAATGTGAACATCGGAGTTACGCAAATTTGACGATAGTTTGTGTTTTCAAACTGCAAATGCAGACCGATAAGCACCATCTAATCAAGGAGCCAGTTAATTCTCCAGGTCCCGAAGCTTTGTTATTATCAAGTAAACAAACAGCAGCGTGAAAAGTTGGTTCAGATTTTGTGACAGCAAACATCGCCAGTGGCTCTTTCGTTACGCGTCAATTAGAATAAAACCTGGCATTCTATATAGTACCCCCATTCGTCTTCAATTACGACGTATTGATGAATTACTTTCAATTAGATTTGTGCAAGAGGTATCATCTTTTAGCTGTTGGATGCTTATTTGTCTCTTTTTGGGATATCTTTTGCAAATTCGCAAAAAAATTATATCGCATCCCAAAAACAGGATCACTCTTTCTTTGGACTATTTCATCGTAGTCAATAAAGCAACAAAAAAGGAAACCTTCAAATCTCTCTTCTGAACTATTTCTTGCTAAAAACTCGGCAAAAATTTCAGAAATAACACACCTGAATATGCTAAATTTCGAATATCACGGGATAGATCAAGAATAAAAAAATCTTGCAATAATAAAACTTTCACTCACATATTTAATTTTTAGAACCATCTCAAAAAACACTCTACAATGCCAGATAAAATTCAACAAAACTGACTTTACTGTACAAATTTAAGGCATTAAATAAGCAAGATTATCCATATTAAAAACAACACTCGATATAATACGTTTACTCAAAAGGAAGGAATAATGATTATCTTGAGATATATCAACATTTAGCACATCAACCATGGAGAAGAGAAAGTTTGTTTCCCTATTTTTTGGCACCAAAGAAGTTATCCATAAACAGTCCAGTGAATACCAGCGTAACACCAGCCCATTGTTTTCCAGTCAGACTGTTTCCAAACATCAGGACGGAAGCTAACACTGTGAAGCACTTTCGAGTCGTAGTTATGATCGAACAACTAAGCGGGCTCAGCTCAGTTACCGATTTAAATATGAAAATTTGACCCAACACACTACAGGCACAGAACATGAACAAATTCGATGTCACGTCTGGATATCGGCTAATGAAGTCCAAAAATGGCAACAACTCGTCCAGATAAATGACAACTAAAAGTCCGAAAAATGAGCTCCAAAGGTTCATAGCGAACATCATTTGATAGGCTGATGGTCTTCTAAACGCCTTCATTCGGTCCTGGATAGCAGCAACGCAGCCGTCCTGGGCTAAGGATAAAAGTAACAAGGCTTCGCCCATTCCAAACGCGAAGCCACTTGATGAATCTCCACCCGACTTGGCTTTCGAATCTTTGTACGTGAATATAGCAACACCTGCTACAATTAGAGCCACGAATAAATACTTTTGCAGTGAATAACGTTTGTTCGCGAAAAAGACACCGAACAGCATAATTGGAATGGGTTTACAAGACTTCCCAATTACTTGGGTTGGGTAGTTAACGTACTTTAGCGCCCAATTAGAGCACAACATAGCACCCAAATAAACAGCAGACAATAGAGGGAACTGTCCGCCTCTGTATACGTCATTGGAAGGCAGTTTTTGGAATTGTAGGGCTACAAAAGCGGCCACACAGCTACTCATACATTGTAGTAAGAGAGCAGTTGTTATGAACTGGAATCTCTGTTTGTCAACAGTTCCGTACTCACTTCGGAACAATTTTTCCTGAAGTATTCCGTAGTAAAAGTAAAAGAAGAACACTCCAAAGGCGCACACGGCTACAGTGCTGTAAGATGCCATTTTATGCCAATTGCTTGAAACAGCCAAATTTGATTTGAGATCCAAGATAATTTAGTCCAAAACGACAACTGTGCAAATGGGAGCCTAAGAAAGTAAGCCCACCAAACCAAACAACCTGAAACAAGTGACCTCCAATGAATGTTATCAGTTCATATAGGTATCAGATATCAGTGAGTAAAATTACTGACCGCCCATCTTACTCATTGCTTGAAATATTTGTCAAAACTAGAACCACATTAAATTATAATATTGGTTGCAGAAGGAGGCTTCAGCGAACTTGATTCTCAAAAGCGAATTTGGACCATGCATTTAAAGATGATCAGAGTGTTGATCAGCAACCGGCACATAATTGGACAAAATTTTCTTAACTTTTTCCAATTTATGAGCAGATAGATACCAAAAAAACTAACTTCAAGTATATATTGTACATTGTCTGAAATAAACTGTATAAAAGCATAAATAATTGGACATATCTTGGTGCAATTAATATTTTTTAACAAAATTTTTCCGAGAGATCAATTCCGTATGTAATTAAGCGGTAATCTGCCACATTTACAATGACTCACTCATCTTACTATATTCCAAAACCTTTCCTTTTAAGTTTTTTTTATTCTTACAAGCGCCTGCATCGTTATCTACAATTAAGTGACCCTCATAAAATATTGAAAAACTGCTCTTCTCTAGCTGGTTTGATTTTTAATTTAACCTCACACTGTTCATTTTGAAACATTTATTTTATCAGAAAATCGGAAACTCAAAAAGTTTAGAAAAAAATACCAGCCGATTAAGAAGGCAAAATTTGGATGAACGCGACCAGTGAGAATGTTAGATAAAAAATCAAATTTTTGGTACCTTCATAAAAACAAATAGAAGTTTAAATAAAAGGGAAACAAACTTTCATTCCGATGTATTTTTCGAAACTTTTCTTCTTGACAACTCATTATCTTCTTGACACTATATTCTGTTGATAAACTAAGTTGGAGGACCTAATTACTCTGGGATTTTTCCGCTTCATCAATTTTGGCTTATGACCCCTCAATGCATCTCACGGTGTGAGTGCTATCTTTAAGCCCTTCAAACGTAAACGGTTTTTCAAATTTCGAATAACACTTATCTTTCAGCAAATTAAGTCAAACTTATTTAATCTAAGACATTCGCAAAAATATAGATTGACACATTTAAAAACAATAAGTATTATGTAAGCCTAGCAATATTTCTATCAACAGGAAAAACGTTGACGGAGTTGTCTTTCAAGTTTTAGTTCTGGTTTTTTGTTCGAAAATCGAAGCAATAAAAAGTCTAGGAACTGAATGTCCAATCTGAAAACAATTGTTTAAAACAAGTGCCGCAAAACGAAGTTTTCGTTAAACTTCGTTAAACAATTTTTTTGTGGTGATGTTATAGAGTAGTGGATAGAAAACAAAACAAAGTCATGAGAGTATGAACTCTTATAATAAATCACAAGAAGGCACTAAGAGCTATTTCTTACCAAATGAGATTAATTCTATTTTTAAATTGTATTTTCCAGAACTTTAAGCATGACTGACTAACGCCGGGGAAGTGCTTCCAAACGAACAACTGAGGAGGAGCAACTTTTTGTAGAAGGTAGTTTATATGAGGAATTTCATTCCTCCCATGATTGAAAGGAATATTTGAATGATAAAAAATAATGCTGTAATTCTATTGGATGAAACCACTTAATGTTGTATTCCTCCTGATTGAATTTTATTAGAAGAGTTGGAAAGAGTAAAAAAAAGTTAGTTGAATATAAGGCTTTGAACCCGCATTTTACTCTGAAGATACAAGAGGTAAAACAAAATAGTAATATAGAAATCAGTACTTTATAATAGTTTAGTTAGCTAAAATGTGAGGGTTGTTCCAAACTTCTAAAATTGACCCAAAAACTAAGAAAGTATACCTCCTCAGCAGTTGAGACAAACGTACCCTTATAAACTAGTAGGGCACTGAATAGAGAATTAATGAACCTCGGGCTCGACAATTTTATAACATTAATAAGGACTAGAAGTCAAAAGGTCAGACGAAAAAATCATCAAGCATGAAAACGACAGACACGAACCGAAAATTGCTACAAGTTTTGTTTTGGAGCAGTTGAAACTTATTTTTTTCAACACAAAAAAAACTGATAATATTCTGACAGAAAAAAACTAGGAGGCAGTTTTCCCATAATGTTTTCATGACTTTGCAATCTGATTATGAGGTAAACGATGCACAAAATTCATCGTTTAAAAATGTTTGTATTCTCGGACCAAACTCCGACCATTCTAATAGTATCTATGAAAAATTTAATAAAACTTCAATACTGTTGCCAAAATCGTTTGAAATATACCTTTACCACATTCAGTGTTTATAAAAGATTTTGGTAGCCTAAAAATGAACCAAATATTTCATTTTGGAGAGAAAGGTTTTGAAACACAACTCATTTTTACTGTGGATATACGTCTCAGCTGATCATTCAGCAGTTACCCAGTTATGTTTTAAGTGCCGCACAATGATTTTTTCCTGACATCCACCAATTCTCAAAAAAAAATAAATATATTAGGGTAATTGCGCGCCTCACCGTTGTCCGGCTTTAGCAGCAAAAAATGCTGGTTACGATAAAATCGTTTCATATTTTTCCGGAAAAAATTTTTTTCCAGAATTAAAACTGCTGGTTATTAGCAGTTATCGACATCACTAGCTTTTCATAATTTTTGTACATTTGATTATTAAACCAAGCATTGGTCAAAAACAATTTTCATATGAATTTGTCTCAACTTATAAACATAACTCTTATCTGTCTTAATTCATTATATACTTTTCAAAGAATTCAACCTCAAACATTTCAATCCCAGCAGTGATTTCAAACATGTCTTACATTTCTGCCATAGAGAAATTTCACAATTTTAGATTGCATTTATCCGCAAAAATTGTAATCGGAATTCTCCACGTGATCGGAATTCTCAGATTATTTGGAATTCGTGATCGGAATTCTCGGAATTGTAATCGGAATTCTCAGATTAAACATGTTTCGTGTTAATTAGTGGAATTTTGGTGTTTAACATATGCTGTTGAGTTTAACCATAACACTACTCACAGAAAAACTTCACTTGTTTCTTACTGTTCCGACGATGTGACGAGAGAAGTCACGTCTTGTTAACCTTTGGTTTGTCATTTACTTCATTTTTTTGCCACGTATGTCCCTTCTGCCCCCCCCCCCCCCACAATTCATCGAAGAAACAAGTGGTATCATTTGAAAGACCTTGCAGAATAGATTTTAGCAAAGGGATTTTAATTTTTTTGCCTAAACTATTCAAGTTTTCCAGCACTATGTAAAAACAAAATTTAAAGAACTGTGAAGATGTGCCCGAGCTTTGCTTAATAATTGAAACCGTAATAACTCATTTTCAGATTGCATTTAAGGGTTGATTGTTTTGATCAAATAACCGTAAACTCATATTACTTTTTATTGTCACAGCTGAGCCACCTTAAAATTTTGAACAGTAATTTTGACTAAAACAGTTGCAATGAACAGACTTTTTCCAAACTCAAGTCAAGAACCACAGTTCACCCTTTGTTTGCGCTTAGAAACTCAGTAGTTTTTTTCCGAAATGAACAAATGATATTGCTCCCAGTTCATATCAAACACTCATGAGCTCTAAGAGGGGCGCGGGTGCTCGGATACTTAATGCCCTGTTCTACACCTGTTTACCCCATTATTGAGGACGAAAAGTTAAAAGCGTAAGACAAGAGAATCGGCCAAGAAATAAATCGCATGAAACGACCACAGAACTAATAAATTTGCTACAAAGTTTGTTTGGAATCAATTAATTAACAACTTCATTTAAAAAGACTTGCTATTATAAAGAGCTACATTGTTGCCCAGAGATATTTGAAAATGAATAGTACAGACGACATCACGTTCCGATTGTTTTTGTACAGTGGAAACTGAGACAAGCAGGCCTCCTTAGTTTTTTAATGTACTTCAAGTAAAAGGTGTGAATTGTCAATAAGAAGGTACGGGCTACAAGGGGCAGATCGTAACAATGCAACACCTTGTGTTTTCAAAAATTACATCTTTGCTCAAGCCCACTAGGGAATGTACCTTTTAATTTGTTAAAAGGACTTTCTAAGGAATTGCGCAAAAGATTTGAAAACTAATAGAGGGAATATTGTAAGGCCTTTAAGGCCAAGCTTGAGATTTTTTTTTATAAGAAGCAAAATATTTTAACTTGCAATTATTAAAAATAAAGGCTTCACTTAAAGAGCGTAGCCGAAAGGATTACGGAAACGACTCGAATAGTCATTTTCAACAAACAGCTAGCCCTTGACTCAACTATCATCTACAAGACAAAGCGAAGAAAACAATAAAAGGGGATATTAAGTCAAATAAAATAACAAATTCATTTCGAACTAATGTGAACTCCAAAACAAACTTATTTATTTCTTTATATAAAACAAAAGCTCATAACAGCAATATGCTTTCTCTTAAAGAATCCGGAAAAATAAGTGCAGAAGGGAAACTATTAAAGCTTTAATAGGCTCTCAGAACTTAACCTTATTCCAGCTAAAATCTTTTTAGTTTAGTAAACTCAAATAAATTTTAATTTGGTCGCCATGCTTTATTATTAACATTGATCATTATATAGGGACCTATATTGACATTTATAAGTGGTTAGCTTATCTCAAATAATCTTAATAAAATTAGAAGTCATTTAGTACTCTTTTGTACCAAAAAATTTTCTTCAATTCAAGTCAAAACTGTCATGGAAATTAGTCTTAAATTCAATTGTACAGTCTTTAGATGTTATGCACTGAAAAACTGTAGTATAAAAAATACCAAAAATTGTAATTGGAAAGATTGACCGGGCCAAAGATTAAATGCTTACAGATTCGAAAAATTAATTTTTTGGTTAAAATATCAAAATATTGATGCATAATTTGAATTATGAAACAATTTTGTATTGATAGTCAAGCACTTGGTGCAATAAATAAATTCATTTATCAATAAAACAAAATTCAAATCCCTTGCGGCGCACAAATAACTATTCTATAACAAACCATAATTATTACAGAAATTCAACATAAGCCGCCGAAATCGATTTAATAAATAGTCTTTTTAAAAAGAAAACACCTTGTCTGAAAAAGGAAGCAATAGATCGCATGACTTGATCCTGCCATGATTAAAATATACAGCGCATTGAAAAATCGGGATGAAAAACTGACTTTTGAAATGAAAATATTCAAAAAAAGCCAATTGAGCCAACTTTGCTCTCCATATGTCTTATTGGGCCTTCAAAAATACTTATGTAACTGCGGAGGGCTAGATATCATTGCAGCTACGATCAAACATTATTCCTACCAAAATCACTACCAGAAACAAATGCGCCAAATTGATGCTGTCAAAAAACCATTCATTCAAAACAACGCATTACAAAAAAAATCCCGGGCCAAAAATTAGTTCACGACAAATTTAATCACATTCGCTTTTAAGTCAGAACGCCGCCTGAGCACATAGTACTTTCAGTAGAAAAACTTCAAAATATCAAATTCATTTCATTATTAAAACATAACCAATGGAGACCTGCCTATTAAAACATAACCAACCTGCCCCCCAATGAGACAAAAAAAACGAATAAAAAATTGAACTCTATCAGATTTTATGAAAGCAAGTTTGCAGGTCAAAAAACCTATAAACAAAACCAACTAACATCGGACGAATTGCTCTAAAACGACCGCCGAGCGGTTGGCTTTGTCAGTGGCTAGCCAAGGTATAATGAGGCCAGCTTAATCGAAGGCGCGTGGATGTGAGCGCAGCAGGGGGGGGGGGTGCACCAGGAGCTGATGGGGGTGGGGCAACAGCGGGGGGGGGGGGGGGTGGTGGCAGCAGGGGGGTGGCAACGGTGGGAGGGCGGTTTATGTCTGCTGGGGCCATTAGGGCTTTAGCGATGTGCAGGAGTGGGGAATGGGGGTTGAAGTGAGGGGGGCTGATGTGGGTAGTAGGATTTATTGTGGGGGAGGGGGTGTCTTGTCAACATTTTAGAACCGCCCTTCAAACCATAAGTATAAGTCTCCAAAACAGTTTTTGTGAATCGCTGAACTGCGTACTTGGAGACTACTGAGCTGAAACGCTCGGGGCGCTTAACACCCGCTGGGCGCTACCTGTTCATCCGGTTTTTGAGAACGAAAAGTCAAATTAGTCAGACAAAAATCGCATAAAGAAAGCAACAGGACTAATTTAATTGCAACAAACTTCGTTTGAAAGCAATTAATTACCAAAAAACTTCAAATAGTTTGATTATTTCCGCTTAAAAAGCCGCTTGGATCTGTCCAACAACACTGTGATGATAAATCAAAAAATGACGAAATACGAAACATAACCGATGAACGTCGGGCGCATTGTTCTCAAACGAACTGCAAGCGGTTCGCTTCGTCGGTAGCTAGCCACGGTTTAGTGCGGCTAGCCTCAGATTAATTGAAGGGGCGTAAGGTGAGCTCAGCGGGGGCGCACCAGAGCGGGGGTGCAAAAGTGGATTGGGGGACTGATGTGAGGGCGGTGGGTGGGTGGGGGATCAATTTCAAAGAACCCTCTTCACACCATAAGTCTCAAAAACAGTTTCTTTTAATCGCATGTTTGAAGACTGATTGGCTGAAGGGCTCTAGGAGAACTTTATGCAAACAAGGCGCTGCCTCATTATCCCGTTTCTGAAGACGAAATTCAAATAGGTCAGACGAAAAATCGGCCAAGCGAAAATTGCTTAAAAGAGATGAACAAGATTAAAATATTTGCTAGAAATTGCTATTGAGATCAATTAACAATGATTTCCTAAACAGTGCCTGCTGAATGCTTGCTAAGTTAGGTGACATCATGCCATATAACAGCAGCTGAAGTGCGGCATCAACAAAGAGAGAGAGAGAGAGAGAGAGAGAGAGAGAGAGATAGAGATAAAACGAGAATGAGAAAGAGGAAAGAAAACGTAACCGACAGAAAGAGATAGGAATATTTTTCATAATGGAATTCGACTCTGCAACTTCCAGTGTTCTAGCCTTGTTAGTAAATAAATCATTAGAAAAAAGGCAAAATAATAAAAAACAGTTTTCAACTTCGAAAAAAAAAAGTTCAAAACCATTTTTTGTCTCGAAAGTTCTGTCAAGAAATCCATTTCTGAGACTTAAAAAGTTTCGTTGTTTGTTGACCAGTTATGGTTGTTATAAAATTTTGAAAAAAGTTGAAAACAATTACAAATTTTAACGAAATCTTGCTAAAATCCAAGATATTAGTATCTTAAGAACTATTCCATTGTATCAAGAGAATATCCAGAATCCATGTTTCAAGCCCGAAATAGTTTCACTGGCTCAGATCCAAGAAATAGTAACACTGGAGTCATCAAAACTATTGATCACCAGCCCATTAACTCCAGAAAATAGAAGCAGCTTAATATCAAACCTTAGAGGAGGTTCCCGGGGCCCCTGGTACAGGACAAAACTCAAAAACATAAAAATTGCAAATGTTTTAAAAAATTGCTTAAAATTCGTGATATTAAAATCATGAAAAACATTCTATTGCATCTATAAACTATGCAGTAACATACTATCAGACCATAGAGGGAGTTCAGTGGCTCTTGAGGCTAGCGAAGCCTAAAAAAAATAAAAAAAAAGTTTTCTCAACTTAAATTTCTAGAACTTGTGATATTAAAAAATTGAAAATTAAACCCCGACCAACAATAATTCTCCAGTAACTTATTATCAAACCCTAGCGGAGGTTTTCTGACCCTTGAGGCTCAAAAAACCTGAATAATGACTATAAATGTCAAAAAATTGAAGAAGAAATTGGCAAAAAAATTGTCAAAAAAAGCCAGAATTCCTGATTTTAAAATGTTGAAACCATTCCATTAACACTAGAAACTATGCACTAACTTATTATTAAAAACTAGAGGAGGTTTCTTGACACCTGAGGCTAATAAAATCAAAAAATATCAAAAAAATTTCAAAAAGCTTGAAAAAATTGTGCAAAATCGAATAAATTTGCGTGTTTTAAGCGAGCGGTTGTTCGTCAGTAGCTAGAAAGCGCGGGGGGCACCGAGAGCTAATGAGGGTGGGTGGGCAACAGTGGGTTGGGGGGTAACAGCGCACGGGGGGTGGGGTGCGGGCAATAGTGGGGGGGGGGTCAACAGTGGATGGTTCTTCAACCTCTAGAACCGCCCTTCACACCATAAGTATAAGTCTCCAAAGTTCTCTAAGAGCACTTAATGCCCGCTGGGCGCTACCTGTTTATCCCAAGCAAAAAATCGCATAAAAAAGACCGACAGGACTAATATAATTGCTAAACTTCGGTTGAGAGCAATTAAAAAGTTGAAAAACTTCAATTAGTGTAAAAATCCCTTTAATCTTTAATTACCGAAAAAGCCTCAAAACACTATCAAAAACAACCTCAAGATCCTTAATTTACTCCACAAAAATCTTTTAGATATGGTCAAATTATAATGAAGTGAAAGAGAAACAGTTTCCAGCTTTCAATAACACGTTCGCTGTAAAATATAGTGCGATTTAAGAACAGCGTCCGACTGCTGAGAGCAGAATAGTCACAGAGACGCAGCTTAAAATATTGCGACAGCTGAATTTAATAGAGAACTGTTGAATCTAGATGGTCATCAAAAAAGTTGCGTGATAAAAAATTACAACTCTTGAAATCGCAACACTTAGGATAAAGATAGAATTCTACGCGTTCCGTAGAATTCTACGCAACGCTTAGAATTCTACGCAAAGTTTCGATTCCTATAAATTGATTAAATTTTCGATTCATTTCATGTTGATGTGGCTGTCGAATAAAACGTTTGAAATTATAATGTGAATTCTAATTAAGTATAAAACTAATTGCAAAGCAAAAGAGCAAAGAACACTAGAAATATTGTGCAACAAATTCTAAGAAGAAATTTGCGTTAAATTAAAATCCAATTCATATCATCAGACTCTATAAATACACATACATTAGACTATTTACTGCTTCCTTTCATTTTCCAATTATGATCTGGGACACAAAACACGCAGAGCATCTTAAACTACACACCGGCACACTACGACAAAAAAACTACTTATTTCCTCAATCTATATTTGCAGTGAAAGCTTTTTTGTTAGAGCCTCAAGGTTAATTGGCTTGTATTACATGCAGATGCCCAAATGCACTATCTTTATACTTAACGGATGAATAGCCAGGACGCATCATAACCAGGAAAACCTCATGATAACCAGTACGCATTGCGGACTGGGGAGTGCTGCGCGTGCAATAACGGGAAAGATCCGAAGTAATAAATACCAATTGCAGTTTAAAGTTCAGTAAACTAAATTGTCACGCGTTTTATATCTAAATTTCTCTTAATTCAAGTAGTTGACTTTTCCTTTAAAATTATACTCATTTCCACAAAGCTGTGTAAAAATACAGGTAGAAACAGATCCAGAAACGATTTGAAAAAAGGTTACCATGGCCACCCAAATAACTTCCATTCAAACCTCTAATTCTATTATTGAGACAATTGAATCAAAGTCCTCCGAGTCATGGTGGCGTCGTGTTACATAATCCTCTGCCCCATCATAATGATGAGAAACCGTTGGACCTGCCACTTCAGCCGGAAATTAATTGGCTAGCACAGCGAGTGTAATCTTAGACGTCGAACGATTAGTAGTTTCACGCCGGTAATTGCGCACAACATGAACTATGACTTCATCACATTTTAAAGTCAGTACCCTCAGCCTCAGAGTCCACCAAATTAAAGAGGTGCCCCCAAACAATGAAAAACTGAGTGACCTTTCCCTTCCGAGTTTGACAAACTGGAGAACAGTTTGAAGGACAATGAAACTATGCGACCAATGAACTTAACCAACTGAATATCATCAAAGAGTTCTTCTATTGCAAAAACTTGAAAGAGTTCTAGGAACTATACGTCACGGGATGTGTTGCAGCCCTCCTGTTGGTTTGAGGACCTGCCATGTAACCTCGACAAACTCTGCCAGACAAAATTATCTTTTAATTTCTATCGTGGCTATACCGAGCAGTAACCGAAGTTGTTTTTTAAAAAAATGAAATATGCCGTACTCACATGTTGACGCCTAAAAAATGCGTGACCTTTACCTTCCGAGTGTGACAAATTGGAGAACAGTTTAGGACAATGAAATTGATTTGACCGATGCGGAACTCAATCAACCGAATATTATCTTAAAAGAGTCAAATTCAAAAAACAGTTAATGGAACAATACATCACGGGATGTGTTGCAGCTCTCCTATTGTCTTGAGGAACTGCGATCTGCGAGTTACGATATGCATGGTCTGCGCTGCGCTCAGTTCTACGCCGCACCCAACCTTTCCGGAAGTGTATCTGAAAAATTGTAGTCCGACCTTAAGCTGCTCATTCGAGACCTGACAGAGCGAATGATGCGCGGTGGGATATTTCTCTTTTCAGCAGCAGACTAAAGACCTCTAACAGCTCCCTGGTGTCAGGCTTCGATAGCTCAAAACATTTGTCATCGATCATGTATATTGTCAAAAACCTTTAATGGTGGTATCATGTTACATTAGCCTCAGCCCCATGATAATGACAATCTGTTGGACCTGTCAGCTTAGCGGGAAACTAATTGACTATGCTCACGGCGAGTGTAATCTTAGTCGAACAATTAACTTCACGCCAGTAATTGCACAAACAATGAACTATGACTAACGTCAGATAGTAAATTCATTACACAGCCTAAGAGTCCACCAAACTGAATTGATACCCACTAATGATGAAAATTTGACTTGCCTAAATTTTGGGGTGTTCATTGAAACCCGAAAACGGAAGAGAGACGTCTCAATTCACGTATCTGCGCTTGATTGAAAATCGCGTTTCAAATTCGCGCCAAGTAACTTGGATGAAGTAGTGCAATCTTTGTCAAACACAAATAATCTTCTTGACAATTCCAAAGAAGTGCATGTGTAAAAACTTGTAGTCCGAACTCAAGCTGCTCATTCGACTTGACAGAGCGAATGATGCGCGCTAGTCTATTTCTCTCTTCAGCTCGAGACTAAATAATGCTAACAGCTCCCTGGTGTCAGGCTTTGAACATTCGTCATCGATTATGTATATTGTTGCTAACAAACTGTATGGTGGTATCAAGTTACCTCCTCTGCCTCATGATGATGATGAGAAGCTGTTGGACCAGTCTCTTTAGCGGGAAATTATTTGGCTACGAACACAGCCTTTGAAAACAAGGAAACTGAGACCGACAATTCACCCAAAAAGAAACTGTAATTCACTACCGAAAACTCAAAATGTTAACAATGGAATCGAAGTCATCCAAGTTATCGAGCAGTTAGGTTTCGACAAAAAAGTAGCTTTCAAGTTATGTTGCATTAAACTAGGGAAGACATCAAGCTTCCTCTAAGCTCGGTCAAGACTACTAAAAACTGATGTCGAATTCTACTTTTTAGTAAACTATGTGAAAGTCTGCCAAAGAGTCAGGGTTAAATTTATCCTGACCGAAGACGGTTTTTTTATTTAAAACAACACCGAAGGCAATATTTTAGCAATAAAAATCATAGATGAAAACACGACACTGATCGCAACCAGTCAATTCAATGGAACAAACCGATTGTTTGTGCCAGAACTTTAAAACCGTCAAAATCTTTCATGTAGGACTTTCAATATAACGTGATGAAAAACATACAGAGCCTCAGCTGTTGTATTTAGATACTGACACATTCAATTACAAAATCAAAACCAAAAAACCAAGGAAACAATGATATCAACAATATGTTTCGCCACCGATCACAAACTCTTTGATAAAGCAAACGAATGGTTCGTTCTCAAGTTCAAAAACGCAGGTACGCCAAAAAAGTGTTGTGCCCTAAAATCAAAAATTTATTCTATTGTTGCTGACAAAGCAACATATCAGCAAAGAACGAAAAAAAAACTCGCCCAATCCAAGTCGAATCATGAAAAGTTGATAAACACTAAGACCCAGCGATGCTTGAAAACATAAAACTAACAACCAATAACCATAAACTACAAACTGTGTGTTCCAACAAAAATGCCCTTAGTGTATATGACAAAAAGTATAAATCTGACTAAAAGTCGACGTTGCACTTTGGTCATTTCTCATTGCGCGATTAATACGTTCTGAAAATGTGTGCAGAGGTTGACTGGGAAAGTTGACAAAACCCTATGTGTTCGGCCTCCCCGATGGAGGTTAAGCTTCACGCTGCGAAACCCCTGAACCGGGCTTTCATCATCCTTCGTACTCGAACGACGACATACATGATGTTTTTGACTTTACGGAACTATCCCTTCAGGACTATGCGAGGAGGGCTAACCTCTGTCTTCAGCTCGAGACTAGAGATTGCTAATAACTCCCTGATGTTTGGATTTGACAGCTCAAAAGAGGCCATCAATAATGTATATTACTGCCAACAACCTTTATGGAGGTACCATGTTACATTATCCTCTGCCCCATGATGATGAAAAATTTTTGGAGCTCTGTCACTTCAGCGGGAAATTAACCGTCTATGCGCACAACGGGTCTTTGACGCCTGTGACGAATCTGAGACGTCGAATAGTTAACTTCACGCCAATTGCACACAACATGAACTATGACTAACATCAGATAGTAAATTCATTACACTCAGCCTCAGAGTCCTCCAAATTGAATAGATACCCCACAAACGATGGAAACTTAGCTTCCTCAATTTTGGGGAGTGTTCCACTCCTTAAAAGATTTCAAAAAGCATACATCTCGCAACGGATCAACGAACATCTGACTCATTTTAGCCAAAAACCTATTTCCCAACATACAATGTTGAAACATTTTTACTGGAGACTTTTGACCCAAAGGTCATCACGAGATATGACCTTTAAAGTTCTGAACTAAGCGGGACGCCAACGAGAAGAGGGCCGGCACTGCTCGTGTACTATTATGAGCTAGGATATTTTATTTTTTAAGTAGGTTCATATATGGAGGTACTTTCCGCGAAAGTAGTTGCTTAACTGGTCTCGGGAATGTTTTTTAACCAAATTAAATCCTCCCCTGGTGGTTGAAAATAAATATTTGACATGTTTGACATTCGGTTCACAATCACAGATCGATTAGTTAACTAGGTTGTTTATTTACCTAGTAAAAATCAGACAATTAATTTCAATGGACAGAAAGAGATATTAACATTCCGAGAGGCAGTTGCCCAGTGGTACAAGGAATCTTAGAAATTGTTTGAGTTGCAAGATCGGACGGTCCTCTGGGAATAACTTCTGCTCAGTATATACGTGGTTTTCATTTTCGGTCTCTTTAATCTGTTTTTAAATTTGTGGTAGTGTGAGTTATTTCTTCTCCAAAACTCAGAGGATTTGTGTTACTGGTGCTATTTTTGATTTCTTTGTCTGACTCATTAGAAACAATGATATCCTAACAGAAGCACGAAATTCAAAGGTATTTAGATTGCTCTTCTGAGCCAAAAAAATCTTCTCGCTGTGGAATCGAGGAAAATTCAGAAGACGGCACAAGACAGGCGACGAAAAAGTCCTGCAAAAAAACTACGTCAGATAGAAACCGTAAAGAGCAACAAGACCCCAAGAAGTTGTATTGAGTGTACTGAACAATTAACTGGCTGAGAAAAAAAATGTGTCGACGTTATCAGAATGAAAGAAAAAAACAAAAGGACCAGCCTCGGAAGAAATGCTCTCAAACAAGTGGCGCTGATTCAAACAATTAATAAGGGGGCTAGGGAACAATTCATAGGCTAGAGAAACTTTTATGGCGCAAAACTGACTTAATTTCTGAATACGCGCAAGTCAAATCATTCAGAAAATCAAAAAGTCAAGCATGAAAAGTCACTCACACGTTTAAAAAGACACACACGTTTAAAATAATTGCTTCAAACTTCGTTCGGGAGCAATTAATAACAGGCACAATTACGCCAATCTCGATTACTTGATAATGAAAGGAAGTTACAGAGATCAGAGAGAAGGAAATGCTAAACTGAAATGGTATGTTTAGGAAGTACTGTTGCTCAAGGAGGCGATTTCGGACAGCGATCTATGACTGCTAGTCGGAACTATGATAAAAGGCGATGTGGCGGGGTTATTGCTGAAATGATGCTGTTGCTGCAATGACTGGCTTGGGATACTGTGGAGAACGGAAGGTGTGGAAACTATGGTAACACTTGGGGTTGCTGCATGTGACGCAGCAGGGGTCAATTGATTCGATGGCTCTCGGAAGTGGATCTGATTTGACATCAAGCCTCTACTGTTTGTGCCATCTTTCACTGCTATCGTAGACGCACTTGAAATCATTGCGCTACTTGACGCCACATTGACAAGGGTTATGCGAGTATTTTCTTGTTGTCCGTGCTGTTTTGAAGCAGCGGGTGCGCTGACGCTTAACTGCTGGAGAGCGACTGGGTTGATAGTGCTCAGTCCAGCAGAAGCCGTGCCATCGTAACTTGAAGCGACTGAGCCAGCTTGCTGTGACTGAACTCCACTTGGTGAGGTAGAACTGGTCTGCAAGTAGTAGTGTGGCAAAGGCTGCTGCGATCCTACAATTTGATGGGTTCCAGGTGTGATTGAGGAACTGAAGGGACGCGTTGTGACAACAGTTCTACCAGTAGTAGTACCTCTTGACATGGGAATGTTGGAATTATTGGAACTATGATCTCTTTGAACACCTGTTGAGACCCGATACACATTCTGGTCGCCTGTTGAAGACGTGTGACATACGTTGGGCTGGATGAATGCTTTTGGGAGCACAGCTTGTCGCGCGTCCAGATTGCGCATGAGAGGCTGCCCTTGGTTAGTGTTGGGTTGAATAATGGCCTTCGGAACGTTGCCAGTCGTTCCCGGTTTTCTTTGAAGGGGTAATGTTGCTTGGGACATTGGCCCACCAATTAGCTGCCGATCGATCTAGAAACATATTGAAACATTACTTATATCAACTTTGGAGCGATAGGAAGGTCCAACCAATTGGTATCTGACTAGAGGAGATATCTGCTACTAAGTAAAACTTTCTTGAAACTATATGCTACCACTATATTCGATGAGACAGAATTAACACATTTGACAAGTTTAACAGAAGAAAGCTCAATTGTGAAGCTGTCACTCAATTAGCAACTTTTTTTCGAACACATAAAGGATAGTTTGATTGTATGGATCCTGTAAAGGAGTGCATTTTGGAAAATTCAAAACAAACCGAAAAATTTGCATAAAAAGACCAACACACAATAATTGCTATGAACTTCGTTCAAGAGCAATTAATAAACATACCCGGCAGATTGCCGGAAAATAGCCGCCGTTGATTCCCATAAGTCTATTGGGATTGAAAGAAAAGAAAATATCAACAAAATGATTTTCGTATAAAAACATTTTTTAGAGCGATTTATTTTGATGTCATTTCGTAATTGAACATACTCCTGTCTCTCCGTGAGAGGCTACATGGTCCAGTATCAATACCAATAAGCATCATAGATAGTAACTAAAACTTATGAGCACAAAGTTCAAGAACCAGGCATCTAAAAATGGGCTTTATGGGTTTATCCCGTTTCTATTTCTGACTGATTTTTTTATACTGACTCTTCATTTTGAATTGCTTTGCTGAGCAGCTGCTGTTTAAAAGGAGTTTGAGCGGAGTGAAACTAGCCTAGAGAAGTCAAAAAGATTTCCCGCAAAATGTCGAAATAGCGGTAAAATGGGTAAAGCGAAAAAAAAGTTCGACGAAGTAAAAAAAAACATAGCAGGACAAGTCCTGACGTACAAATCAAAGAATTTTCATTGACTAAACAAAAAACTAGACCTGGAATGAACTATGAATGGATTGGGAAAACCATTTAGAAAAAAAATCCGATCCAAAAAAATCGAAAAAAGTAAACATACCCGGCAAAATAGTAAACATTGCCGGAAAATAGCCGCCGTTGATTCCAATAAGCATGATTGAAATTGAAAGAATAGAAGATATTGAAAAAAAGAGATTTTTGTACAAAATTATTTTTTAAGTCCAATTTATTTTGATGGCATTTCGTAGTTGAACATACTTCTGTTTCTTAGAGAGAGGCTACAGGGGCAGCTATCAATACCAATAAGCATTAGAGATGGTAACTAAGACTTATAGGAACGACGTTCAAATAGCGGGCATCTAAAATTGGGCTTTATGGGTTTATCCCGTTTATTTCTGACTGCAATTTTTTTATACTGACTCTGTTCATTTTGAATTGCTTTGCTGAGCAACTGATGTTCAAATTCACTCTTAGCAGAATGACAGAAGAGTGAAACTAGCCTAGAGAAGTCAAAAAGATTTCACGCAAAATGTCGAAAAAGCGGCAAAATGGTAAAGCGAAAAAAGTTCGACGAAGTAAAAAAAATAGGAGCGCTATAATAGCCGGCTGAGAAGATGAGGGCGGCTATTAAAAACCAAAGTGAAATTGCCGCATGTGAACAAAAAACCACTATCGAGAAAGCGACTTTTTGTTCAAACACCGTTTTCTCACTCTACTTTAAAATTAGAACAAAAAAAAATCACGCTGCAAAAACACTCGCTTTTTCGCTCCACTTCCTCTTTCGGCGTGACCAAAATCACCACTCCAATTTGACTTCAAAGCTCATGAAAATGTGTGAACAGATCTTTAAAAAAAGACAGCGCCTCAATACAATTCAAATTCTTTGAATTGTAAAAAAATAGGATCGCTATAATATCCGGCTGAGAAGATGAGGGCGGCTATTAATGAATCAGAGCGATTTAATTCACGTAGAGTAATGCGTAAAATCGCAAAAAAAATTGCGTAATTTAGAAATGCAGTGAACGATACCGTATTGAAAAAGAAAAGTAGAAAAAATAATACCACAGAACTAAATTAGAGAGCAAATAATGGGATACCTTATTGACAGTAACACCGCCACTCATAGGGAGGGAATGCTGTTGGGAGAGGGACATTTCGTGAGAAGCAACTACAGCTGCAGATGGTGACACAGACTGCTGTCTAACAGTGAAGGTAGTTCCAGTGAGTCCTTTGCCACTACCCCCACCACTAATCGGCCTCTGTATCACTTTCGGTTGACTTGCTGCAAATTGAAGATGGGGTACGTCTTGATGGTGAACCGCCATACTAGAGGATCCAACGGGAACATGGCCAGTTGCAGAGCTGTTTAAGTGTGAATGAGAAGCTGCTGCCAGCTGACTGGCACTAATAGGGCGAATTAAGGGATACCTTTCAGAGCCAGAACCCGACGTGAGAGCTGTGGAGGAAAAACCAGGGGATGACCTGGCGTTTGGATGGTCATGTTGAACGTAGTTACCACTTAAAGCAGTAGCATTGCCCTGGAAAAGGTAACGGTTTCAAACGCATAAACAAGTAACTTAATTTATTTTTTAAAACAAGGGACAGTGAGACGGCCAGTCAGTGTTCAGCTATCGCTGCTATTATAAAAAATGATTAGCTGTTAGTTATTAAGAAAATGATTTCTGATCAGACACTATTTTCGTGCAAAAAGAGGACCAGTAACTTTTGAGCTATGGTTCCAAAAATTGTGAATCTTTTGAATGTGTCAACTCACCGAACGTCAAGAGAGAAAACGAGTACAGTGGCCCCTATTTCTGTCTCAAAAAAATTCAAAATCTTTACAAAAGAATAATATTTGGTCCCAAGCACCATTCGACTGAGATTTATGCAAAAATTGATGGAAAAAGCTGGTAATGGGATTGGTAGAAGCTAACAATCAATGTTCGAATTCACATTCAACGCCTCATAGATTGATCAACGAAAAATTAGCCTTTTAATTCAAAATAACATAGCTGGCAGATCACCGGAATAGCTGCGAAAGAATAGACCTGCGTGCCGTGTAATAGATAGAAGCAGATACAGATATAGGTTGAAAAAGTTATCGACGCCACCCAAAAAGCTATGTGAAAAAAACATTCAGCGATAAATTAAAAAAGCTTGTTAAAGTTCATTGCACAGAAGCCTTTTCATTAGAGGCCTTTATTCCACATATGAGTTCCTCTGACCATAAACTAATTCATGTTAAACATAATTTTTAAAGTGCAAAAGTCATTTTATTGAGTGAGGTAAGTCACGTATGATCACAATCTAATCAGAGAGAGTGGGAAATGACATCAGGCACTCAAATGCCGTTCGTGAGAGGAAGAAGTCATTCAGAAAAGTTGACTTCTTCAGCTTTGCTGTGTGAACAAATATAACACAAAAAAGAGCGTAAGACGACGAAACAAAAAAACATAGCAGGACACGTCCTGACGTACAATTAAAAAACTTTCATTGACTAACAAAAACTAGACCTAGAACGGACTATGAGTAAATTGGGAAAACCATTTCCAAAAAATCAGATCAAAAATTTTAAAAAACAACTGACTAACGTCGGGCAAATTGCTCTCAAACGACCGGCGAGCGGTTGGCTTCGTCAGTAGCTAGGCACCGTTTAGTGAGGCTTTAGCTTGATTGAAGGGGCGTAAGTGAGCGCAGCAGGGGGCTGATGGTGTGGCAACCGTGGTGGGAGCAACAGTGGGGGGGGGGGGAATCTCTAAGAACCTCTCTTCGCACCATAAGTTTAAGTCTCCAAAACAGATTCTGTGAATAGCATACTTGAAGACTAGAGAGCTGGAAGGGTCTAAAATCACTTAATGCAAATTGGGCGCAACCTCTTTATCCCGTTTCTGAAGACGAAAGTCAAATCGGGCAGACGAAAAATTGGCTCAGCGAAAAATTGCATAAGACAAACAGGATTAATACATTTTCTACAAATTGCATTTGAGAGCAATTAACAATGATTTCTCAAAAAGTGCCTGTTAAGTCATTTATGATAAAAACATTTCTACTATAACTCATTGTTAATGAGGATCAGAGATCATGTCATTACGCCACATAACAGCAGGTGAGGTGCGGTATCAAAGAGAAAGAGAGAGAGAGAGAGAGAGAGAGAGAGGGGGGGGGGAGATAGAGATAAAACGAAAATGAGAAAGAGGAAAGAAAACCTAACCGACCGACAGAAAGAGATAGGAATATTTTTCATGATGGAATTCGACTCTGCAACTTCCAGTGTTCTAGCCTTGTTAGTAAAAAATCATTAGAAAAAAACTGATAAAGGCAAAATATAAAAAAAGTTTTCAACTTCGCAGTAAAAAATGTTCAGAACCATTTTTTGTCTCAAAAGTTCTGTCAAGAAATCCATCTCCGAGACCTAAAATGTAATGGTCGTTAAAAAATATTGAAAACAATTACAAATTTTATAAAAATCTTGCTAAAATTCAAGATACTAAAATCTTAAGCACCATTCCATTGTATCAAGAGACTATCCAGAATCCCTGTTTCAAGCGCGAAATAGTTTCACTGGCTCAGATCCAAGAATTAGTAGCACTAGAGTCATTAAAACTATTGATCACCATCCCATTAACTCAAAATTGCAAATGTTTTAAAAAATTGCTTAAAATTCGTGATATTAAAATCTTGAAAAACCATTCCCCTTCGTCTACAAACTATGCAGTAACATATTATGAAACCCTAGAGGAAGTTCTGTGGTTCTTGAGGCTGGAGAAACCTAAAAGATGACAGAATTTCAGAACTTGAAAAAATACAAGTTTTATAAACAAGACTGCTAAAACTTGTGATATTAAAAAAATGAAAAATAATCCATAAACAACAACACAATTTTTCCAGTAAATTAATTAGCCCCAACGGAGGTGTTCTGACCCTTGAGGCTCAAAAAACCTGAAAATGACAATAAATGTCAAAAAATTCAAAAGGCAAAAATTTTCAAAAAAGTGCTAAAATTCGTGATGTTGAAATCTTTCAAGACATTCCATTACATCTAGAAACTACGCAGTAACCTATTATTAAAACCTAGTGGAGGTTACTTGACACCTAGGGCTAATAAAATTTAAAAAGACGTCCAAAAATTTTCAAAAAGCTTAAAAATTGAAAAATAGTAAAAAATATGGGCGTTTTTAGCGAGCGGTTGTTCTTCAGTAGCCAGAAATGGAGGGGGGGGGAGCACCGAGGGCTGATGGGGGGTTGGGGAAACAGTTGGGTGGGGTGGGGGTAACAGCGCGCGGGGGGATGGGGCAATAGTGGCGGGGGATCAACAGTGGAGGGGTCTTCAACCTCTTAGAACCGCCATCCACACCATAAGTATAAGTCTCCAAAACAAGTTGAGCTGAAACGGAGCTGAAAGGCTCTAAGAGCACTTAATGTTGAGTCATTTATGATAAAAACATTTCTACTATAACTCATTGTTAATGAGGATCAGAGATCATGTCATTACGCCACATAACAGCAGGTGAGGTGCGGTATCAAAGAGAAAGAGAGAGAGAGAGAGAGAGAGAGAGAGAGGGGGGGGGGAGATAGAGATAAAACGAAAATGAGAAAGAGGAAAGAAAACCTAACCGACCTACAGAAAGAGATAGGAATATTTTTCATGATGGAATTCGACTCTGCAACTTCCAGTGTTCTAGCCTTGTTAGTAAAAAATCATTAGAAAAAACTGATAAAGGCAAAATATAAAAAAAGTTTTCAACTTCGCAGTAAAAAATGTTCAAAACCATTTTTTGTCTCAAAAGTTCTGTCAAGAAATCCATCTCCGAGACCTAAAATGTAATGGTCGTTAAAAAATATTGAAAACAATTACAAATTTTATAAAAATCTTGCTAAAATTCAAGATACTAAAATCTTAAGCACCATTCCATTGTATCAAGAGACTATCCAGAATCCCTGTTTCAAGCGCGAAATAGTTTCACTGGCTCAGATCCAAGAATTAGTAGCACTAGAGTCATTAAAACTATTGATCACCATCCCATTAACTCAAAATTGCAAATGTTTTAAAAAATTGCTTAAAATTCGTGATATTAAAATCTTGAAAACCCATTCCCCTTCGTCTACAAACTATGCAGTAACATATTATGAAACCCTAGAGGAAGTTCTGTGGTTCTTGAGGCTGGAGAAACCTAAAAGATGACAGAATTTCAGAACTTGAAAAAATACAAGTTTTATAAACAAGACTGCTAAAACTTGTGATATTAAAAAAATGAAAAATAATCCATACACAATTTTTCCAGTAAATTAATTAGCCCCAACGGAGGTGTTCTGACCCTTGAGGCTCAAAAAACCTGAAAATGACAATAAATGTCAAAAAATTCAGAAGGCAAAAATTTTCAAAAAAGTGCTAAAATTCGTGATGTTGAAATCTTTCAAGACATTCCATTACATCTAGAAACTACGCAGTAACCTATTATTAAAACCTGGTGGAGGTTACTTGACACCTAGGGCTAATAAAATTTAAAAAGACGTCCAAAAATAGCTCAAAAAATTGAAAAATAGTAAAAATTTGGGGGTTTTTAGCGAGCGGTTGTTCTTCAGTAGCCAGAAATGGAGGGGGGGGGGGGGGGGGGGGGGGGTGGGGGTGCATCGAGGGCTGATGGGGGGTTGGGAAACAGTTGGGTGGGGTGGGGGTAACAGCGCGCGGGGGGATGGGGCAATAGTGGCGGGGGATCAACAGTGGAGGGGTCTTCAACCTCTTAGAACCGCCATCCACACCATAAGTATAAGTCTCCAAAACAAGTTGAGCTGAAACGGAGCTGAAAGGCTCTAAGAGCACTTAATGTCCGCTGGGCGCTACCTGTTTATCCCGTTTTTGAGGACGACAAGTCAAAAGCGTCAGACAAAAATCGCATAAAAAAGACCAACAGGACTAATACAATTGCTACAAACTTCGTTTGAGAGTAATTAAAAATTAAAAATCAATGTCAAAATGCCGCATGTGAACAAAAAACTACCAGAGAGATAGCGAATTTTTTTCGAACACCGTTTTCTCATGTGTGAACAGATCTTTAAAAAAAACAGCGTCCCAATACAATTCAAATTCTTTGAATTGTTAAAACCAAGAGCACCGCAATATAGCTCCGCTCAGCTTACAGCTTCGCAGCTATAAAATACTTCAAAATGACTGTTCATTTTTTGTTAAAAATTACTAATTATCAACGTACAGATTGAACAACTCTAGTGCCAGTCGACTTCGACAACACAAGCTGTCGGCCTGCAACCTCTTGCAATTGATTAGCGGCTAAATTGCCTCCTCGAAGTATCCCACCACTCGCGGGTTTGGGGTTGAGAGCGTGAGGAATTGTGGGGTGCACTAGAGTCGACGTCAAGTCAAAATTGGTCGAAGTCACAATCGGTGTTGAATTCTGATTTAGAAGCAGTCTCTGGTCCCCACTGAGGGTCCACGTGTTACTTTCAGGAGTTGCATTGCTCTGCTGTGATCCGGGCCAACTTGCCTGCAAGCCATTAGAGAAGCTAGATTTGCTTGGCACTCCTTTCCCACCCATTTGAGAAGGAAGCGTTCCTTTGAATGAACTGCTCAATGGGGATGTATTTGAAGGGTTTCGATTTGAATTGAACCCTAAACACACAGAAAACCCAATATACAGACTGCTCGGTCATTTGAACCACTCTGATCAAAATTTATTGATTATCAGCAATGATTAAGTCAAATTGAGAACTATCAATGTCGTATTGAGGAAAAAAGAAATATTTAGAGCTTAGAAACAGGAATGCCATCTACTTGATTAGTTATCGCTATAATAGCCCTTTAGTGGACATAACACCCTGGCAAAAAAAATGCAACATTTAAACTAGCAAGCAAACTGACAGAAAACTGGCGTGCTTGGCTTCTTTAGCATATATTGGTGGGTAGCAGCAAATACAGCTGCCAGAAATACAAAGCTTTGTAGCCTCAAAATACTGATGAAAAGAATGAGAACCTAAAAAATTTAAAATTACTTTTTCTACCACCTAATAATGTATAATTGACTTAGACTTAATTACTGTAAAGCTAACCTCGAATTAACTTTAATTAAGATTAACTCTAATTGAATTAACTCTAATTAAGATATTCTCAATTAACCTCACTCCTCCGATTAAAGAACACAAAATTAAGTTGACTAAGGGTAAACGTCATTTGAAAAGTGAGTAAATGACGCGTGACAAAAAACCATCCACGCAACTAAACTCGCTCAAGTAGAAGTTAGAAAAGTCATCATCACGCTCGCATTTCGGTCAAAAAATTGTATCAATGCACGAACAAAAGCTGATTGGAACTCAGCGTAACGCTATTTTGTCATGAAAAATATTTGCCACGAAATAAAAAAAAACAAAGCGGGACAGGTACTAAAATACACTCACACGAACATTAGAGAAGCACTAACACGAGCCGCAGACAAATAGACCACTACGAGATTTTTTTTGAAAAAGAAAAGAATTTGCGAATAAAATCTAATGTCAGCATTTCTATTGTAGATACTTTAGATGTTATGGTACTGAAAATCTGTACTATAAAAATGAAATACCAAAAATTATAATTCGAAAGATTGGCCGAAGATTGAACGCTTAAAGATTCAAAAAAAAAATAATTTTTCGTTAAAATATCAAAAAATTGATGCATAATTTGAATTATGAAACAAATTTTTATTGATATTCAAGCACTTGGTGTACCAAATTAATTCATTTATCAATAAAACAAAATTGAAATCCCTTGCGATGCACCAATCGAAATTCAACATAAACCGCCAAAATCGATTTGATAAAAACAGTTTTAAAAAACGAAATCAACTTGCCTAAAAAAGTAAGCAATGGATCGCATGAGTTGATCATGTCACCACAAAAGATACAGCGCATTAAAAAATCCGGATGAAAACTGACTTTAAAAAATCCGGATGAAAAAAAAATTGAAAAAAAAAAATGGAACATGAGCCAATTTTGCCCTGCAAACGTGTTACTGGGCCTTCAAAAATACTACGTAACTGCAGAGGGCTAGATATTGCAGCTACGAAAAATTTTCATTCAAAACAAAGCATGAACAGAAAGCTACTCGCGGGCCAAAAGTTAGTTCACGGCAAATTTAATCCCATTCGCTTTTAAGTCAGAACGTCGCTTGAGCACACAGTACTTCCGAGAGAAAACCTTCACAAACTCAAATTCATTTTCGATTTTTAAAACATAACCAATGGACTGCCAACAAATCAAATGAGACAAGAAAACAACGAACTAAACAAATATTAAACTGACTAAGATTTTATGAAAACACGGCATTTGCAAGTCAAAAAACCTCCAAACATAACAGACTAACGTCGGTCGAATTGCTCTCAAACAACCGGCGAGCGGTTGGCTTTGTCAGTAGCTAGCCACGGTATATTGAGGTGAGCGCAGCGGGTGGGGGTGAACCGGGGGGCTGATAGGGGTGGGGGGCAACAGTGGGGGGGGGGGGCAACGGTGGAAGGGCGGTTTTTGGCTGAGGGCTCCTTAGGCCCTTAGCGATGTGCAGGCGTCGGGAATGGGGCTTGAAGTGAGAGGGCTGATGTGGTCAGTAGCGTTTCTTGTGTTGGAGTAGTGGTTTGTCAACCTCTAAGAACCGCCCTTCACACCATAAGTATAAGTCTCCAAAACAGTTTCTGTGATCCGCATACTTGGAGACTACTGAGCTGAAAGGCTCGAAGGGCACTTCATTCCCGCTGGGCGCTACCTGTTTATCCCGTTTCGGAGAATGAAAAGTCCAATTGGTCAGACAAAATATCGGTCAAGCGAAAAAACGCATAAAAAAAGAGACAGGACTAATATAAATGCTACAAACTTCGTTTGAAGGCAATTAATTAGCAATAAACTTCAAAAAGATTGATTATTTCCGCTTAGAAAGCCGCTTGGACCTGTCCAACAAGACTGTGATGAGAAATCAAAAAGAGAAAATACAGAACATAACCGATGAACGTCGCGAATTGCTCTCAAACGACCGGCGAGCGGTTCGCTTTGTCAGTAGCTAGCCAAGGTTTAGAGAGGCTAGCTTTAGCTTAATTGAAAAAGTGTGAAGTGAGCTCAGCTGGGGGGGAGGGTTGACCGGTGGGGGCTGATGGGGGTGGTGTCAACAGTACGAGGCGGCGGCAACGGCGGGAGAGGGTCTTTGGCTATACGGGGCCCTTACGACCTGAAAGATTTGCAGTGGTTGGGATTGGTGTGTGTGTGTGTGTGTGTGTGTGTGTGTGTGTGGTGGGGGGGGGGGGGGGGGGTGAAGTGAGGGGGGATTGAAAATTGCATAAAAAAGACCAACAGGATTACTATAATTACTACAAATTTCGTTTGAGAGCAATTAAAAAAAACCACATGATGCAACCGATATTATATTAGCAACAAGCTTTACTTCAGAGCAATAGAGCTCAATCAAAAATGAAGAACGAAAGCGTGAAAAAGTCACTTGAGAAGTCAAAGACTTTTCTAGAAGAAACGCGCAAAATTGTCAAGCGAAAAATTTGCATAAAAAAAGACACACACACGTTTACAAAAATTGCTATGAACTGCGTTCAAGAGCAATGAAAAACGAATAATTTGGTTTAATATCAATTTCGCATATGACTTTAAAAGCACTTTAAAAAAACTCACGCCCTTAAACTACTCGCTTTTCACTCCCATTACAAATTTAGTGTGAAAGAGTGAAATCATTAATCTAAGGAAGACTTCTCATTGAAATTAAAAGGTCAAAATTTTTGTGAACACATCTTTTAAGACAGTCCACCAATATAATCCAGCTCCTTTGAAATGTAAAAATATTAGCGCCGCAATAATAGCCGGCTGACAGGATGAGGGCAGCTATTAATGGCTCCACTCAGCTATCGGCGATTAAAAACAACTTTCTATATTCAAGTTTTCTCAATTTCAAACAGCTGAAGCAGAGGAGGCAATGGCAGAGGAAGCATAGAAGTATCTGGGCCAATTGTGTCAAGCTTTTTGAAAAAGACCTATAGTTTAAAAAATATATTTTTGTCAGCGATTAAGGACAGGGGAAATGAGCCAGATACGTGAACGGGAAAAATATCACTTGAAGTCTTTCATAAGTCAGCATTATAACACGCATAATTTAAATTTCAATCTAACTTTACAATAGATCGTTTGCTACTAAAAACATACCCGGCAGACTGCCGGAAAATAGCCGCCGTTGATACCCATAACTCTATTGGGATTGAAAGAAAAGAAAATATCAACAAAAATTGATTTTTGTATAAAAACATTTTTAAGTGCGATTTATTTTGATGTCATTTCGTAATTGAACATACTCCTGTCTCTCAGTGAGAGGCTACAGGGTCTAGTATATATACCAATAAGCATTATAGATAGTAACTAAAACTTATGAGAACAAAGTTCAAGTACCGGGAATCTATAAATGGGCTTTATGGGTTTATCCCGTTTCTATTTCTGACTTTGATTTTTTTTATACTGACTCTCTTCATTTTGAATTGCATCGCTGAGCAGCTGCTGTTTAAAAGGACTTTGAGCAGAATGACAGAAGAGTGAAACCAGCCTAGAGAAGTCAAAATTATTTCACGCAAAATGTTGAAAAAGAGGCAAAATGCGTAAAGCGAAAAAAAGTTCGACGAAGTAAAAAAAAATATAGCAGGACAAGTCCTGAAATACAATTCAAAGAATTGAATGAAAAACTCAGACGTACTTTACCTGACCAGCAAATCAATTGAACATTGCCAGCCAGAACACAAAGAAAATCATCTCAAAAAATTGAGAAACTTAAAGAATCAAAACTAAACAAAAATATATTCATTGCTAAAACTCTTGAAGCTTTTAAACCTAAGGCAATATTTTTTCCCTTTAAAGTTACCTATTTCTAAAAAATGTTCAAAACCAATTTTTGTTTCTGAAATCGGTGCACTATTACATCTGCAAGAGCTGAAAAATATTCGTTGGCCCTTGAAGATCGATTAACTCGAAAACAAACAAAAAATTTAGAAAAAGAAATCAATTGCAAATTATAAGGAAATGTTGCTGAAAATCGTGCAATAAATAACTTCAGAATCATTCCCGTGACTCCAGAGGCTATCCAGTAACCCAATTCCAAGCTCTAAAGAACTCATTAGCTCATAGATCGATAGTCGATAATTTTTAAGAAATTTCAAACTTATAGAAATTCGAACTTATAGAAAAACTTATGGAAATTACAAAAAATAGAAATTCGTTCTATTAAAATGTTGAAAGCCACTCAATTGCTCCCTAGCAGCTATTTGATAACATACTACCAAGCCCCAGATGAGGTTACCTGGCTACTGAGGCAAGAAAAAAATTAAAAAAATACAAGTAATTTGAAAAAAAAAATTTGAAAAAAATTGCAAACTTTATCAAAAAACTTCTAAGAGTCGAAAAGGTTAATATGTTGCAAACAAATCTATTGAACTAAAAACCATGCAGTAAATTTTTATCAGAACGTGGAATACGTTTTCTCGCACTTGAGAATGGACGAAAAGCAAAAACTGAAAAAAACTTTAGGAAGCATTAAAAAAAATTGCAGATTTTATCAAAAAATGCTAACATTCAAGACATTAAAAAGTTAAAAACCATTCCATTGTTACTAGAAACTATGCAGTGCCCTACTAAAAAACTTCAAAGGAGATTGCCTGGTCACTGAAGCTGGAAAAACTGAAAAAATGACGAAATTTTTCAAAAACCTGAAAATCTTGTCAAAAAAAATGCTAAAATTTGTGATATTGAAAAGTTGAAACCTATTTTCTGGCAACAAAAAAATTTTCAGTAATTTGCTATCCAACCCCTGATGAGGTTTTCTGGTCCCCTGGACTCAAACAACTTCATTAATGACAAGGTCAAAAAATACTAAAAGAATTGCAAGTTTTGTCAAAAAATGCTAAAATTCATGATGGCAGAAAGTTGAAAACCATTCCATTACCGCTAGAAACTATGCAGTAATCTATCATCCAACCCTTTTTCAAACCCTAGAGGAGGTTTCTTGACACCTATGGCTGAAAAAAAACTCAAAAAATGACAGAAATTTTCAAAAAAAAAACCTGAAAAAAATTGCCAAAATTAGTATCATTCTGCGTGTTTGTGTATGTAGTAGCAAAACATATAGCTCATAAAATTGTCTCGCAGAGGGCCTTCAACAACTTTTAAAAACTTCAACCTAAGACTAATCAAAACAAAAAATCACAAAAAACATGAAAAATTGCACCATTTTGAGTCCAAAAACTCCTAAAAATGACCTTTTAACCTCAAATTCAGGCCATCCCAGCAGCTGCACTACTATAAGCACTTGAAGGACTACTAAAGTCCACTCTGGGCCTCTAATGAAACTAAATGCCCGCTGGGCTTGACCTGTTTATCACGTTTTGAAAAATCAAAGTCATTGAAAAATGTGTGAACACATCTTAAAAACATAGTCGGAAGAATTCCGGAAACGACTCGAATGAGAAAATTGCCCGTACTTATGACTAATGAACTACAACAACTATTGTGAACCCTGAATCTCAACAACTACCATAAAAATGTGAGGAAGAATAGAAACGGCATTCAAAAACCAGAAACAAATTGTAATAAAAAAAATAGAAAAACTTAATGACTTTTTTTAATAGTACAAGGATTTATAAAGCCGAATAAAGTTCCTTTGCAATCAGAGCAATGAACAACTCGCAAAACAATGGTCAAGTCATCATAGGCTAGGAAACTTGTCTAAGATTAAAAAGAAAAACTGTAAAAAAGTATGAAAAAAGGTTAAAAATTTCTCAATTTTTCTGTCAATTTTCCTAAGAAAAAATGATTTATACCGAGAAAACTTTAGCCAATTGTTATCTGAATATTCTTTGAGTAACAATCTTCTATTCAAATCCCACTTAAAGCATTAAAACAAAAAAAACAGGCACAAAAATCATTAAATTTCGTCTAAAAATCGGCAAAACTGGTCAAAAACCTCCAAATTATCATTAAACTCAAATTAACAACTTGAAACCTTCAGTTCTTATCGAAACAAGCCTAAAACTAATACAATATCATAATCAAACCTCATATCCATCAAAAGTTGTAAAAAACTGCTTTTAAAAGCCTCACGTGAACAAAAAAAATTTTGCTGGCTTAGAAAATTTTTTCACACATCAATTTCTCGCTCTCTCAAAAACAGCGCTATGAACAAAAACCACACTCTTTTCGCTCCATTCTTCACTTTTGTACAGCACCAAAATCATTCTAAATTTTTTCACGCGTTTCATTTCCGGCTTCAAAAATCACTCCAATAAAGTTGATTTAAAAAAAAAGGACTTCTCCAATACTCCTCTTCGAGTCGTAATAAAAAACACAGCGCACCAATACAATTCAAATTCTTTGAATTGTAAAAAATAGGAGCACTATAATAGCCGGCTGAGAAGATGAGGGCGGCTATTAATTATATATATAATTAGCTCGCTAACTTGAGCTCGCTTACATTTAACTAAACGAAATCCATTTAGACTACTCAGAAAAATCAAGCGTCACAGTATCTACGAAACAATTCTTAAAAACACAAAGCCTCTTCCAGTTGATTAATACCCAGCTCACAATACGAGGAAAATTATAATACAGCCCCAGTTTTGAATTGGGACACTCAGCGCCCTGTAATAGAGGACATTATATGCACTCATGCTTTCGTTTCAGATGTTTGCTAATAGAATTACTAACTTGACGTGTCAAACTCTGGCTCAGAATCATCCTCTTCATCTTCCTCCGAATTCTGACTGCCGTGCTTACAGTAAACAGCAGAAGCGACGCTCGCAGAATTCTGTGGTACTCCAGAACTTGAGCGAATTATGACAGAAGACACTGGTGAACGCCTCTGGACTTCAGCTGTTGACGAAATTTGCTGAGAATCACCAGATATTTGCATTCTATATGTTACTGGGGCATTATGCGTACTAATTGGGGTTGTCTGCATCGGGGAAACGTTTGATATGGAGCCTAGAGGTCTGACAATAGTACTGTTCGCCGATGAGAAGTTGCCAATCCTTGGTCGTTTTGCTTTACTTTGCAACTCGACTTGTCTCTGGTTCACAACATGTGGACTCGGGGGTTTCTGTATCACTGTCGAGGTAGTAACTTTGTCCAGGACTGCACTCACTCTCTTGTTGGTTTGAATGCCTTCACCCGCAGCAGGCTTGCTAATCTTGATCTGATTAGCAGTCGATGCGTTTTTGGCTACTTCATCTGCTGTCGAAATCAAATTTGTATCATTTCGCATTTCGGCGCTGAGTGGCGAATTTAGATGAGGTGATTTTGCGGACGGAATTAAATCGCCCATCAAACCTTTCTTGATTTTAATTTGTGACTGAGGCAATGGAACAGGATTAGGCATAGAAAAGCCCAATTTTTCAGCCAAACTATTTCCACGATGTAAGGAAACCGTAGCTCCACTTGCAAGAGTTAAGTAGTTTCGTTTCTCTTTCATCGTCCGTGACTCAATTAATTTTAAGGCTGTGGGTAAGTCTTGTCCACTGCTGAGAGTAGCAGATAAATCACATGCTTTAAGAGTCGCTCCAATTTCGCGATCACGCAAGGCAGCTTCAGCGGGTTGAAGTTCATCACTACTTCCTTGTTTGACCAACGATGAAATAGGCGCCTCTGACCTCGAAGTAAGTTTTCCCCTAATTTGGTCCGCAATAAGACGGGCCTGAAAAAGCTAAGAACTAGAAAACGGTTCCTTCAAATAAACCTAACTACATGGAAACTGAAAATATTCACCCCGTCCCCGGAAAACAAGCATTGATACACAATTAAATTCATGACGGAGCACTTCCAATTGCTCTGTTAAAAAGCAAATTTTCCCTAATAAATTGGTCTGTTTGATAACAGGCTAAAATATTAAGAGGTCTTCAATTTGGGAGAAAATGGCCATTTTAATAATTATTTATTCAATTAGTTTTTCCAAATTATAATTCGACGAGATATTATAATTGCTGGAAAGCCGTCATTCAATTACATAAATTTAAGAATAAGAATTAATTCATTTCTTTCCATAGTTAGCCACCATGAAAGAAAAAGGACAACGAAAAATTTGACAAATATAAAGTAGAATATGAGAGCATACCGTTCTCTTATATAAATGATTTTGAGTACAATAACAAGACTGTCGGGGCCATGAATATGAGAATTTCAGTTACTGATCCGACCTCACTTAGTGGGGGGACTCTATGTTCAACTGTTTTTTCAATTACGTCCGATCGATATATTTGACGTAGAAACACATGAAAGGTATCCTTAGAAAGCCTACTTTTAAAAAAGAATGTACAGGAATGAAGTTTTTGCTGTACTTTATTAGAAAGCAAGTGTTAGTACAAATCTAAAACTCAATCAAATGATAGCTAAATTTTTAAAAATCGTTTTACACTTCCTTTTTCTATTTATCATAAAATCGTGAAATTTGGAGTTTTGCGGGCATTTGTTGTCTTTTGCCCTCCTGTCCTCTAGTCTGATTATTGACAGATCCCCTTGACATTCTGATTGGGCCTAAGTTACTCTATACAAGTTTTCAAATAACAGCCAATAGTTATTATGGCCTTCACAAATGAAATTTTAGCAATTTCTTTTGGTTTTGCCCCCACTTTTTGCTCTGTTTGTCGCCTCATCTCTAAGCTTTTTAATGTCAGGTCCAAATCACTTCTTCTAAGGCGCAAAAAAACAGTTGCTAAGTTCATGTGCGATAAGAAATTGTTTTTGTCGAAAAAATTTTGATAGATTTGTGAATTTTCGCGCTATTTTGTTGTCCTTTTTGTCGTCTTTTAACTTACTCTCATTAATAACAGGTCCCATATACGTTTTGAAATAAAAAAACTGGCTATTCAGATTCAGTGTTGACTTAATGGTATTTTTGACAATGCAAATGATTGTATCAAAAAAATACTGCGAAAATAACAGTAACAATACTGAAAAAAGTACGAAAACTAACAAACAGTCTAATCAACCCACTAAGGAAAATAAAATTAGTTCTCTTACTTGTGTCACATTGCAGCGTGTGCTGTTCACCTAGACAATCGTTTTTCTTCAAAAATTCTTCAAAGTTTTTTTTACTTGCTTTGTTCTTATTCACATGTTGCAATGTTATTTTTCTTGCTAAGTGCCGCTATGAAACAATTTTAGCTGGTCGGAGCAATTTGGGTTGTTTCTCTAAATTTTTAAAGCATTGATAAATTCCATGTCCTATTTATCTTTTTCGTTACTTTGGGTATCATTGGTTCAAATTAGTATATGCTTTCCGCGGACATTCAGAGTTAATTTTTATTCAACACACAATTGGTTGTGGTGAACTAATCACCAATATTCTTTGAAGATAGTTTTTCATTTTTTCACTTCACTTTGAGTATTTTCGGTATCTTGAGTCAAGTGCGTCGTTGCCTATCAATAGGTGTTTCTTTGTAGACAGTTCAATAGTTTATTTACATGATTGGTGGATTTTAATTCATACTTGTTCTATTTTGTATAAAAACCAAAAGAATTTTGACTGAATTGTGGCACCGTCGTTTTTGTAAGGCATCTTCACATTGCTTCACAAAGATTGATGTCAACAGAAGTCAAATTACAGTGGTGACGTTAGATAGTCCAGAGTTGATAGTCAAGAAGAGCAAAAAAACAGTATTTCAAAGTTGAATTTTTCAGCCGGATGTCAAAGGTCAATGGAAAGCTAATCCTTTATGAGTTTTAATGTAAATTATTAATGAATTGTGAGTTTTGCCTTGATTAGTCAAATCATATGGTTGTCCTACAGCTCCTTATTATTACAGGTTCTATTGTTTTTCTAGCAAAACGTAAAGATAGCCATTCATTTAGTGACAGAGTTTCTATTTTGGTTTTATCTGAATGTACTGATAGTTTTTTTTTAGTTTTATCTGAATGAAGCCTCATGAAATTTTAGTGAAATTGTCATTGTTTCTCGTTCTTTCCTTTTCCCAACATTATCACTAGGTATTACAAAAAATGAGTTTCGTATTTTTTCCTGTCAAGTAGCGGTCTCAATGACAGTTCTCCGGCTCTCCATTCAGTCAATTGATTTGATATCTAATGGTGTTAACAACTTTGCAGCTTAGAGATGATTGGAGTCCCAGTTATTTAATAATCTATTTCTTGAGCTGTAATTCAGTCTCATTTGGGAAATGTCTGCGGAGCCCTCTAAGGAGGAGTAAATGATCTAAACGTTCTTGGTTTATTTCATATTTAGCAAGTTCAACAAGTCACTTGTTTACACAAAGAATAATTGATTTTTGAGATCCATCAATCTGTTGTACTGTTTCTTTTCTTAGTCTCAGTAAAATTACGTTTGAACTTTTAGGCTACGATCCATCTAATTGGTAGCCAACATGCAGTATTCTGAAAGCTTCTGTTGCATAGAAAGTCTCAGCCATCTCTAAACATTGAAAAAATGAGAAAAAGATGGTTTTAAAATCTATTCATTGTTTATCTTTGTGTATTTTGTTTAACGATTTGTCCAATATCAAAAAATTTTCTTCTAATGAGGGTGGTAGCGAGACCATTAGTTTTATCGATGATTAGAACTCTGTTTCAGGACATGCCCAGTTAAGTTTTTTCACACGTTCTCTTGCCTTGCTATTTTAGGTCCTTCACATGACGCGTTAAGAAGTGTGAGACTTGCTCAATTATTGCACTCGAAAATGGGGTATTTCTTCAGTTTAAAAAATTTAATGAGATATTGCAATCCGAACGTTTCCTATCTCGGCTTTATTTGGTACAAATTAAGCCATGAAATACGATTCACGGGGTCGCGACATTGTGTGCAAACGCACAATACCGAGCCTCCTTGTTTCCATTATTAGAAAAAATTATAGCGATCATTTCTTTTCATTTTTCGAACCCAGAACATCATTGAAATTTTGAAAGTAGAAAAACAAATCTAATTTTCTTCTTTTCGAATTGAATTCACAAAAACATAAAACGACTAAGGTCGGAAGATGATTTGCTCTCGAACGAAAGGCGGCGGAAAATTATTCGGCCATTGGGTCATCAGACACAGTTTTCATTTGCTGCAACCAATTTTTATTACTACAGCTCCTTGTTATTACAGGTTCTATTGTTTTTCTAGCAAAACGTAAAGATAGCCATTCATTTAGCGACAGAGTTTCTATTTTGGTTTTATCTGAATGTACTGATAGTTTTTTTTTAGTTTTATCTGAATGAAGCCTCATGAAATTTTAGTGAAATTGTCATTGTTTCTCGTTCTTTCCTTTTCCCAACATTATCACTAGGTATTACAAAAAATGAGTTTCGTATTTTTTCCTGTCAAGTAGCGGTCTCAATGACAGTTCTCCGGCTCTCCATTCAGTCAATTGATTTGATATCTAATGGTGTTAACAACTTTGCAGCTTAGAGATGATTGGAGTCCCAGTTATTTAATAATCTATTTCTTGAGCTGTAATTCAGTCTCATTTGGGAAATGTCTGCGGAGCCCTCTAAGGAGGAGTAAATGATCTAAACCTTCTTGGTTTATTTCATATTTAGCAAGTTCAACAAGTCACTTGTTTACACAAAGAATAATTGATTTTTGAGATCCATCAATCTGTTGTACTGTTTCTTTTCTTAGTCTCAGTAAAATTACGTTTGAACTTTTAGGCTACAATCCATCTAATTGGTAGCCAACATGCAGTATTCTGAAAGCTTCTGTTGCATAGAAAGTCTCAGCCATCTCTAAACATTGAAAAAATGAGAAAAAGATGGTTTTAAAATCTATTCATTGTTTATCTTTGTGTATTTTGTTTAACGATTTGTCCAATATCAAAAAATTTTCTTCTAATGAGGGTGGTAGCGAGACCATTAGTTTTATCGATGATTAGAACTCTGTTTCAGGACATGCCCAGTTAAGTTTTTTCAAACGTTCTCTTGCCTTGCTATTTTAAGTCCTTCACATGACGCGTTAAGAAGTGTGAGACTTGCTCAATTATTGCACTCGAAAATGGGGTATTTCTTCAGTTTAAAAAATTTAATGAGATATTGCAATCCGAACGTTTCCTATCTCGGCTTTATTTGGTACAAATTAAGCCATGAAATACGATTAACGGGGTCGCGACATTGTGTGCAAACGCACAATACCGAGCCTCCTTGTTTCCATTAATAGAAAAAATTATAGCGACCATTTCTTTTCATTTTTCAAACCCAGAACATCATTGAAATTTTGAAAGTAGAAAAACAAATCTAGTTTTCTTCTTTTCGAATTGAATTCACAAAAACATAAAACGACTAAGGTCGGAAGATTTGCTCTCGAACGAAAGGCGGCGGAAAATTATTCGGCCATTGGGTCATCAGACACACTTTTCATTTGCTGCAACCAATTTTTATTAGCAACAAGCTTTACTTCTTAGTGAGAGCAATAGAGATCACTCAAAATGAAGCACGAAAGCGTGAAAAAGTCACTTGAGAAGTCAAAGAATGTTCTAGAAGAAAAGCGCAAAGTGGTGAAGCAAAAAAATTGCATAAAAAAAGACTAACAGGTTTACAATAATTGCTATGAACTTCATTCAAGAGCAATTAAACACTATCTACTATAAACGTTATAGACATTCCTCGCATAAACTATATCTATTATTCAATCAGCAATGCCAAAGATGACAGAATTGTCCTTTTTCAGTTCCGTTTTCTTCCGATTTTTCCCCTCGAATTGACAAGCAAAATTTTTCATAATCAGTCCATGAAATTTTACAATTGAGATAATATAGATGTTTTAGTCCTCCAGTACATTTCAAATCAAAATTAAAGGTTCCATATTCTTCTAAACATAAATATAACTTCTGAAGTGGCAAATTTTCTTTTTGAATGGCACAAGATTAAATTGCTTTAGCAGATGTTGTTTTAACATTCTTTTAAAATTTATTTGAGATTTCATTTTCCAGATTTCAGGAGGCAGTTCATTCCATTTCAGAATAAGTGTAGAGACCGACTGCTTGATTGCAATGGGAAAAACTGTTCGCTGCAATTTTTTTCACCAAAACATTACCCCAAGAAAAAATATGTACGAAAAGCAGTTTTTGAAAAAAAAATCATTTCTTTACGTCAAAACACTCATTTGAGGGAGCCATTAGCATTACTGTAAGTTAAATGTCAAATTCTGGAAAGCTCTCTTGACCTTTCAAATTTTGCTTATCTTAAGAATTTTTTCTGGGTATGAGATCTCTTCCGTTTCAGTCGACACTTCGGCGAACAATTAACCTGTACATTACAGAGACAAATGTACTATTATAATTCCGTAAAATCTTTGCATAAACAAAAAATTTTAAATTAGGTGTTTAAAAAATATGCAAAAAGATGTGACAGCAGATCCGTAGCTGTTTTTAAGTTCTCGTGCAGCAGTACATCTGTTGATAAGTTTGAATTATGATAGCAAATATCAGAAGGAGCTATGATTGCGTTTGCTCTTAGAAGCTCTAGCAGCACCCCTTTTTGGCATTTTAAAAAATTGTTTCTAAAAGATGAAAAAAAATGTAATAGTTCATTTTTATAAAACGAGGGCAAAAATCTCAATTTTATCAATTTTTGAATTAATAAAACTTTTGTGTTTCATCAATTTTTTTTCCAATTATACCTTATGGGACTTTCACCTCGTCTTTACAGAGCACGGATATAGATTCTTGCTTCCGAGCTAGAGCTAAAGAAAACCTGCCCTGAAATTCGCAATCTATTATCGAAAAATTACGTGAGATTTAAATTTTTTTTCGAATTTTGGGTCTCCCACATAGATCAGATGAAAAACAGTCCTCCCTCCCCTGCCCTCGCAAAGATCAGACAAACACAGCTGCCCCTACCCTGCTTTTGCCTAGATCAGACGCAAAAACATGATATCTTTAGTGTGCTAGCTTTCAATTCTACTGCTATGCTTTTTCTACGATGAATAAGATACAATGAACCAGAAGCAGATGGATTAACTATTAGCAACGCAAGCATTCAAACCTTGGAATTTTCTGGAAGCTTTGGATTCTCTTTTTGCGAAGATCGTTGAATGCGAGGAGCAGCATTGGCACTTCGAGCTGCATGTTGGCGAATTTCTGCCTTTAAGCGTTCGGGTGTAATTTTGTAGAATTTTGCTGCCGTATTCAGGAACTTCATTCCATCGTCACTGAGCTGCTCAGAAGTGGACTGCAAAGACCGCACAATAGCCGTAAATGCCTCAAATTCAGACTGCCTGTGATGACGATTTGTTTGCTCCATTGGTTATTTCAGCTTGAATTGTGTGAAGTAGAAGAAGCCGAATTTTTGGAACAAGCACGTACGGTATTCCTTATTGAATCTGATAGAAGTCATTTTGGATCTGCAAACCAAGAAAGCCTTACAAGTTGTATATGTTGCGTGAAATCTTCAAATTAGAGGGTATAAATTCCCAATACCGATTCTTAGTTCGTTTAGTACGGCAAACAATTATACAGAGGCACTGTAATGAGGCAAAATACAACAGTCGGAATAATTTTAACAATGCTTCGTCAGTTAATACCAACTAAAGACAGTAACAAAATCTTAATTTTAAATTTCCCAGCTGCAAACCTACTTACCTGTTTCATATACCATATATCATAAAATCCAATTTTTTTGCGACCTTCAACCTTGCAACCTACTCCACGGCGCGACTTCTAGATACAAAACCTTTTTTTTACAATCGGGGCATTTTCCATCAGTGTTGTCCGTCTTACCCTCGGTTGGATCAATGCCAATGTTCTTGTCTTTAAGTTTCTCCTGAAAGGCCTTAATCCAAATATTGGCTACCGCTAAGGATGACAACTGCTAAGGATGCACCCATTGTCAGGGTCTTTCCCATTATAGCCCCCCATTATGGTATAATTATAACGTTTGGGGGCTATAGGTTATCTGCCACTAAGCTGGGGGGGGGGCTATGATGGTAAAGATCCCCATTGTCAGTCTATCGCTTTTGAGAATACCACTTATCTTTACACTTAAAATGCTCATATGCAGCATTCAAAATGCACATTTGTGACTGCCAACAGCAATTAGGCTTTAATGATAGGTATCTGGTGCAAACTTTGCTTCATTCTGTAACTTTTTTTTACTTAATTTATTCAATAAAATTGGTTTTTTTTTCGTGTTGAGAGCCCAAGGAATGATTATCAGGAATAGACACCACCGAAAACAACTTCTAAGGGACAAAAGACGCTCTGGAACGATCTTCTAAAAAAAGGAACAAACGAAGCTTCTAAAAAAGCTGCTCTGGAACGATCAGCAACAGAGAAGCCATATTCGATTTGTTCAGTAGCTGTGCACCTTTACAAGAAAAACGTAACTCAGGGGACAATAAGTTGGATTTTAAATCCTTTGATGTAGCTTTAAAATCAGATCTGGATAGAAACCAGTATCCAGCTGAGTGCTCATCCAGTAGCTCAAGGGAGCTTGGATAAAATATTAAAGGTTAAAACAATCCTCCAAAAAAGAACAAACCTCAACACAAACAGAAATCAGATCTTTTCGATCCCCCCCCCCCACAGAAGCACGTGACATTTTATTTTTACATAATGATTTACTATGTAAAGGCACGTGCTCTGTAACTGGGGGCGCATAACGTACAGGGGGCACAAAAGAGAGATCCCAGAATTCTAATCAAAAATCAGCACAAGCCGATGTTTTTTGTTCATCACTTGTTTTCTTTTAAAACATCACTAAAAATTTTTGAAAAGACTAGAAAACCAGCCGATATGTTATCATTAGAATTACAGAGCATCAAGAGAAAACTTCTAAAGTAAGACAACTTCTCGTTGAATGTTGTGCTACAGCGCATAATTCTGAATGGGATATACTCCGCAAGTCTGATAACCTAATGACAATTTAAGCAATTTACAATAATAAGTTGTAATTACGCGCTATTAAACATGCGCGAAAAATACCCGGGCAGAAATTGACAATTAAATACTACTTCAAAGGCAAAATTTGACTTTCCGAAACTAAAATAATTTGTCACATTTTAATTCAAAATTCTGTCTACCCCAAAACCTCATAATTAACAACAGATAGGTTTTTGGACAATGAGTCCTGTTCAGGGAGAAAACAAAACTAGAAAATTCGAAAATTCAGAATTGAAGACCTGAAAGGATTATTTTTTGTTGGGTGTATTAAATGTGAATAAATTGTTGCATAAGTATTTTAAACGGTAAATAATTTTAAAGACGACATTGTCATTTTAACTCATTTTATAGATTTAGATGAATTTCAAAGACAAGTTTAAGCACTTTCTGGATCCTTTTAAACGGTTGTGCATCAATTTTAAGTGAAATTGTCGAGGAACGTAAAGTTCGACATTGCTCGTTTCTACTAGTAAAATTCATTTCTAATTGACAACTCATTTTCTTTGCAGGAATAATCCACTTACTCGGATGTGCAGCTAAAAAATTCACGAACAGAAAACTGTTCAAAAATTGGAAAAGGCTATGTTTGGACCAAGCGAAGTCAGTCAAAATCATTTTTACTTCAAGCGAATAACGATCGCAAACATAAGATATAGCATTAAACAGCTACTTCGGAACAATGCGTATAATAATAAAGAAAAGGGAGGAAAATAATGCAAATTATCAAGAAAACAAAAAATTGAAAATACGGCGGTCCTTAGTAGAGTTGAAGAAACCAGTGATAATACTACCGATACTGACAAAGGAACAGGAAACGGACAACAGTACCACTGTTTGCATTTCTTCCCAAACTGAAGTTCATTTACGTGCAAGAATACACACGAATACGATTTCGAGGTATCAAAGGGTCAGATGGTGAGTATGCAAGTGAGCGGTTCAAGCACGTTTTGATAAAAATGATTGAGTTCTGGATTTCTTAAGAATTTTCAGGTCCATTAACTAACCCTGTTAAATTTTCCAAAGAGCCTCAAACAAAGTAATCTTTGAACGTTAATTTGCCAACTGCAGGGATAAAAAATGTTGAGCAAAAGGTTGAACCAAGATGAACAAATGCCAAGTAAACGAAACGGAAAATTTATTTCATTGTCAACGAAATCCCAGAATGCAGAAAAGGCAAGACTATGAGTTGGTTATGTCGGACACGAAAGCCTATGTGATATATAACCAGCTACTGAAAAAAAATCGGAAAACACTGTTTTTCAGTGTAAAAAAACTTTGCAGTTATACACGCTTCAATTTTGCTATTGAAATTACCATAAACAATTGCAGTGTTTTCTATCTGATCGAAGCAAGACTCACGCCGAAAAAACTCAGATAATGTTTTTTAACTGGTTAGATTATCCGACAAAAAAAGTTAAATGGCACAAAACAACAGCTGTGCTCTATTTTGCTCGGATACAAAGAACGAAAGTGTGACAGTTGAATTCAGAGCTATAATTGGAAAACGGATGATCTGTTTTCTGAACGTTTTTTAACTTCTCAAGCAATGCATGAATGGGTTAACAAAATATTGACCAAGGCAAACCACGTGTTGCAAGGAATCGTTCTATCCTCTCCTTTTTGGTGAGTTAAACTATTTCCCATCAGTTATACATACTCGCAACGCTTAACAAAAGGTACAGGAAAAACCGAAGTCTCTTTTCTGATCAAAAGCCAAGAAAAAATCTTCAAAAAGTTTAGAGAAAGACTAAATCATCTTTAAGGAAATAATTTTCCGAGGCAGTCAAAAGTTGTTGCTGCAGAAATATCTTTTGCCTCATCACAAGAGTAACCTCTTCCCGTCAAAGTGTACTTCACATCAACTGAAAAGTCAGGGATCTTCGCAAAGTGAACTCACAAGATCAACTCCAAAAAAATTGACTGCTCAAGATATTGTTTTTCAGTAAAAATACGAAGAACAAAACAACACTGACGAGGACTATCCAACACAACAGTTGAGGTATGTCAGCGTAACAAAAGAATAAAAAAGAGTGTGCTTTCTAGCCTGGACGTCACAGACATTTGTGACCTAGATATAAGCGGAAACAGAATCAACAAAATTGCCAATGTGCTGTCTAAGTCTCTTGTGCTTTTCCTTCAAACATGCATCAAGAAGACCTGTTATCCCATCCAATGGCAAATTAACGCGGTTAACCATTTATATAGATATAGAAAATGACGATTTTGAGATCACCCTTCATTGTCTCATTAGTTTCCTTACCAATGTATCAAAAGTACTGGAAAGAGTGCTGTTCAATTACCTCTAGCCATATATTTAGCGACGGCAAAAAAATGCTGATATGGTTTCAATGCGAAGAGAAATGCATTGCGGCAGCTTCTGGTCTACCTCAACAAAATATATTAAAAGATGGAACACGCGGGGAAAAACATAATTGTTATCTACTTGCATTTAAGAGAAGAATTTGACATAATCAATCACCAAAAATTTTTGTCAAAAAAAGAAAGTGGGCATTGTAGTAGTAGTAGTTGAGACTTCTGGATTATGCCCAAGTGTAGTCGAGACTTTAGGGCACAGCCAAGGGTTTTAACCCTTCAGTTCATCAGTTCGTTGCCTTGAAATAAAAAATAACAGTTTCAGAGTTTTGCATGAGGGTTGCAGCTACCACAGCTGCACAAAATCCCTTAGCTACATGTACTCAACTCCTTGTACTGTTCCAGGAAGAAGTTTCGGTACAAGTAACTTGGCTAACTTGGCAGTTCGATGGAAGAAATTTTCACTACACTTGTTTCAATTCACCTTAGGGATTTCGAGTTCATTTCGTGCATCTTGTTTTGTTCTTTTACTCTCTTTGAGATTCATTTCGTCAGTGGTAGTGTAGTCATACTTGTTTCTTAACAGATCACGCATAAACTAAACATCATGAAGATCAATGTACATTGATAAGAGTAGTAGACAACTCATTAGTCGTGTTTTATAGTCAACATTTACTCCGAAGAACCACTTTGTGACTAGTCTTTGTATTATTTCCACTTTTCGGAGGCACATGGTGGTCAAATGAGAGACCTGAGAACTATATACTAGAATCGGGACGACGTATCCGGTGTTAGTGTTCAACTTACCTTGCAGCGTGTCATTCTTGCTCATATTTCTTTCGATTTGATACAATGCTCTCAGGGCCTTGATGGTTCTTAAGTCAACGTTGCTCAACCATGTTAAGTCACTGCTCACTAACACATCAATGTCTTTCTGCTCTTTTACGATTGGTAGTCCAACTCCGAGTATCTCAGTTTTCAGATCCCCTTTGAGCAAGAGCAATGAGCTCTTCTTTGCATTCAGTATCATTCTGTTTTGCAAGCACCAGTTAAGTAGTCCGTCACGATTTTTCTCAAGGTCGTTTTGGTTTGTAATTACCACTTTAAAGTCATATGCAAAACTGTAACACGGATGTGTGACACAGTTCGGCAAGTCATTGATAAAAATCAGAAACAGAAGTGGTCCCAACACTGAACCTTGCGGTACACCACTAGAAACTGCTTTTAGGTATGACCGAGCTGTGTTAATCTGTACGAATTGTTGCCTGTTTGTGAGATAGGAGTGAAGTAGCTGAAGAAATATTCCTCCAACACCAAGACGAGCGAGGTTTCCGTAGAGTTCTTCATGATCGACTTTATTGAAGGCCTTAGAGAAATCAAGCTATAGGACTTTCAAATGTTTTTCAGTTTCTGAATCTATCGTTTTGTAAACTTTATATAAGGAGAATCAAGAGTTGAAGTACTGTAGATCGATTTTTTCTGAACCCAAATTGACTGGAGTGGAGATTATCTTTTACAAAGAGATAGAGTGTACCAAAGATTATTTTTTCAAAGACTTTTGAGATAGAACACAATAAGCTGATGGGACGGTAACATGAGACGTCAATTTTATCACCATCTTTGAAGACGGGGGTCACCTTGCTAATCTTCCATTCATCTGGATAGGTGCCTTTGTTGCAACATGTCTGAAAGACAAGCTTCAGAGAGCTTGATAGACATTTGGCGCAGTTTGTCAGAATCAAGTTCCCAATTGCGTCATGGCCTCTGACTTTGTTTTTTAGACTGCTCAAAACAGTTTCAATTGAGGTCTTCGATATTTTGAGAGTATTTAGTTCAGTCTTCGGGAAGCAATTTTCGGTCGTGGAGTGCGCTTCATTAAACACACTCCCAAAGTAATTATTGTAAAGCTCAGACCTACCCTGGTCTGTTTCAACCGATTGGTCTCCGCTTACTACTCGAGTCGGGATGAGAAGATTTTTTCTGATACTTGCCAAGTACTTTTGTATGTGACTGAAGCACCTGGTCTGGAGTATCTTTGCTTAAAAGTTTTTCAAGTCATTATCTGCTGACATTTTAATTTCTTTTTCAAACGATTTGGTTTTGAGAAGTTGGCTCAGATCTGGAGTTACAAGTTTTATTTTCAATGAATTGAGCTTCTTTATTTTATGAGATGTCTCCTTAGAGATCCAAGGTTTGAGAGAAGCACTGTGTTTTGTCGCACGTGGAACCAGTCTCTCATTTTTTGCCTTAATCCGGTTATACTACTGATAAAAGAGACAGTTTACATTGCTGTAACAGTACGGTGAAAAAAGCGTAGGCAAAATATCTTCGTTGAATTTAACCCATTCAATTTTGTTGAAGGCTAGTGATATTCCTGAAAGTTCTTTTTGCAGTTGTCTATGAGCCTCTAAATTTGCCCCAAATGCCCCATGATTTGATATGCCTTGGTTAGCCTTGCGTCAACATAGCTTTTGAGAAAAAGTTCCAGATGGTTGGTCAAGATCACGTCTTACTTACTATCCAGTGGGTGGAGAAAGTTAAAAAAGCAGTTTCCCGATATTTTGTCCAACAAATATTGTTCGGAAGTGTTAATACTAGTTTGGTTAGCCCAGTCGCAACCCTAAAGGTTCAAATCACCAGCTATGATCTTTCCTTGTGCGCCAATGGTTTTTTCATTTACCATTAACTCACTCATTAAAACAAAGAAGTCATCAACTTCCCAGCGGTATGGACTGCCGGTGGGAGGGTTGTAGATACAGCAAATTTGCAAAACAATTCCCGATAAGTTAATGGACACCGTGAGATGTATCTATACCGTGGATATAGTCATCGTGAGCGACATTAATCTTACAACGAGAGTAGTTGAGCTCATCCTTTACAGCGATGAGAACTCCCCCAAGTTTTGTTTTGGCAACGCTGTGGATATCAGCCCTGTGCAATTCAAATTCCTTCAGGAAAAGAACTTCATCAGGAACGTTTGAGGTGAGCCACGTTTCTGTAAGACAAAGAATATCATAATTAAAGGAAGTGAGAACGTTTGAAAGAGCCATTCGTCTTTCAATATCAAGAACACTTAAAAATAAACAAGAGTAGAGAAATTAAACTTTTATCGGAGTTCTCAGAAACTGACTTTAGTCAAGCATCTATTTGATAGACGCACCATTCATTTTCTATGCTCTCCTGGAGAGTGAGGTTTCGCACTCGTAGTTCCTTTCTGTTTCGCCCTTGGGTGATGAGTTCTCATCTGAGCTTGAGCACATCGTGTTCTTTCATGAGATCTTCTCTTATCAGTTCAGAGCCGATGTAAATCGGACTTTTTCCCTCCGTGTAGGTGAGAAGTTTGTAGGCTGATTTCAAGATTTCAGATTTGTCTAGCTCATTATCCTTGTCGATTATGATGGTTCTTGCAGGCGTACTTTACGGGGTTGAGTTTACTTGGCTTTCTTTCCTGCCGCTGTTTCGTTTCTTTATCCCACTCTCAGAAGCTTTGTAATCCTTCCATTTACCTGCAAATGATCAAGAATTGATTGCACAGCTTGCCTATCCTGCAAAATTTGGTCGGCTGCCGTGCCTTGAGGCTCTGAAATATCCTTTATACCTATGCCCAGATTTTTTTTCAGATGTATCCATACGTTTTCCCGGATTGTTCTGGCCGGTGGCCGCTGCATAAGTCTTTGTTTCTTTCAGCTTCGTGACTTCTTGTTGCATTTCTTCAATAGCCACAAACGATTTCGAGAGCTGTGAGGTGAACTTATCAGGTTTTTCACTAACGTTTCGCATTTCCTTGCTGGTTTTCTTATGCTTCATTTCATCTGTTCCAATCTTGTCAGCTTGGTTGTCATTGACGCATTCATTGCAGACATGCAGTATGTTTGCGGTGACATTTTCTTCGATCAAATCTATCAAGGCTTTCACAGTTTTTGCACTGAAGCTTGTCAAGTCAGTGGTAAAGTGCAGCCTTTTGTTGCAGAAGGTACAACAGAAGGTGAACTTTGCCTTGAGTTTTAGTCGGCAACTATGACAGTTGTCTCTTGTTTCAATTTTTGGGCCCATTTGCGAAAGACAGAAAGTTCTATAGTTGGTTGAACAAACGGTCACAAACTGTGATTTCAGTCAGTTCTATGAAAAGTTTCAGAGGAGTACTAACAGGAAACATTACAGCCTGTTGCTTCCGTTGGATTCTGTGAAAAAACTTATGCAAGCGTATGCCTCTTCATATCCAAGTTTAATTTTGCGTTGGATTCTATAAGGAAACCTATGCCGTCAAACCTGAGCAAAAGTTGTCGTCCAAGAAGAGGGGGATGGAGAGTGCTACCGTGGACCCTGAGAAGGAACCTATGGTCTCACTACTCCTGATAGTACTTGCACTTATACTCTTGGTTGGTGTGGCACTCGTAGAGGGCAGGGTGATTTCCTTTCGCAAGTTCAGGAGAGTATCCTTTCTTGTACAAAACACGACTCTTGAGAACGGATTTAACTCCACTTAACGCCTTTGGTGTGAGATGAATATGATCGTTGCTCGAGACGTCACCTTCGCAGTAGATGTACTGGGAAATGCCTCTGTAGCCCCACTTGGCCTTTTGGGATCTTTCAGCAAGGATCTTGAGTGACCCTCGTGTGGCGCGGGGGCTGTTCTTCAGTGAGGTGCAGATTCGTTTTATCATTCTCTGTCGGGAAGCGAGGGGGGACAGCTAGCACGAACACGTTGTCAGTGACAACGAAAAGTCTCACTGCCAATTGGGTGATTCGATCAGCAACTTCTTTAACACTGGATCGAGAGGGGAGACAGCCGTCGTAGAGGTTGTTTTCACAAATGAAAAGAGCTATGAGCTCGTACTTCCTCTTTGGTGGAATGAATCTGTCGACTTAAATCACCTGGGCTCCAGGCAGTGTTAGGATATTGACGTTCGGGAACTCCAACTTTCGGGTTTGCGAATCCGGAATCAGGAGATACTTGTTTGAGGAAAATCAAAACTGATGGTATCTCATTATCTAGGGGGCCACCACGGCTGCCCCAAACATTTTTTTAACTGAAAGACACCTTTTTTTAATAATACTAGAATGCATTGCGACAGCTTCTGGTCTACCTCGACAGAATATATTAAAAGTTTGAACACGCGAGGAAAAACATAATTGTTATCTACTTGCATTTAAGAGAAGAATTTGACCTACTCAATCACCAAAAATTTATGTCAAAAAAATAAAGCGGGCATTGTAGTAGTAGTAGTTGAGACTTCTGCATTATGCCCAAGAGTGTTCGATACTTTAGGGCACAGCCGAGGGTTTTCACCCTTCAGTTCATCAGTTCGTTGCCTTAAAATAAAAAATATAACAGTTTCAGAGTGTTGCATGAGAATTGCAGCTACCACAGTTGCACAAAATCCCCTAGCTGCATGTACTCAACTCGTTGTACTGTTCCAGGAAGAAGTTTCGGTACAAATAACTCAATTTTGGCTTGTTTAGATCCTCCAAAGATCCGAATTTTCGCGAGAAGATGTTGACTAACTTGGCAGTTCGATGGAAGAAATTTTTACTACAATTGTTTATGTTCACTTTGGGATTTCGAGTTCATTTTGTGCATCTTGTCTTGTTCTTTAACTGTCTTTGAGATTCATTTCGTCAGTGGTAGTGTAGTCATACTTGTTTCTTAACGGATCACGCAACATATAAAAATCATGAAGTTCAAGGTACATTGATAAGGGTAGTAGACCACATTTGATTAGTCGTGTTTTATAGTCAACATTTATTCCGAGGAACCACTTTGTCACTAGTCTCTGATTTTGTCCCACTTTTCGGAGGCACATGGTGGTCAAATGAGAGACCAGAGAACTACCACCACTACTACTACAAAGATGTATTACGAATACCTCAAAAGCAGCTAAAACTGTAATTTCGAGATCATGGAGATTTCTTTGCTGTTGTCGCTCAAGCAAACAGCTCGAAGGTTTTTCCTACTTTTCAATTCTTGGATGAATTTCTTACAGATATTTTTACTAATATTACTTTTTTAGCAAAAATTAACAGAAATCTGGAAAAAAGGTGAAGATTAACAAAAAGCATGCATTACCGAATCGTAAAATGGCAAAAACAATAATAAAAATAATAATAATAAGTTTATCAAATTTCGATAAAATTTCAGACAATGTTTTTAACCGGTTAGAATTGACAGTTGAATTTCTAGCTATAATTGGAAATCGGATGATCTGTTATATGAACGTTTTTAACTTCTCAAGCAATGCATGAATGGGTTAAAAGGGTAACCAAGCAAACCACGTGTTACAAGGAATCGTTCTATCTTCTCCTTTTTGGCAACTTAACCTTTTTCCGAGCAGCTATACATACTCGCAACGCTCTAAAGAAGGTATAGGAAAAACCGAAGTCTCTTTTTTCCGATCACACTAATAGGCCACAGGAAAGTCTGCAAAAATTTTTTAAAGGAAGATTAAACCAACTTTAAAGAAATACTATCCGAAGAAGTCAAAAGTTTTAATGACAATATTACATTTTAAATCCGCCGTTTATGCCTTCCTGTGATTTTTATTTTCCGAAAACTGATTGGTCGACATTCAGTTCTTCATCTGACAAGTTTTTTAACATCTTAGATGACAACTCTTGTCAGATGTCACTCCATGGCAACTCCCACGACAACATTCTCGTTCCAACCACTACCGTCGTGCCGAACTGCAGGATGAGTATGTATTTTCTTAAAATGAGCGTTGACTTTGACATCTGATCTGCCATATTTCTCACAGTGTATATCCGATGCATGGTAGTATAATTGTAAACTGAATTCGATTCCCGATTTTGCTGATTTTGCTTGACCCTTCAGACTGGTCTTCAGGTATTGCTTTTTTCCGTATCGCTGATTTGTGTTTGATGACAACAACATTAAAAAGACCTGACCAGTCTGGACACTCCATTGGATCTACTGAAAACTCAGTCAGTTTTAGTTTTGGCAAGCCACTTTCACCAATGTTTGGTACTGTTTGGTAAAGGAATTCGGAGCGGTTCGGTTTACTGTGCTCTTGTATCTGCTCTCGGCAGATCTGTTTCAAAAGTTGTTTCTGAGACTCGGGCTCCTGTTTCTGTAAGGGAATGGAGACGTTACTTGCTGCTGAAACGTCGTCCCTGTCAACGGCGCTAATGTGTTCGTTACTCTAATTGATTTCTGGAATTCTGAGTTCTTGAGAATGCTCGGTTCTGTCAGTTGCGTTGAAAAAAATCCCTCAACCGGTTGGAACAGCGGCGTTGTTTTTCGGTAGGTGCTGAAGATTCTGTCAAACTTGTCCAGTGTGACAATCGTTGGAGGGTCGATAACGACGTTTGAAGATAGTGGCCGTCTAGGGACAGAATGTTGCGGCACTGATTCTGCCCAACCAGCTGTTCTGTTATTATTGCTTCTCAATCCAACACTCTCTACCGCATCTGTCTCTGATCCAGATGCCCTTGAGCTTCCTTTTGTCAGCTGAAGTTTCAGAAGTCTTTGTTCTCCATAGGCCTATGTTTTCTTTCTTCCGTTTTCAAGGGCTCGCTCATACTGTCGAATACGCAACGTCTTCTCGTTGTTGCATCTTTAGACGTAACTCCTGTTGTTGTTGTTGTTGTTGTTGTTGTAAACGTAGCTCTTCTTACTGACGTCGGAAATCTAATTATTCGCGCTCCTGCTCTAATTCCAACTGCCACTCTTGCAGTCGTTACTCTATTTTTTCTCAGCTCTTATTATTTTGAGCTCTATTTTGTTGATCTGTCGACTTTTTGACGATCGCGAGTTGGCGGTACTGGTTTGTTTTCTGCTTGTGTAGCAAAATTCCTGCAAGAGACTTCAACGTTTTCTTCAGCGTTTTCTATCGTTCGATTTGCTGTATCAATTAAGGTCTCCTTTGGAACCTTATCCTCAACCGATGTTGAGGACACGGACAATGTTTGGTTCCCACATTCCGTGCTGTGCCAGAACTGCTTGATCAGGTTCCGAAAGTGACTCCTACTATGACTGAGGTCCTCAAACTCTTGGGTACAATCTTCTCACTTCATCGTTCGAATCCATTCTGCGTAGATTTTCTCTAGACTTACAACTAAATGTTCCACCTGATCACACATTGTTTTTCGGAGTCGCTTAAGTTGTTTGTTTTCAATTTCTTCTCCAAATCGGATAGTTCAGTCACAATTGGCCAATAGCTTTCATTGAGTTGTATTCTGTAAATGTGTTGTTCCAACATCCAAAGAATTTTGTGCAGAAACCATCAATGTCTCGGAGAAATGGTTTTTTGTTAACTAGCCAGCTCAAAACATTACTTTTTTCTTCTAACATACGCTTGGTGTCATTGTCAAAACCTTCTAAATGATTTGGTTTTAATAGTAACATTTGCTGCTTTCTGTTGTCTTCTGAACTGTCCTACGTCTCAAAGAAGAATCGGTACGCGCTTTTGGCTGTCATTGTTTTGTTTTGTGTCAGCTAGCCTTCTAGCTCGCTGAGGTGTCTGGAGAAAAATTTGAGTAGTTACGCTTGTTCTTTCTGTAGCGTCTTGAGTTCAGCACTTGTCTTCCAATCAACTAATTTCGAATGTCTACTGGGAATTTTGCTGGCCATCTTTACTGGATGTGGATTGGTCCGCCCAATTCAAACAAAAAATCGCTGCGGTGTGTATCACCGGTGTTGTTGTGTATCCGGGTCGGCGGACCAGTTGTTGCGGCTGCTTAAGAATCTCAGCGGAGCCGATATATCACAGCCTGGTTCGGGAGCTTTTTGTCAGCCTGTTTTCTGCACTGAATCCGATTGTCTAATGATCTCGCAAAAATAATTACTTAACTCTAAATACCTCAAAGGTACGGTGTTTGAATTTTAATGAATAGCTAAAAAATCATATAATAAACAACTTAGCAAATTAATCAATGAATGACAAAATATGGAAAAAGCCATTTTTGCACCATAGATGTGCTAATTGCCACACTTGTGAGTCTGATGTAATAACGCTCGTTGGGTCCATGTGTAGCTTTGAGGTAACCCTAATCGTGTGCCATAACTTCTGTCTGCTCAGGTTTTCCCTTCCAAAAATCGGGGGGGGGGGGGTTGCAAAAAACTTCGGTCCCAATTTGTAATAATTTTCAGTTTTGATCAATTTTGAGTTTTCACTAATTCTAAGTTTTTTCAATGTTATAGGCTATTTGTTATTGTCTGAGGTTTCTTGTTGCTGATTTGAATTGGCGCAAACAAGATCAAAAAATTTTCCACGGAATCCTGTTTCTTGCTGACATTCAGTTGTTCAACCTTTAGCGTCTGCAGTGTTACTCAAAATTATTTTTTATTTTTTGTTGTTTTTTTAACTCCAATTTAGTTCATTTGTTTTTTTTCTGTTTCTCTTACCGTAGGTTTTATATATTAGCATTTAATTTAACGTTGTTCTTACATACATTCAGCGCATTCAAATCTTACATATTCTAAGTTAAATTTAGCGGAGATCTTATACATATATATATATATATATATATATATATATATATATATATATATATATTTATATATATATATATATATAAATATATATATATGTATATTATATATATATATATACATTTTGCTTTGAAATTAGCGTAGATCTTACATGAATTTAACGCATTCAACGCCCATCTTACATATTTGTCGTTGAAGTTAGCATAGATCTTACATAGTTTTGCGTTGAATGTAGCGTGGATCTTCCTTATTTTGCGTTGAATATAGCGTAGACCTTACAGATTTTAGTTTGAATTTAGCGTCGATCTGAAATGATTTTGGTTTTTGATTTTTTGTGGCATGGGCGTACATTGGGGCAAAGGGAGGTAAGTTGGGGGACGTGCGGAGGGGGGCTCTTTTTTGGGGGGTACGTGTTGTGAGGGGTGAGGGGGGTTACGTTTTGGGGGGAGGGTTCATGGAGGGGGGTTTGTGCGTTGGGTGCTAGATGGGGGGTATGTGGAGCGAACGTGGGGGCGGGGGGGGGGTACGTGTGGTGAGGGTGGTACGTGGGGGGGGGACAGGGGGGATGTGCGTTTGGTGGGGTAGATTGTGGGTACTCTTAGTGTGTGGGGGATGGGAGTACGTGGGAGGGGCTATTTTTTGCGAATTTTTCAAAAAAATCAGAAACCTGTTGCGTGCAAGAGAAGCTGAAAAGAGTTGAAAAGACAGAAAAGTAGAACAAAAATTGAACAAAAATCTAATATGATCCAAGCTGATTTCAAGGCAAAATTATGTAAGGTCAACGCTAAATTCAATGCAGAAAACGCTTGGAAACTGTATGAAACCTGATATTACAGTCCGATTTGTAAAGAGAGCGGTTCCTACAAAAATTGAGGTTCTGTGGCACAGCTGCAGAAGAAGCGACAATTAAGCAGGAGGTCAGTGGTTCTAGTCCCATACCCAGAGCTCTACACGTTATTTTTTTTGTAAAATCAACGCCAAATTCAACGCAAAATATTTAAGATCAGCGCTATATTCAACGCAAAATATGTAAGATCTACGCTAATTTCAACGCAAAATATGTAAGATCTACGCTCAATTCAACGCACAATATGTAAGATTTACGCTAAATTCAACCCAAATTATGTAAGATCTACGCTAAATTCAACCCATTCAACTCAAAATTATGTAAAAAAAAATTGCGTTGAATTTTCCGACTTGTCTACGCTAGTTAACGCTCATCTTACATAAATTTGGCAAAATTCCTCGGCCCGGGAGGGAATGAGAATGCTGACAAATCGATCAGCTGCAAAATGGCACAAATCATGAATCTATAACTCGTTTGTAAACTAGGTTACCTCTCAGAACAAAATGTGGGACAAATAATTACAAGAGAACCCAGCACGGAAGATAAGGTGAAATGAAGAAAATTGACTGCAAATCACTAGGAAGCTATAATGATGAGAGAGTTCAGGAGCGCAAAGTAAATCAAACCCGGCAGTCACTAACACCCAAAAAGCTTACCCAAATGCTTGCATAAACAAACATTTTTCAACAGACAACGCTCTACAGATTGATTAAAGTCTATATCGGAAAACTAGATGGAGAGTTAGTGTTCCATAAAGGACGAAAAAGTGAAACAAATGTGAGAGCAAAAAATTAATCGTCGTCTACGGCAAAATCAAACACAAATTAACCAGATAAACATGAGTGACCTAAGTCTAAACAATTGTGAGTGCATGAACTCATAAACAGCAGGAAAATTAGGAATCTTTCATTATAAGAATTTTTTCAACCGATTCTGTCTCTTCCCAAGCGTTACTAATACCGGGCGTTTTACGACGGCGCGGTCTGGGAGGCTTCTAGGTAGCAAAGACACAGATTTTTTTGAATTTTAAAGTGTTAGTTCTATTTTAATATTTAATCCTCAGACGCAGTCATTTGATGCTGTCCTCTAGGCTCTCTGACTACACAAATAACTTCCATTTTATGTCTAGTCAAGAAAATTGTGTTAATAGGACTGTGAAAAAAAGTACTATGCTTGAGCTGAACAAATAGATCGCGTATGATGCTTTCTGGGGCGTCAACGTGTATCTCCTATGCGTTCGTGAACCTTTTGAACGTCACCGCCTGAAAAAAAACAGGGCTTCAAAAGCTCGTCGTGCTTGCTGTGATGCAAAAACATCGACCTTTTTTGAAATTGGTGCCGTATACTTTTGTCACCCCAGAAATATTGAATTGGAATGAGTTGGGACTGATACTAGTGCAGAGTGTTAATCAGATAAAATTATTACCCTTTTTTGGTTTATTTGACATTAGCCCGATTATCAGAAACTGCTGTGGATTGATGAAACAGAGCACAAGAGCTGAACTAGATGGCAAGATGTTGGAGATCATCACAGCTGTGGAGGACCAGAACACAAGAGAAGCCATCAGGGAACTGGCAGTAAGGTTTAAAGAAAAATCGGAATCAGACGAAAAAAGTTTTGCCAAATTTGAAATTCTAAAGCAGGACATAAATGAAAGACCCCGGGAACAAAAACGGTATTTAAGTAAAGACACGGTTATAATCAAAAATCTTCCTTTTGATGCACGCGATTTGACCAATCTTTTTGTAAATATTCAAAAATTTTTTAAGGAATTTTTGAAAAATTGATGTTTATGAGTGGGAGCTAAAAGCCTATCATATTATTCCCTCTCGCATTGAGCTGCCTGATAATTTAATGTTCCTAGTGTTTATCAAGTTCATCAACTTTGCGCGAAAGGATCTTGATTATAAGCAACGCACACTTCTTCGTGCTGATGCAAAAAATAACTTCTAACCAAAAAAACCACTTGAATGGCAAATTTATACACCTTAACGAAAGACTGCCACCAGTAGAGACGTTGACCAAAAAACTATGTGAAGAAATGGGCTACATAATTTCGTCTTATATGTGCAATATTTCTGTACTATGTTGTGATAACATAGATCCAACGGAAAAAAAATGATTTCGGCCAGTGAGAAATGTTGATTTTATCTACAAGTTGCAGAAACCTGTCTCCAGAAATGGCTCTTTGAACAGTGTTGAATCACGAAATGCTACATCAACTAGTGCTAACCCATTCAAACGCAATTTTGAGGCTGCTAACATGTCTTCGGAAACCGATATCGAGAAAATTATACGATTATCTGCAAATAAATCTAATATACAATTAAGAGCCATCTTTTACGCTGCCGTTATGCAAACGATGCCAATCCAGTGCTAAAATTTTTGTTCCTGACTGATTTGATGAATTTTAAAAAATAAACTTTTTTGTTTAAAGTTCTTTAGAGCTTTTTTTCCAAAATTTCCTATTAAAATTAATCCCAATACCCCAAAAGAGCTAGTACAGCAACTGGATGTAATTTTACGCAGGAGGTTGTTCCATTACTTATCTCTAGTTTTTCCTACCTCCTGGTTTTCCCCTCCTAATTTTCTTTATCAAAGATCTTTTTCATTTTCTTAAAGGAATGCAAAACCTATTTAACCGAAAGTGACTTTACTCTGGCGGTCAAATAGTTTTTTTTACTCTTCTAAAGGAACTTTGAAAAAAATCTTTTTCAACTGGAAGCGATTATACGCTGAAAGTTGAAAACACAGGAAGAAGAGAATTAAAGTGTGTCGCTATTATTATATCGGAACTCCGCTGCTCAATAACCAGTAACCAAAACCGATCCGAATTTTAAATTCTAAAATTAGCATGCAGGCTGGATGTGATTCTACTCAGAAGGCTGAAATGTCAATTTGCTTTTGCATTTAATTTTTTTTATCTGCAAAGAAAATGATCTAACTCGACGCTTTTAGTAGACAATGACTTAGAATTTCACTTTTCGACGCCGTTTTAGGAATTTTCCCTTAAGATAGTCTTTTTTAAAAATTCAATTTTGTTAATGAAAAATTAGTCTGTTAAAAACAGAATATCCCTTAAAAACAGCAGTTAGATCAGTACGTGCAAAAATTTCGCTCAATAAGGGCCAATGTTGATGAATTCAATATTGAGCTTAAAAATCTAACAATTAGGCCTCGATTTTTAATTGTAGCAGAAACATGGCTGCGTGAGTATTCAAACCTCAACATCTTCAGTCAAGACAGGTGGAAATCTATTGAAGCATGCAATCAAAAATCTGAAATGGGCGGCGCTGTGCCAGTCCTTAGTACGAAACAAATTTATATTACTACCATCAAAAAAACTAGTCCTCAAAATTTACAGATTTTAACTGTTAAAACAATTAACCCTAAATGAAATAAACTTCTGATTACTGTAATATAAAAAGCAAAAAAGCCTTTGAGTTTGCTGACATTCTTATGAAACATTTATTTGAAATCGGAGAAGAACAGGTTCATACACAGATTCATAATTCGTCAGCGAGTGAACATTTTGATGTCATCAAAGAATCAAGATCAAACAACACAAAAAAGACAGTGAAAAAAGTTTCATTTTGCGAAACTGGAAAAAACTGGCAAAATTATAAACAAAACTCCTATTAAATACAAAAATTCGGGAAAAACTTCAAAATAATCCGTTCCCAGAAAATATACCCACTTGCTCGGAGATGTTAGAAAATTTACTAAGAATATTGGAAAAAGTACTCGACGAAATAATACCTCAAAAAAACATCAAACCAAAAAGTGAAGAGAAGAGATGGATAACTAATGAAATGAAAAACCAGTGCTTTAAGAATATCAAGCTTTGGAAAATGTTTTTAGATAATAAATCTGAAGAGACCAAAGAAAAAATCAAAAGGCAGCGCAATAAATGTAAACAATTAGTTCGCAGATCAAAGAGATAGTTTTACTCAAAAATTTTCTGTAAAGAAAATGATAAAAACAAAAAAATTCTTCCATTTTATAAACAAACTTGACAAACAAAAAGAGCTGAGGCCTTAACGAAGATCCATCGAAAGATGTCTGCAGTAGTGCTCAATGATTTTGTTGTTGAAGTAGGACCAAATTTGGCAAAAAAAATTCAATAACAACTTTGAAATATCTATCATACCACGGAATGAAAAATCAATGTTTCTAAGCACAACAGACAAACTAGAAGTATTCAGTGAACTCAAACATTTGAACAACAAGAAAAGTCTAGATACTTTTGGACTATCAAGTTTCTTTCATAAGATTGTGTCACCAACAATTTCAGAACAGCATAGTCAAATTTTCAATAAATGCTTCGAGGAAGCATGTTTCCCAAATTTCCCAAAATTGGAATAGTGATACCCATGAATAAGGAGGGACCAAAGATTGAAGCCATAAAAAGCCGACCCATCTCCTTACTACCAACTGGGCAAACTTTTTGAGAAAATTTTGCAAAAGAATTTTAGATTTTCTTATAAAGCATAAGGTAATGTCAGGGAGGCAGTTGGCTTTTCTAAGTAAACGTTCAACGGTCGACGCAGTAATCGAATTTTTTGAAGCTTTACTTGAACGAAAACAACAGCATTACCCATTCCAGAGCACGGTGCTTGATTTATAAAAAGCCTTCGACACAGTTGATCATCAATTGCTCCTAGCTAAATGTGAAAGATATGGTCTGAGGGGTACAGCAAAGCGGTTACTACGCTCTTTTCTATTCAACGGCAAACAATTTGTGCAGATCTCCGACAACTCATCAAATATGGGAGACATTTCAAATGACCCCAGGAATCCGTGCTATGACCACTTCTCTTTCTTTTGTACATCAATGATCTTCCAACGATTGTAAAAAATTGTGAAATTACTCTATTTGCAGACGACACATAAATTTTTGGAGATTATATTAAAAACACTCATCTAGAGGAGCTAAATAAAATTTCGGAATTGATGAAAAACAACAAACTTACACTGAACGAAGCTAAAACACAGTTCATGTTGGTTGGAAAAAAGCTGAACAAACAGACTGTTTCACCTGGAATAACACTCAAATTAACGCCAAAACAAGTGTGAATTATCTTGGCATCTTCATTGACCATCGACTTCACTTCAGAGAACATTTAAATTTTATTGAAAAACAATGCACAAAAGTCATAACTATTTTATATCAAACACGCCAATTTCTAGTCAAAAACCTTCTAGTAAAAAAATTTTAAACAATATGTTCAACCTCGTTACCAATATGGAGTATTAACTTACGGAACCACAACCAAGTTACAAACAAACAAAGTTACAAAGACAATTAAATTTTTTTTCTCAGAATAGTCTTTCAATTAAAGAAAGCGGACGAGTATCGCACGACAAGAAAAAAGCAAGTAATAGCCTCAATTTTTGAGGTACAGGTATATGAAGTTTTTAAGTTACTGGTTTCAATCCTACGCAGAAACCATCCACATGAATCAGTCATCAGGTTCTTGGAAATACGTGCAGTTGAAAAGTCTTTAAATGATACAAACAGACAAAAAATTCTAACCACCATTCATTAAATTACTAACAAAAACAGTAAACGGTTATCAGTCAGAGTTTTCTGACTATATAACGTAATCGCAAAATTTGACGAAACATTAATAAGAAAAGCAATTGATGGTGAGCAGCAAAATTTGAATGATTTTCTTCATGAAGTTAGGGACAACTAAGTTTTAGACTCGGAAGTTTTTAATAATCTTTTTTGGTAATTGATCCATTTTACTGTGTTCATTGACGTTTTTCACAACATTAGATCAAGTATTTGCAATTGACTAGTTTTTTGAAAAAATAAAGTCAAGGGAAAATGTATGGGAAAAGAAGCTCTAAAGCGGCCCCACACACAGGTTTTTTTGGTGCTCCTGCAGTATACTTGAATGATGACTGTATCCTTTTTAAATCGCAAACGATTTTATTATAATCCTTTTATAAAACAAGTTTTGCTCGCACTGGAACAAAATGCTTAGGGCGGTGATGTATAAGAACTTGCCTCTAATATGAATTCCACCCCCTTTTTCCGACAATTAATAGATTGATCAAAATCCTTATTTTGATGTCAAACATTTTTTATACCTTTATACAGATTCCAATAATGGTCCAGATATTCAAGATTAGTTCCAAAATTTTTCCAATTTCTCATTCCACAATCGTACTTAGGATCAAATAGTTCTGTTTTCATTGACAAAATGTGATTTAAATCTTATTATTTAATGGTAGATTGCGTTAAATATTTTTGTTTAAGATTTTATGCGAGTAAAAATACGCCATTTTCTTAGAAAACAATTCGCATTTGGACCAACTTTAGTCAAACACCTTTTTGCCGGCCAAAAATTTTGGTTTTGCGTAAAAAAATTGAAAAAAAATCTCTGACATAGGCGTTGATGATCGATCAGATGGCAAGGCAATAGGTGTCTGCCATGTGTTATTGTATTTCTTTGGGATGTGGTCAGGTTATATTCTTCTGCTAAATATTTTTTTAATCAAAATCTTACATCACACAAAAAGTTTGACTTGGATTAGACCATCTTTTTTGGCACACTGGTATCCTTTGATGCCCACAGTTTTGGTTTTTATCTTTTCAGTCCCATTTTGATTTGCCCCAGATAGTTTATTGGAGGATCCAATTTCCTGAGTACTGGAACAGGTACTATTCTTTCTATTTTCACTTTTTATATTTCCACTGTCCATAATATAATTTCATCCTCTCTTCTTTGCCACAATTGGAGATTAGGATCAGTTCTTTTCTTCTTCCTCCAAGTCGAAGTTTACTAAGCAAACATTGAATTTAACTCATAAATTTAATAAGGGAAGGTAGCTCACAAATAGTTTAAAGATGGACTTCCACCAGAAGGTAAGCTGGTAAATCCGATTAGTTCAAACCTTGTGCCAGATGGAGATAAACCAATATTTTCTTGTACAAACCAAACAGAGATTACAGACTACAAGCGGCCCTGCAGCTGGGAACAAATCCTCACTACCTGACAGTGAGAGCAGTTGGGTACTCTAAACAGGACTGAAGTTGCTGGCCAGCACAACCTGTACCTGGCACCTTCACTGGTTCTACAATCAGACGGACCCCTCACTGAAGACAATAGTTACTACTTCACTGACAGGGACTGCAGACGACGGCACAAGTCACGATTCCACTTCAGAGAGAATACAACTCTTCCATTCAATGAGGACGACACATCCAGCGTATTTCCGCTACAGTTCACAAATTCGAACTTAAAACTCATAACCTCGGATGGATGTAGCAGTAGAAATACTGGATGTATACCTCCATTCAATCAGAGACTGAGAAGACACTATTCTCTTTTATATAGAGAGTAATCCACTAAGTATATTCGGTCTATTAGAATAAATGCACGATGTGCGTCTCTCTGACTCCCGTGTTTCTCTTTATAGTCACCGTTATAATTTAAATAAACCTTCAGTGTTTTACCGAGTCGGTTAGTCTGAGAGATATAGGTAAGCCTACTTCGCTCGTAGAAATAAGTAGCCCTAACGCTTTATAACTTATGGCTGTAAAAGGAGCCCACCTACGGTCTGCCTTAATGGCAACAATTCAAGATTTGCGTTCGAGGTTTCATGAGATTTAATCAATTTCAACCCAAATTTCTCTATTCAGCAAAATAATTACTTCCTGTTAAGAGTAGTCAAAACTTAAGAGAGCATCAAAAATTAATATAATCAACCAAAAAAACAAATTTTGATCTTTTAGAAATCATATCATTACTGTAGCATTAAAATGTAATTTGAGCAATTACTATTTCTTGTACTTGTAAAACGGCAAATGAGTGAAAAAAGAAATATCTATGTCATTGATGTAATAAGGGTTTTCATTAAGGTGTAATGCTAACTTCACTGTTTTTCTATATATAACGTGGAAGGGAGTGGAAGAGTGTAAAAAAATGAAACATTGAAAAAAACAACAATTTTAACATAAGTGAAAAAATTTAATTCGGCCAAGTGCTAGAGTTTAGCAAAATTAAATAATTTTTCTGCTCAAATTCATCCACTTTCATGAGACCTAATATAGACTGAAAAATTATGTTTAATTTCTCACAAGAGAAATTTGAAGCAATTACTGAAAACCTGGTCTTTTTCGGCAATTTTTTTGCCTAATGGTTTTTGCCTAAAAAAGCCCTCGCATAAAATGTCATGAGAACCTTGGAAATTTTGTGTGTGTTCCTTGTGCGAAAGATAAGAACAGTTGCCCCATCTGCTTGAAAAAGATTAACCCCACGACATTTTGTCAGAGAGTTCTTGACCGATGCAACCCATTCACAGCCCGTTTTTTTCTTATCCCTTTCATCATCAGCCTTTCTGTTGACCTCCTCATAGAATTCCTCCTTCTTCTCCTCCTCTAACGACCCTTCAACACAAGCAAGTATATACTGCAACACGAAAAACCAGCTGCGCGAGTCGTTGCACCGAGGGCAGCCACGATATTCGAAACCCAATTTTAGTCAGTTAATCTGACACAATCTGATTCAAAACTCTTAAACAAATAGTTTTTTGATTAATTGGATGTTCGGGTTTTAGATCGGATATTGCTTTCCAATTTTCTTTTTCGTTGATTTTTTCCTTCTTTCACCCCGGAGGGTGCTTCGCAAAGTTGGTTCTGCACATAATGTGTGATCGTATTCCTGTACTTTAGGAATATGTTTTAGTTGGTACTTTAAAAAGTACGATTGTTTTCTTTTTAGCACAGATCTTAGATCTCGTTGAAAACCTTTATTGGTAAGTGTATTTATGTTTTTGTTTGACAAGATATCGAAAAAAGCCTGCAACAACACAACCCCCACAATGCCAGAGGAGTAATATGACCCCATTCTAAATTGGATGAGTGATCTGCCACCACTCTCCAAAAAGCCGAGAGCAATACATCCACTTCAACGTGGCCATAGAAACAAACAGCGAGCGAAAACAGCACCAAAACACTCACCACTGTGTACATCGACTAAATCCTGGGCCTCTTCATCAAAAACAGCCACTAGATCAGCAAAGAGAACATCGACATCAGCAGTCTTAAAGTAATGTTTCGGTCTCTAGTCAAAAACGACTTCTCGACGATGGACTACCAAATGGCAACAATTTCCCCCTCAAACCCATACGGCTTGAGATGCAATTCGAAAGAGAGATGTTACCCCTAAACGAGAATCCGAAATTTTTCACCTCGTTAGATTATTAAGTAAAACTTGAATACTATGAGTGGCGCTTTGAGGATATCACAATTATACAGAACGTTGTCACTGAGGAAAAAAATTGCTACCCACCAATTTATAACAGGTCAAGACTAAATGTTCCTTAGTGCAAAAATTGAACGAATGAAGACTTCGATCTCGCACCTTAAGCGAACGAACATACGATGTCGTCAATAAAACCCTTCAAATTTGAACAACCTTCACCTTCGAATCCCTCGCTGCCTTTCCAAACCTCTTTAGTTACAATTTCACTTCAGAGAGAATACAACTCTTCACTCTTCCATTCAGCGGGGACGACAAATCCAGCGTATTTCCGCTACAGTTCACAAATTCGGTCTTGAAACTCGTAACCCCGGATGGATATAGCAGTTGAAGTACTGGATGTATACCTCCATCCAATCAGACACTGAGAAGACACTATTCTTTTTTATATAGAGAGTACTTCATTAACTATATTCAGTCAATTAGAATAGTTGCACTATGTGCGTTTCTCTGACTCCCTTGTTACTCTTTATAGTCACCGTTATAATTTAAATAAACCTTCAGTGTTTTACCGAGTCGGTTAGTCTGAGAGATATAGGCAAGCCTACTTCGCTTGTAGAAATAAATAGCCCTAGCTCTTTATAACTTAAGGCTGTGAAATGAACCACCTAGGGTCTAACTTAATGGCAAAAATTCAGTATTTGCGTTCGAGATTTTATCAGATTTAATCAATTTCAACGCAAATTTCTCTATTCAGCAAAATAATTACTTCCTGTTAAGAGTAGTCAAAACATAAGAGAGCATCAAAAATTAATATAATCAATCAAAAAAGTAAATTTTGATCTTTTAGAAATCATATCATTACTGTAGCACTAAAGTGTAGTTTAAGCAATTACTATTTCTTGTACTTGTAAAACGGCAAATGAGTGCAAAATCTATGTCATTGATGTAATAAGGGTTTTCATTAAGGTGTAATGCTAACTTCACTGCTTTTCTATATGTAACGTGGAAGGGAGTGGAAGAGTGTAAAAAAATGAAACATTGAAAAAAGACAACAATTTTAACATAAGTGAAAAAATTTAATTCGGCCAAGTGCTAGAGTTTAGCAAAATTAAATTAATTTTTATGCTTAAATTCATCCACTTTCATGAGACCAAATTTAAACTGAATAATTATGTTTAATTTCTCACAAGAGAAATTTGAAGCAATTACTGTAAACCTGGTCTTTTTCGGCAAATTTTTTGCCTAATGGTTTTTGCCTAAAAATGAAATGTGTCACCTCCTCCACTCACCCTCGCATAAAGTGTCACCAGAACCTTGGACATTTGCGTTTGTTCCTTGTGCGAAAGATAAGAACAATTGCCCCATCTGCTTGAAAAAGATTAACCCCCACGACATTTTGTCAGAGAGTTCTTGACCGATGCACCCCATTTATATCCCGATTTTTTTCTTCTCCTCTTCATCATCACCCTTTCTGTTGGCCTCCTTATAGAATTCCTCCTTCTTCTCCTCCTCTAACAACGCTTCAACACAAGCAGTTATATACTGCAACACAAAAAACCCAGCTGCTTGAATCGTCGCACGGAGGGCAACCACGAGATTCGAAACCCAATTTTAGTCAGTTAAATCTGACACAATCTGATTCAAAACTCTTAAAAAAATAGTTTTTTGATTAATTGGATGTTCCGGTTTTAGATCGGAGATTGCTTTCCAATTTTCTTTTTCGTTGATTTTTTCCTTCTTTAACCCCGGTGGGAGCTTCGCAAAGTTGACTCTGCACATAAAGTGTGATCGTATTCCTGTATTTTAAGAGTATGTTTTAGTTGGTACTTTAAAAAGTACGATTGTTTTCTTTTTAACACAGTTAGATCTCGTTGAAAACCTTTATTTGTAAGTATATTTATGTTTTTGTTTGACAAGATATCGAAAAGAGCCTGCAACAACACAACCCCCACACTGCCAGAGGAGTAATATGACCCCATTACAATTTGGATGAGTGATCTGCCACCACTCTCCAAAAACCCGAGAGCGATATATCCACGTCAACGTGGCCACAAAAACAATCAGCGAGCGAAAACAGCACCAAAACACTCACCACTGTGTACATCGACCAAATCCTGAGCCTCTTCATCAAAAACAACCACTAGATCAGCAAAGAGAACATCGACATCAGCAATCTTAAAGTAATGTTTCGATCTCTAGTCAAAAACGACTTCTCAATGATGGACTGCCAAATGGCAACAATTTCCCCCTCAAACCCATAGGGCTTGAGATGCAATTCGAAAGAGAGATGTGACCCCTAAACGAGAATCCGAAATTTTTCACCTCGTTAGATTATTAAGTAAAACTTGAATACTATGAGTGGCGCTTTGAGGATATCACAATTATACAGAACGTTGTCACTGAGGAAAAAAATTGCTACCCACCAATTTATAACAGGTCAAGACTAAATGTTCCTTAGTGCAAAAATTGAACGAATGAAGACTTCGATCTCGCACCTTAAGCGAACGAACATACGATGTCGTCAATAAAACCCTTCAAATTTGAACAACCTTCACCTTCGAATCCCTCGCTGCCTTTCCAAACCTCTTTAGTTACAATTTCACTTCAGAGAGAATACAACTCTTCACTCTTCCATTCAGCGGGGACGACAAATCCAGCGTATTTCCGCTACAGTTCACAAATTCGGTCTTGAAACTCGTAACCCCGGATGGATATAGCAGTAGAAGTACTGGATGTATACCTCCATCCAATCAGACACTGAGAAGACACTATTCTTTTTTATATAGAGAGTACTTCACTAACTATATTCAGTCAATTAGAATAGTTGCACTATGTGCGTTTCTCTGACTCCCTTGTTACTCTTTATAGTCACCGTTATAATTTAAATATACCTTCAGTGTTTTACCGAGTCGGTTAGTCTGAGAGATATAGGCAAGCCTACTTCGCTTGTAGAAATAAGTAGCCCTAGCTCTTTATAACTTAAGGCTGTGAAAAGAACCACCTAGGGTCTAACTTAATGGCAAAAATTCAGTATTTGCGTTCGAGATTTCATCAGATTTAATCAATTTCAACGCAAATTTCTCTATTCAGCAAAATAATTACTTCCTGTTAAGAGTAGTCAAAACATAAGAGAGCATCAAAAATTAATATAATCAATCAAAAAAGTAAATTTTGATCTTTTAGAAATCATATCATTGCTGTAGCACTAAAGTGTAGTTTAAGCAATTACTATTTCTTGTACTTGTAAAACGGCAAATGAGTGCAAAATCTATGTCATTGATGTAATAAGGGTTTTCATTAAGGTGTAATGCTAACTTCACTGCTTTTCTATATGTAACGTGGAAGGGAGTGGAAGAGTGTAAAAAAATGAAACATTGAAAAAAGACAACAATTTTAACATAAATGTAAAAATTTAATTCGGCCAAGTGCTATAGTTTAGCAAAATTAAATTAATTTTTATGCTTAAATTCATCCACTTTCATGAGACCAAATTTAGACTGAATAATTATGTTTAATTTCTCACAAGAGAAATTTGAAGCAATTACTGTAAACCTGTTCTTTTTCGGCAAATTTTTTGCCTAATGGTTTTTGCCTAAAAATGAAATGTGTCACCTCCTCGACTCACCCGCGCATAAAGTGTCACCAGAACATTGGACATTTGCGTGTGTTCCTGGTGCGAAAGATAAGAACAATTGCCCCATCTGCTTGAAAAAGATTAACCCCCACGACATTTTGTCAGAGAGTTCTTGACCGATGCACCCCATTTATATCCCGATTTTTTTCTTCTCTTCATCATCACCCTTTCTGTTGGCCTCCTTATAGAATTCCTCCTTCTTCTCCTCCTCTAAAAACGCTTCAACACAAGCAGTTATATACTGCAACACAAAAAACCCAGCTGCTTGAATCGTCGCACGGAGGGCAACCACGAGATTCGAAACCCAATTTTAGTCAGTTAAATCTGACACAATCTGATTCAAAACTCTTAAAAAAATAGTTTTTTGATTAATTGGATGTTCCGGTTTTAGATCGGAGATTGCTTTCCAATTTTCTTTTTCGTTGATTTTTTCCTTCTTTAACCCCGGTGGGAGCTTCGCAAAGTTGACTCTGTACATAAAGTGTGATCGTATTCCTGTATTTTAAGAGTATGTTTTAGTTGGTACTTTAAAAAGTACGATTGTTTTCTTTTTAACACAGTTAGATCTCGTTGAAAACCTTTATTTGTAAGTATATTTATGTTTTTGTTTGACAAGATATCGAAAAGAGCCTGCAACAACACAACCCCCACACTGCCAGAGGAGTAATATGACCCCATTACAAATTGGATGAGTGATCTGCCACCACTCTTCAAAAACCCGAGAGCGATATATCCACATCAACGTGGCCACAAAAACAATCAGCGAGCGAAAACAGCACCAAAACACTCACCACTGTGTACATCGACCAAATCCTGAGCCTCTTCATCAAAAACAACCACTAGATCAGCAAAGAGAACATCGACATCAGCAATCTTAAAAAAATGTTTCGATCTCTAGTCAAAAACGACTTCTCGACGATGGACTACCAAATGGCAACAATTTCCCCCTCAAACCCATACGGCTTGAGATGCAATTCGAAAGAGAGATGTTACCCCTAAACGAGAATCCGAAATTTTTCACCTCGTTAGATTATTAAGTAAAACTTGAATACTATGAGTGGCGCTTTGAGGATATCACAATTATACAGAACGTTGTCACTGAGGAAAAAAATTGCTACCCACCAATTTATAACAGGTCAAGACTAAATGTTCCTTAGTGCAAAAATTGAACGAATGAAGACTTCGATCTCGCACCTTAAGCGAACGAACATACGATGTCGTCAATAAAACCCTTCAAATTTGAACAACCTTCACCTTCGAATCCCTCGCTGCCTTTCCAAACCTCTTTAGTCACAATTTCACTTCAGAGAGAATACAACTCTTCACTCTTCCATTCAGCGGGGACGACAAATCCAGCGTATTTCCGCTACAGTTCACAAATTCGGTCTTGAAACTCGTAAGCCCGGATGGATATAGCAGTAGAAGTACTGGATGTATACCTCCATCCAATCAGACACTGAGAAGACACTATTCTTTTTTATATAGAGAGTACTTCACTAACTATATTCAGTCAATTAGAATAGTTGCACTATGTGCGTTTCTCTGACTCCCTTGTTACTCTTTATAGTCACCGTTATAATTTAAATATACCTTCAGTGTTTTACCGAGTCGGTTAGTCTGAGAGATATAGGCAAGCCTACTTCGCTTGTAGAAATAAGTAGCCCTAGCTCTTTATAACTTAAGGCTGTGAAAAGAACCACCTAGGGTCTAACTTAATGGCAAAAATTCAGTATTTGCGTTCGAGATTTCATCAGATTTAATCAATTTCAACGCAAATTTCTCTATTCAGCAAAATAATTACTTCCTGTTAAGAGTAGTCAAAACATAAGAGAGCATCAAAAATTAATATAATCAATCAAAAAAGTAAATTTTGATCTTTTAGAAATCATATCATTACTGTAGCACTAAAGTGTAGTTTAAGCAATTACTATTTCTTGTACTTGTAAAACGGCAAATGAGTGCAAAATCTATGTCATTGATGTAATAAGGGTTTTCATTAGGGTGTAATGCTACCACTTTTCTATATGTAACGTGGAAGGGAGTGGAAGAGTGTAAAAAAATGAAACATTGAAAAAAGACAACAATTTTAACATAAGTGAAAAAATTTAATTCGGCCAAGTGCTAGAGTTTAGCAAAATTAAATTAATTTTTATGCTTAAATTCATCCACTTTCATGAGACCAAATTTAGACTGAATAATTATGTTTATTTTCTCACAAGAGAAATTTGAAGCAATTACTGTAAACCTGGTCTTTTTCGGCAAATTTTTTGCCTAATGGTTTTTGCCTAAAAATGAAATGTGTCACCTCCTCGACTCACCCTCGCATAAAGTGTCACCAGAACCTTGGACATTTGCGTGTGTTCCTGGTGCGAAAGATAAGAACAATTGCCCCATCTGCTTGAAAAAGATTAACCCCCACGACATTTTGTCAGAGAGTTCTTGACCGATGCACCCCATTTATATCCCGATTTTTTTCTTCTCCTCTTCATCATCACCCTTTCTGTTGGCCTCCTTATAGAATTCCTCTTTCTTCTCCTCCTCTAACAACGCTTCAACACAAGCAGTTATATACTGCAACACAAAAAACCCAGCTGCTTGAATCGTCGCACGGAGGGCAACCACGAGATTCAAAACCCAATTTTAGTCAGTTAAATCTGACACAATCTGATTCAAAACTCTTAAAAAAATAGTTTTTTGATTAATTGGATGTTCCGGTTTTAGATCGGAGATTGCTTTCCAATTTTCTTTTTCGTTGATTTTTTCCTTCTTTAACCCCGGTGGGAGCTTCGCAAAGTTGACTCTGCACATAAAGTGTGATCGTATTCCTGTATTTCAAGTGTATGTTTTAGTTGGTACTTTAAAAAGTACGATTGTTTTCTTTTTAACACAGTTAGATCTCGTTGAAAACCTTTATTTGTAAGTATATTTATGTTTTTGTTTGACAAGATATCGAAAAGAGCCTGCGACAACACAACCTCCACACTGCCAGAGGAGTAATATGACCCCATTACAAATTGGATGAGTGATCTGCCACCACTCTCCAAAAACCCGAGAGCGATATATCCACATCAACGTGGCCACAAAAACAAACAGCGAGCGAAAACAGCACCAAAACACTCACCACTGTGTACATCGACCAAATCCTGAGCCTCTTCATCAAAAACAACCACTAGATCAGCAAAGAGAACATCGACATCAGCAGTCTTAAAGTAATGTTTCGATCTCTAGTCAAAAACGACTTCTCAATGATGGACTGCCAAATGGCAACACTTTCCCCCTCAAACCCATACGGCTCGAGATGCAATTCGAAAGAGAGATGTTATTCCTTAACGAAATTCCGAAATTTTTCACCTTGTTAGATTATAAAGCAAAACTTGAATACTACGAGTAGCTCTTTGACGATACCACAATTATACAGAACGTTTTCACTGAGGAAAAAAATTCGTTACCAACCGATTTATAACCGGTCAATACAAAATTTTCCTTAGTGCAAACATTGAACGAATGAAGACTTCGATCTCGCAACGTAAACGAACTAACATACGATGTCGTCAATAAAACCCTTCAAATTCGAACAACCTTCCCCTTCGAATCCCTCGCTGCCTTTCCAAAAATCTTTAATTACCAGAGATGAGACGGAGAAGATGCAACCTAGGTGATTAAAACAATTATGTAATATAAATTTCTGTATCTATGTGTTTGTATTAAATTAATCCCAAAGCTCTTCTCATTTGCTAAACACGTAACTAATTCGTATGTAACTATTACTTTGTACTTTTTGTACCTCTAACTTTGCAAAACAAAAACTTTGTCATGTACTACCTTTGTAACAAATTTGTTTGATGACATGTGCACATATTTGTCTCAGAAATAAGCAGTAATTGTAAACATTCCTATAAAATTGTCTATCATATTGTTTTACATAAACCTTTGCAACGAGAAAGTTTGTTTTCTTTCTACTTTAAATGAAAACTTTATAAGGGTGGGCACAATTTTTCTCTTCTTTAAACCGGGGTGAGCTGTAGTATTGCTAATTGGATAATTGCCGCCGCAATTACTGATACTTCAGAGTCTTTATAATTATATAACCGTCGATTTTGTGAACACTTAAGACGTAGTCTAAAGTGACGGAAAATTAAGAGAGAGCTATGCTGCGTGAAATGCGTTGAGTGAAAGGATACATTATTCATGACCAAATACTGCTGCGTATTATTCAATACACTATTGAAGAGGCTATTGTGGCTGATTCACTGACGCTATTAATACGCGTACTAAGTGAAGGATACTGAAGCTATCCAGGCCGCTCTTCACAGCAGCAAGTCTGAAACGAATATATGACTAAAGACGAATAAGAGTCGGCTCAACGAATGACCTAGGAATTAATTCGGAAAAAGTCATAAGCCTCGTAAATTTTTAGTCGTGTTGACTCAAGTTTAAACATGCACGAGCCTAGAGATTGCTGTTGAAGGAAATAAATTTCTCAACTCAACCAGCGCAACTTAGGCCGCTTCCTTCTGGGGCGATTTTTTCTCTGTCTCTCTCTCTCTCTATCTCTCTCTCTCTCTCTGCTCTAAGAGCAAAAACTCTACTCCTCCGCTAAGCGTAAAATATCGCAGCAATTGTAAGTCTGCCGAATTTATAATAAGTTATATTTACATCCAGCAGTAAGATGGATTTAATTTGTTGATTAGATACCCCACCATATTTTCATCGTAGGAATTACCCCAATTGTGCTCTATCCTTCCTATCTGTTTCTCAATTAATCTTTTTATATAATCGATTTTATTTCTAGCAAATAACACATAGGTTTGGAAATTAGAAAAGGACAACGTGAGCAAATAGTGAGACTCATTCTAGCATTTAATTAGGGTCGCTAAAATAATAATGGTGTAGCTCGAGTGTGGTAATTGAGATCAAGCGAATAAAATCCCTACCACATCAGAATTAAAAACCTTCTTAGGAATTTTCCCCAGGATTTGAATCTGTATATTACTCACACGACAAGTAGAAGTTGAAGCTGAATAAAAAAAATTTTGTTGTTTTGTGTGAAGTGTGAAAGCATGGCAACCTTAAGAATGAGGTAATTAAATAACGCTACCGAAAATGCTTTTCTTCTTACCCGGAGCGAGGTTTGACGGTGATTTTTTGTAAGAAATGAGGTGAAATGCAGTGGAAAAAAAATAATTTTCACCGCGTATTTCTTACATCTTTTTGCGATGAATGCGATGAATCGCGGTGAGCTTTTCATTTTCACCGCGTTCTCAGTATTCTTACAAAAAAGAATCATCCCCACACGGGTTCGAACCTCTGACCTCCGGCATGCCTTCAACTGCTGAGTCCACTGCGCCAACTATCACTTAAATCTTTAAAATTTCTTGAGAATTTAAATAAGATTGAGTAAACTTTGGAAATCATATGCGGTGAATTTTTGTAAGAAATCCGGTGAAATGTGGTGAAGTATTTTTTCACCGCATTCGCTGCTTTCATCGCATTTCTTACATTAAATTGCCACAAAAGTCGATGCGGTGAATTTTTGTAAGAATTGCAGTGAATTTTGCGGTGAATTTTTGTAAGAAATGCGGTGAAATGCGGTGAAATGCGGTGAAATATTTATTTTCACCACATTCACCGCAATCACCGCATTTCTTACACAAATTCACCGCATTTCCTACAAAACTTTACCCAAAAAGCTCGACCGGGCAGCGATTTTTTTGAAATTTACTATCTTTTGAGATGTTCCTTCTATCATATGAGACCATTGTTTATCGATTCAATAATTTCATAATTTCAAAAGGAGACATCGGTTAGTAAAAAACGTTAATTTACCCAAGATTGACTGATCACTGAGCTCCTAAATGGTTTACACTAGCTGCTTGTCATTCATTGATTTGAGTTCATAATTTGACCAATTATGTATTGCCTCCTTTCTGATCGATAAACTTCCTGTTTACTTCCGTTCCTTGTTCAAAGTTGTCAAAGCCAACAGCAAAAATAGAATATTGCAAATTCCGAATTAATGAATATTGCAATATTGAAAAACTATCTATCAATGTTTTGTGGAACTGGCTTCTTGTTAGTCGAAATGAAGGGTCAAATCACGCTGATAAAAATAAATTTTTATTCTGATCTATTTATTTTCATAGAAAAAAGTGTATGAGCGTTAAAATCTTATACGGGGCAGTTCTTTAGTTTTCCAAATAAGTTCGGATGAATCATTAATTTTTTTTGGTGCTCAAGTATCTATTTTGTGTTCATATATAGTTCAACTTTTTTTTCCGTCAGGTGTGCGGCCGTTACAGAAGAGTGTTTTTGATGTCCTCCAACAATATTCTAAGGCTACCAGCTGTCTTTTATTCAAAAAAATGAGAGCTAGATTTTAATCAATATCTTAGCAAGCTCACCGCAGGGCAGAGGCTATTCTGTTTCTTCAGTTCACGTACCAGCTCACCCTTCCAGCTGTTATGGTTTTTTTTGTGCTTTCTCTGTGTTTTGTATTTTTTTCTATGACCACTGATGAATTAGTTCTCATTTTTTATTAGCAAGCTTACCATTGAACTGGCGCCGATAATCTTTTTATCGAAGAATTGGCACAATGCGAAACAAATTGAAACGAACTAAAATCCTTAATGTCACTCACTATAAGGACGAATGGACGCAATTCTGCCGTGTACAAGAAGGGCTTTACAAGCAACTACCGATGGTGATTAACTAATTATATTATAGATATTAAAGTTTTCATATTCAGTTGGATGAATGGTAAACCTTTCTCGTAAATTCTGATCTTTTTGAATTTTTATGACATTTTTGTCTTGTAACCGTTCACTTAGTTCCTAATTAAGTTCAGAATGTTTACCAGCTGGATATCAAGAAGTAATGCACTAAGTGCATCTTCCATACCATCACCAACATTTCTGAGCGCTAATTTTCATCAGCTAGTTAGCTTCTGTAAAGTTCTAAATTCATCAACCTTGGGTCATGGATCAACAATCCCATTGCTTTTCGGGCTGCGGACATACGGGGCAGTTCTAAGTGCCAGACCCAATTGGATTGCTGACAGAGTAGAGCCAGACGCGCATGATTGCTGACAAGGAAATGGCACACAACCTTAGCTCGCTGCCCTACTTAAGGAGCAATGTGGTGCTTCTCCTACCGGATCCAGGTTATACGTGGCCGTGGTTTCCCAACAGAAATCTAATGGAACTGGCTGTGATCGGGCCCATGGCCCAAGATTTTGTTTCCCAGAAAATACCGGACCCCCAGTATCTGAGATGCAAGAAGCCAGATTGTCTGATGATAATTGGTTGGAGATCTCAGCTTGCATACACATAAAGTCACTGAAATTAATTTGACCAAAAAACAGTTTTTGTTTAGCTTATGATCATAAGAATTGGAAGTCTGAATAGTAACTTGCAAAAATAACAGATCTCTTTATAATTAGCCTAGTGAACAAGCATTAGGAACTCATTTCATTTTACAGGGCGTTTTGGCACGGTTTTTGGCACTGAACAAAATGTTATATAACCATTTTTTTGGAAAACCATCGTTTGACATCACCCTTTGTTTCAAACGTCGGTAGTTATGTTGTAATGTTGCATAATTTTCTAAAGGTTTTGAAAGATGTCGCAAAAATTTTGCAAATTTAAATGAAAATTTTCACGTTCTTTCGGTTTAGTTCCTTTGACGACAGTAACACTCCAGATTAATACTATTTAAATGTGATGAACAGAGATCATATATAAAGTACTGAACAGTTTACAAAGATCGTCTGCCGATGGTTGCCAAAATTTAGGCTGGCAATTTGGTACACCAAAAGCACCCCACTCTTGAATCCAATATATTTTTGCTTTCATCCTTTCCCCTCCTACTCTGTCGGGATTATTTGTCAGACTACAAAGCAATAAAAAGGGGCTGTATCAATGATGCGTACCTGAAAATTGCGCCATTAACTGCAAAATTCTTCAGACTTATATTTGCCGCTGCAGCAGTGTTTTTTTCTTACAAATACACGACTCCTCAAGCAATGATAGAAAGCGGCTAAACATGTATTTTCTTTGAACTAGCAAATTCAAATTTCCTGCATAAAATTACTTTCCCAAATTCACTGTACTGCAATTTGAAAAGAAATGGAAATTTTAAATGGAAAATTACGCAGTATTTGCGTTTGACTAAAAGAAATGGCATGAAAGCTAAACAACAACCATTTGTTGGGAATAGGAAATGATTTTAACTTCAATAACCAATAATTCTTTCCCGAGAAAGTGAAAATACCTTGCGAAGACATACACATAAACACATGGCGATTAAATATGATTTTATTACAACGTTGTCTTGTTGCTCTGTTTATATACGCACTTCAGTCCTTTATCCTAAGATTTGTATTACATTTAAAGCAGGCTTGAAATGTTTTAACAGAGCGGAAGTTTCAAAATAGCAACACTGTTTATGAAAGTAAACAACTAAATAAAACGCACTCACTCTACCTGGGGGAAATATTTCACCATACACAAGTTGTTCTTCTTGCATTAATGTATTGTCGGTTTACGCCAAATCCATTTCATAGCTAAGTAAATCTGACATTAGCCCCTTTCAGTTTTTCAGGAAAGGTAATTATCATTTGAAAAAACGCTTTTTACTCATTTGTGATTTAATTACGCTGCTTCTGTCACGCCAAGGTATTGACATTTACAGTCAGCGATTTCAACTCTTCACTTTCCATAAAGGTATGTCGTCTTCCGATTTTTCTTCTGAAGTATTTTTTAAAAGAAAAAGTAAGCAAATTAAAATAAGGGAACGAAATTACAGAATAATCTTATCAACTTAAAGTTCATTTTGGATGAATTAACCATGATCAATATACCAGGACAAAATCATTGTTTTTGCTATTTCTCAAAACATTAATAGTTAAGTTAAGTTATTATTCAAAAGTTTAAATAAGAAATATCATAATTGTAACGAAAATCAAACTTTAAAATTTTAGAGATAGAAATACTGTATGAAACTACTATTGCAGTTTCGAAGAGAGCCCAAGTTTGAGAGCCCAAAGCATTAAGAACTACACTTTTGCCTCACTTTCGAATTTTCTCAAAAATTGATTAAATTTGAATTACGTACGCTCTTACATCTTGCATATGGCGCTGGCCAAGAAAATATATCAAGAAATATTATTAAATAGTCTAAGGAGATGTTTTGTCACAAATGCTGTTACTGCTTTAAATTTCAATCCTTTTTCATGCATGAATTAAATTTTAAAACAATTCACTCCTATGATAGCAATGATTCCTTCCCGGACCTTTCTCACAATGAATTTAAATGCTGTACCATTTACTTTCGATAGTAACCAGTACTGAACCTGATAAATAGAAGTATAAATACTTTTGCCACACTGCCCAGACTACATTAAGAAGCATCCCAGTCTGTCCCTCTTCTTCGCAGCCTCATTTACATTATTGGCCAACACTGCACAGATTGTTCCACTGAACATACAAAGAACACGGCAAGTACATAAAAAAACAGTCGAAAAACTCGATCTCATGCATATTTTGTTAAAATGGCGGTGCCCTCACAATTATTCCAGCTACAACTATGCCATATATTGATGCATTTACATCTTTGGGGTGGATTCCGAGTCGGAGGACGGAAGCGCAGGTCGGAGGCGGAGGTCGGTGACATCGGACGACGAGATCATAGCTGAAGTTGAATGTATGGGATTTCAACACATTGGACTACAGCCATAAATTGAACTTGAACTTGAACTAAATTAATTACATCATTTATTAATTAATTACATCATTTTAAAATAATTCATTGCATTTATTGAGCATGTAAGCTGCTTGCTATGCTCAGATAAAAGGCAGAAAATAAGTGCAGACTGCTCAGACGAATGGGTCATTTTAAGTTTTACGACCAGACTGTAAATAAAAAAATTATGACATGAACAGTTTCATGCTCAGCGCAGAAATTCAGCATGTTTTTTTCATGGTTCAGCTCTGAAATGCTATGACAGATAACTCCGGGTTGGAATCATTTATTAACCTAGAAAAGCAGCACTGAATAATAGTATTTCCAGGTCTGCTTTTATACTTTGATCATTTTCTGACCACGTAACTTTTTTGATAAAAAGTTTCAATTCGGACAAAAAGTTGCAGCAAGTGCAAATCTAAAACACCTTTGGAGCAAATTGAAGACAATCTGCTCTAATCTATAAATATAAAGGGAAGAAAAAACAGTCAAATTCTGGTTGATTATTGACACGATAACTCATAATTTAGATTTAATTTTATAAGGGCTACATGTCAGACATTAGGCTCGCTAGCAGAGCAATATAGCACGCAATTTTTTACAGCTTGCCACTTTCAAAATATCATCACTGAATAAATTTAACTTAATAATTTTTTGTATAAACCAGTAGATAACCTTTTCTCGCGATACCTTTTGTTTAATTGAGAAAAAATTCGTTGTGAAAGTTTATGCTTGTTTATTGTGGAAATCAATATTTTGTCAGAACTACTTTAGAATTATGCAAGAATCCTCATGTAGTGTATATTATTGATGTTTGATAATGTCACTAGGGTTTTATTTTGATAATTTTCATACACATAAACACATGGCGATTAAATATGATTTTATTACAACGTTGTCTTGTTGCTCTGTTTATATACGCACTTCAGTCCTTTATCCTAAGATTTGTATTACATTTAAAGCAGGCTTGAAATGTTTTAACAGAGCGGAAGTTTCAAAATAGCAACACTGTTTATGAAAGTAAACAACTAAATAAAACGCACTCACTCTACCTGGGGGAAATATTTCACCATACACAAGTTGTTCTTCTTGCATTAATGTATTGTCGGTTTACGCCAAATCCATTTCATAGCTAAGTAAATCTGACATTAGCCCCTTTCAGTTTTTCAGGAAAGGTAATTATCATTTGAAAAAACGCTTTTTACTCATTTGTGATTTAATTACGCTGCTTCTGTCACGCCAAGGTATTGACATTTACAGTCAGCGATTTCAACTCTTCACTTTCCATAAAGGTATGTCGTCTTCCGATTTTTCTTCTGAAGTATTTTTTAAAAGAAAAAGTAAGCAAATTAAAATAAGGGAACGAAATTACAGAATAATCTTATCAACTTAAAGTTCATTTTGGATGAATTAACCATGATCAATATACCAGGACAAAATCATTGTTTTTGCTATTTCTCAAAACATTAATAGTTAAGTTAAGTTATTATTCAAAAGTTTAAATAAGAAATATCATAATTGTAACGAAAATCAAACTTTAAAATTTTAGAGATAGAAATACTGTATGAAACTACTATTGCAGATTCGAAGAGAGCCCAAGTTTGAGAGCCCAAAGCATTAAGAACTACACTTTTGCCTCACTTTCGAATTTTCTCAAAAATTGATTAAATTTGAATTACGTACGCTCTTACATCTTGCATATGGCGCTGGCCAAGAAAATATATCAAGAAATATTATTAAATAGTCTAAGGAGATGTTTTGTCACAAATGCTGTTACTGCTTTAAATTTCAATCCTTTTTCATGCATGAATTAAATTTTAAAACAATTCACTCCTATGATAGCAATGATTCCTTCCCGGACCTTTCTCACAATGAATTTAAATGCTGTACCATTTACTTTCGATAGTAACCAGTACTGAACCTGATAAATAGAAGTATAAATACTTTTGCCACACTGCCCAGAATACATTAAGAAGCATCCCAGTCTGTCCCTCTTCTTCGCAGCCTCATTTACATTATTGGCCAACACTGCACAGATTGTTCCACTGAACATACAAAGAACACGGCAAGTACATAAAAAAAACAGTCGAAAAACTCGATCTCATGCATATTTTGTTAAAATGGCGGTGCCCTCACAATTATTCCAGCTACAACTATGCCATATATTGATGCATTTACATCTTTGGGGTGGATTCCGAGTCGGAGGACGGAAGCGCAGGTCGGAGGCGGAGGTCGGTGACATCGGACGACGAGATCATAGCTGAAGTTGAATGTATGGGATTTCAACACATTGGACTACAGCCATAAATTGAACTTGAACTTGAACTAAATTAATTACATCATTTATTAATTAATTACATCATTTTAAAATAATTCATTGCATTTATTGAGCATGTAAGCTGCATGCTATGCTCAGATAAAAGGCAGAAAATAAGTGCAGACTGCTCAGACGAATGGGTCATTTTAAGTTTTACGACCAGACTGTAAATAAAAAAATTATGACATGAACAGTTTCATGCTCAGCGCAGAAATTCAGCATGTTTTTTTCATGGTTCAGCTCTGAAATGCTATGACAGATAACTCCGGGTTGGAATCATTTATTAACCTAGAAAAGCAGCACTGAATAATAGTATTTCCATGTCTGCTTTTATACTTTGATCATTTTCTGACCACGTAACTTTTTTGATAAAAAGTTTCAATTCGGACAAAAAGTTGCAGCAAGTGCAAATCTAAAACACCTTTGGAGCAAATTGAAGACAATCTGCTCTAATCTATAAATATAAAGGGAAGAAAAAACAGTCAAATTCTGGTTGATTATTGACACGATAACTCATAATTTAGATTTAATTTTATAAGGGCTACATGTCAGACATTAGGCTCGCTAGCAGAGCAATATAGCACGCAATTTTTTACAGCTTGCCACTTTCAAAATATCATCACTGAATAAATTTAACTTAATAATTTTTTGTATAAACCAGTAGATAACCTTTTCTCGCGATACCTTTTGTTTAATTGAGAAAAAATTCGTTGTGAAAGTTTATGATTGTTTATTGTGGAAATCAATATTTTGTCAGAACTACTTTAGAATTATGCAAGAATCCTCATGTAGTGTATATTATTGATGTTTGATAATGTCACTAGGGTTTTATTTTGATAATTTTCATACACATAAACACATGGCGATTAAATATGATTTTATTACAACGTTGTCTTGTTGCTCTGTTTATATACGCACTTCAGTCCTTTATCCTAAGATTTGTATTACATTTAAAGCAGGCTTGAAATGTTTTAACAGAGCGGAAGTTTCAAAATAGTAACACTGTTTATGAAAGTAAACAACTAAATAAAACGCACTCACTCTACCTGGGGGAAATATTTCACCATACACAAGTTGTTCTTCTTGCATTAATGTATTGTCGGTTTACGCCAAATCCATTTCATAGCTAAGTAAATCTGACATTAGCCCCTTTCAGTTTTTCAGGAAAGGTAATTATCATTTGAAAAAACGCTTTTTACTCATTTGTGATTTAATTACGCTGCTTCTGTCACGCCAAGGTATTGACATTTACAGTCAGCGATTTCAACTCTTCACTTTCCATAAAGGTATGTCGTCTTCCGATTTTTCTTCTGAAGTATTTTTTAAAAGAAAAAGTAAGCAAATTAAAATAAGGGAACGAAATTACAGAATAATCTTATCAACTTAAAGTTCATTTTGGATGAATTAACCATGATCAATATACCAGGACAAAATCATTGTTTTTGCTATTTCTCAAAACATTAATAGTTAAGTTAAGTTATTATTCAAAAGTTTAAATAAGAAATATCATAATTGTAACGAAAATCAAACTTTAAAATTTTAGAGATAGAAATACTGTATGAAACTACTATTGCAGATTCGAAGAGAGCCCAAGTTTGAGAGCCCAAAGCATTAAGAACTACACTTTTGCCTCACTTTCGAATTTTCTCAAAAATTGATTAAATTTGAATTACGTACGCTCTTACATCTTGCATATGGCGCTGGCCAAGAAAATATATCAAGAAATATTATTAAATAGTCTAAGGAGATGTTTTGTCACAAATGCTGTTACTGCTTTAAATTTCAATCCTTTTTCATGCATGAATTAAATTTTAAAACAATTCACTCCTATGATAGCAATGATTCCTTCCCGGACCTTTCTCACAATGAATTTAAATGCTGTACCATTTACTTTCGATAGTAACCAGTACTGAACCTGATAAATAGAAGTATAAATACTTTTGCCACACTGCCCAGAATACATTAAGAAGCATCCCAGTCTGTCCCTCTTCTTCGCAGCCTCATTTACATTATTGGCCAACACTGCACAGATTGTTCCACTGAACATACAAAGAACACGGCAAGTACATAAAAAAAACAGTCGAAAAACTCGATCTCATGCATATTTTGTTAAAATGGCGGTGCCCTCACAATTATTCCAGCTACAACTATGCCATATATTGATGCATTTACATCTTTGGGGTGGATTCCGAGTCGGAGGACGGAAGCGCAGGTCGGAGGCCGAGGTCGGTGACATCGGACGACGAGATCATAGCTGAAGTTGAATGTATGGGATTTCAACACATTGGACTACAGCCATAAATTGAACTTGAACTTGAACTAAATTAATTACATCATTTATTAATTAATTACATCATTTTAAAATAATTCATTGCTTTTATTGAGCATGTAAGCTGCATGCTATGCTCAGATAAAAGGCAGAAAATAAGTGCAGACTGCTCAGACGAATGGGTCATTTTAAGTTTTACGACCAGACTGTAAATAAAAAAATTATGACATGAACAGTTTCATGCTCAGCGCAGAAATTCAGCATGTTTTTTTCATGGTTCAGCTCTGAAATGCTATGACAGATAACTCCGGGTTGGAATCATTTATTAACCTAGAAAAGCAGCACTGAATAATAGTATTTCCAGGTCTGCTTTTATACTTTGATCATTTTCTGACCACGTAACTTTTTTGATAAAAAGTTTCAATTCGGACAAAAAGTTGCAGCAAGTGCAAATCAAAAACACCTTTGGAGCAAATTGAAGACAATCTGCTCTAATCTATAAATATAAAGGGAAGAAAAAACAGTCAAATTCTGGTTGATTATTGACACGATAACTCATAATTTAGATTTAATTTTATAAGGGCTACATGTCAGACATTAGGCTCGCTAGCAGAGCAATATAGCACGCAATTTTTTACAGCTTGCCACTTTCAAAATATCATCACTGAATAAATTTAACTTAATAATTTTTTGTATAAACCAGTAGATAACCTTTTCTCGCGATACCTTTTGTTTAATTGAGAAAAAAATTCGTTGTGAAAGTTTATGCTTGTTTATTGTGGAAATCAATATTTTGTCAGAACTACTTTAGAATTATGCAAGAATCCTCATGTAGTGTATATTATTGATGTTTGATAATGTCACTAGGGTTTTATTTTGATAATTTTCATACACATAAACACATGGCGATTAAATATGATTTTATTACAACGTTGTCTTGTTGCTCTGTTTATATACGCACTTCAGTCCTTTATCCTAAGATTTGTATTACATTTAAAGCAGGCTTGAAATGTTTTAACAGAGCGGAAGTTTCAAAATAGCAACACTGTTTATGAAAGTAAACAACTAAATAAAACGCACTCACTCTACCTGGGGGAAATATTTCACCATACACAAGTTGTTCTTCTTGCATTAATGTATTGTCGGTTTACGCCAAATCCATTTCATAGCTAAGTAAATCTGACATTAGCCCCTTTCAGTTTTTCAGGAAAGGTAATTATCATTTGAAAAAACGCTTTTTACTCATTTGTGATTTAATTACGCTGCTTCTGTCACGCCAAGGTATTGACATTTACAGTCAGCGATTTCAACTCTTCACTTTCCATAAAGGTATGTCGTCTTCCGATTTTTCTTCTGAAGTATTTTTTAAAAGAAAAAGTAAGCAAATTAAAATAAGGGAACGAAATTACAGAATAATCTTATCAACTTAAAGTTCATTTTGGATGAATTAACCATGATCAATATACCAGGACAAAATCATTGTTTTTGCTATTTCTCAAAACATTAATAGTTAAGTTAAGTTATTATTCAAAAGTTTAAATAAGAAATATCATAATTGTAACGAAAATCAAACTTTAAAATTTTAGAGATAGAAATACTGTATGAAACTACTATTGCAGATTCGAAGAGAGCCCAAGTTTGAGAGCCCAAAGCATTAAGAACTACACTTTTGCCTCACTTTCGAATTTTCTCAAAAATTGATTAAATTTGAATTACGTACGCTCTTACATCTTGCATATGGCGCTGGCCAAGAAAATATATCAAGAAATATTATTAAATAGTCTAAGGAGATGTTTTGTCACAAATGCTGTTACTGCTTTAAATTTCAATCCTTTTTCATGCATGAATTAAATTTTAAAACAATTCACTCCTATGATAGCAATGATTCCTTCCCGGACCTTTCTCACAATGAATTTAAATGCTGTACCATTTACTTTCGATAGTAACCAGTACTGAACCTGATAAATAGAAGTATAAATACTTTTGCCACACTGCCCAGAATACATTAAGAAGCATCCCAGTCTGTCCCTCTTCTTCGCAGCCTCATTTACATTATTGGCCAACACTGCACAGATTGTTCCACTGAACATACAAAGAACACGGCAAGTACATAAAAAAAACAGTCGAAAAACTCGATCTCATGCATATTTTGTTAAAATGGCGGTGCCCTCACAATTATTCCAGCTACAACTATGCCATATATTGATGCATTTACATCTTTGGGGTGGATTCCGAGTCGGAGGACGGAAGCGCAGGTCGGAGGCGGAGGTCGGTGACATCGGACGACGAGATCATAGCTGAAGTTGAATGTATGGGATTTCAACACATTGGACTACAGCCATAAATTGAACTTGAACTTGAACTAAATTAATTACATCATTTATTAATTAATTACATCATTTTAAAATAATTCATTGCATTTATTGAGCATGTAAGCTGCATGCTATGCTCAGATAAAAGGCAGAAAATAAGTGCAGACTGCTCAGACGAATGGGTCATTTTAAGTTTTACGACCAGACTGTAAATAAAAAAATTATGACATGAACAGTTTCATGCTCAGCGCAGAAATTCAGCATGTTTTTTTCATGGTTCAGCTCTGAAATGCTATGACAGATAACTCCGGGTTGGAATCATTTATTAACCTAGAAAAGCAGCACTGAATAATAGTATTTCCAGGTCTGCTTTTATACTTTGATCATTTTCTGACCACGTAACTTTTTTGATAAAAAGTTTCAATTCGGACAAAAAGTTGCAGCAAGTGCAAATCTAAAACACCTTTGGAGCAAATTGAAGACAATCTGCTCTAATCTATAAATATAAAGGGAAGAAAAAACAGTCAAATTCTGGTTGATTATTGACACGATAACTCATAATTTAGATTTAATTTTATAAGGGCTACATGTCAGACATTAGGCTCGCTAGCAGAGCAATATAGCACGCAATTTTTTACAGCTTGCCACTTTCAAAATATCATCACTGAATAAATTTAACTTAATAATTTTTTGTATAAACCAGTAGATAACCTTTTCTCGCGATACCTTTTGTTTAATTGAGAAAAAATTCGTTGTGAAAGTTTATGCTTGTTTATTGTGGAAATCAATATTTTGTCAGAACTACTTTAGAATTATGCAAGAATCCTCATGTAGTGTATATTATTGATGTTTGATAATGTCACTAGGGTTTTATTTTGATAATTTTCATACACATAAACACATGGCGATTAAATATGATTTTATTACAACGTTGTCTTGTTGCTCTGTTTATATACGCACTTCAGTCCTTTATCCTAAGATTTGTATTACATTTAAAGCAGGCTTGAAATGTTTTAACAGAGCGGAAGTTTCAAAATAGCAACACTGTTTATGAAAGTAAACAACTAAATTAAACGCACTCACTCTACCTGGGGGAATATTACACAAGTTGTTCTTCTTGCATTAATGTTTTGTCGGTTTACGCCAAATCCATTTCATAGCTAAGTAAATCTGACATTAGCCCCTTTCAGTTTTTTCAGGAAAGGTAATTATCATTTGAAAAAACGCTTTTTACTCATTTGTGATTTAATTACGCTGCTTCTTTCACGCCAAGGTACTGACATTTACAGTCAGCGATTTCAACTCTTCATTTTCCATAAAGGTATGTTGTCTTCTGATGTATTTGTTAAAGAAAAAAAGAAAAAGTAAGCAAAGTAAAATAAGGGAACGAAAATACAGAAGATTAGTCGGATCTAGTCTGTCCCCCCCCCCCCCAGCTTAGTGAGCATAAATTTTTTATGACCCCCAGGCGCACGTGCTATTTTCTTACTAAGTAACGTGCTATATAACAACATATAATTTGTAACTGGGAGTCATAAAAAACACTTGGGGGGTGAGGGGGGGGTGGCGAAACAGAATAGATCCGAATAGTCTTATCAACTTAAAGTTCATTTTGGATGAATTAACCATGATCAATATACCAGGACAAAATCATTGTTTTTGCTATTTCTCTTATTCAAAAGTTTAAATAAGAAAGATCACAATTGTAACAAAAATCAAACTTGAAAAATTTAGAGATAGAAATACGGTATGAAAGCACTTGCAGTTTCCAAGAGACCCCAAGTTTGAGAGCCCAAAGCATTAAGAACTAAACTTTTGCCTCACTTTCGATTTTTCTCAAAAATTGATCAAATTTGAATTATGTACGCTCTTACATCTTGCATATGGTGCTGGCCAAGAAAATATATCAAGAAAATTTATTAAATAGTCTAAGGGGATGTTTTGTCACAAATGCTTTACTGCTTTAAATTTCATTCTTTAAATTTAAATTTCATGCATGAATTAAATTTTAAAACAATTCACTCCTATGATAGCAATGATTCCTTCCCGGACCTTTCTCACAATGAATTTAAATGCTGTACCACTTACTTTCGATAGTAACCAGTACTGAACCAGATAAATAGAAGTATAAATACTTTTGCCACACTGCCCAGACTACATTAAGAAGCATCCCAGTCTGTCCCTCTTTTTCGCAGCCTCATTTACATTATTGGCCAACACTGCACAGATTGTTCCACTGTACATACAAAGAACACGGCAAGTACATAAAAAAAACAGTCGAAAAACTTGATCTCATGCATATTTTGTTAAAATGGCGGTGCCCTCACAATTATTCCAGCTACAACTATGCCATATATTGATGCATTTACATCTTTGGGGTGGATTCCGAGTCGGAGGACGGAAGCGCAGGTCGGAGGCGGAGGTCGGTGACATCGGACGACGAGATCATAGCTGAAGTTGAATGTATGGGATTTCAACACATTGGACTACAGCCATAAATTGAACTTGAACTTGAACTAAATTAATTACATCATTTATTAATTAATTACATCATTTTAAAATAATTCATTGCATTTATTGAGCATGTAAGCTGCTTGCTATGCTCAGATAAAAGGCAGAAAATAAGTGCAGACTGCTCAGACGAATGGGTCATTTTAAGTTTTACGACCAGACTGTAAATAAAAAAATTATGACATGAACAGTTTCATGCTCAGCGCAGAAATTCAGCATGTTTTTTTCATGGTTCAGCTCTGAAATGCTATGACAGATAACTCCGGGTTGGAATCATTTATTAACCTAGAAAAGCAGCACTGAATAATAGTATTTCCAGGTCTGCTTTTATACTTTGATCATTTTCTGACCACGTAACTTTTTTGATAAAAAGTTTCAATTCGGACAGAAAGTTGCAGCAAGTGCAAATCTAAAACACCTTTGGAGCAAATTGAAGACAATCTGCTCTAATCTATAAATATAAAGGGAAGAAAAAACAGTCAAATTCTGGTTGATTATTGACACGATAACTCATAATTTAGATTTAATTTTATAAGGGCTACATGTCAGACATTAGGCTCGCTAGCAGAGCAATATAGCACGCAATTTTTTACAGCTTGCCACTTTCAAAATATCATCACTGAATAAATTTAACTTAATAATTTTTTGTATAAACCAGTAGATAACCTTTTCTCGCGATACCTTTTGTTTAATTGAGAAAAAAACACATTTATTAGGCAGTGTCCAGCATTTTTTAAATTTTGCAAAGTTACGCTAAAGTTTAGCATCAAATTTTCCCACTCTTCAGCTTTACTTATGTTCCTAGATCGAACAAGTAATTTGGTAAATAATAGGGTGTTCTGAAATGTATATCAATAATAAAGTTTCAAAAAAAAACGGCTTAAAGAGACTTTAATTTCTTTAAATCATAACAACAGGAAACACAGTGGTTTTAAAGTGGATCAACTTGAATCCAATCACTCTTCCTTATATAATAAATCAAAAACAAATAATTCTGCATAAAGTAGATCTCTGGAAAACTGGATTATACATATATAGAAACGGTAAGGACATATCGTCCTCTTTTAGCTTCCATTTATTTAAAGTTTTTTCAGAGTCAGATTGTTATTCTTCTTAATTCGAACTAATTACATTTTCCAACATAAGCACTGCTTCAAAACCCTGTCCGTCGAAATGATTGCTTGTTTGATTGCGAAAAATGTTTCCTTGTTAATTTTAGGTGCATCTTTCCGAAAGTGGGCTCCCTACAATGTATAGAAGACAAAACAATCATTTATGGAAATATTTCCTGCCGTTTAATAAGTTTAGCAAACCTAATAGGACAAGCCTTTAGGACAAACAAATAAATTGTAAATATATATTTCCCGATATCTCTTTTCTTTTTCTTAGATTTTCTCCTTGTTCAATTTCAAATCAAAATTTTGTTTGGACAACTCACTTGTCAATTTTCTTTTTTGGGTAGTCAAAATAAATTGTTCCCGAGAAGACTTTTTGGCTTGAAATTGTTAGAAATTCCGCAATAGCAAAATTTTTATGAATACATACCATTTGAAGTAGATCAGATCCTATCCATTTTGATTTTCGGATAAAATTTTGAAACAAAGATGCAGAAAATAAGCCATATTGTTTTTTGGGTTTCAAAATTAAATTTATTGTCATAGCAAAAGTTCGTTTATTTTATCGATATAGAGTTCGAGAGCGGTTTCAGTATAACATGATAACTTTGTTTCTAATGAATGTTAATAACTAATTCAAAATAAAACTTAAAAAAAATTATATACGAAAAATTTTATAGCTTACAAGAAACTAGAAAAATTTAAATCTGTGCAAAAATGGAATAGCTTATTTTTAGGTCTAACTCTAAAGCTAATTTTTGTTGGGACACATTTTAACATATCCAAATGGGTTTTTTGTTCAGTCAATTTTGGCCTATCGATATAACTATTGTAGAGTGTTGTGAGTGGTGTCTTTAGTAATTCGAATTCCGTACAGATAAGAATAAGGACCAAAAATTTTTTTGAGTTCGTTTTTTCCGCGGAGTTATCGAGGTGTGACTAATTTTCGTAGTCTTTGTTCACATTTTCCCTATTTTGCTGACAAAATATTAAAATTGTTAACGATAGTGTTTTTGCTTTTAATTCTGAAGGTATAAGAGTGTTGTTGAACTGTTTGATGTAACTTTTTGGCTAAAATTTTTCTAGATTTTTGAAATTTTCAGCTTTTTTCTCATCAAAACAGTGCACGAAATAAGCTTTCTTGGTCCACATTTTTCAAAAAATTCAGGCTCTCTTCAATAAAGACACAAAATAGGCTTCTTTGGTCCACTTCATTCGAAGTTGCAGGATTATCACAATTAAAGTTTGCCGATCTTCGTTGAGTTCAAAGAAAGCTAATTTTACTTGTGTTTCTTTTGAGTGTTTTTGCAGTAAAAGTTTGCCGTTCTTTTGCTAATATAACTCCAAAAAATTCCAAAAGAGCGAATTTATTTTTCATATTATTACTTTGTCAATTTATCTATTGTTATAAAATTCGGATTAATCAATGGACGTATAGAGAGTCTAGTTTTGTTCCAATCATTGATTTCTACACTCTAAAAAAATCCGATTGTAATCTGTCGCTGTGCTTTTGAAAAACTTTTCCCTTCCCACCTTCTTTAAATCACAGAACAGAACAGTGCAAATCAATAATTACTAAAAGCGAGTAAAATTGGCTTCCCAAGTGGTTTCGAGGAAATCTATCTACTTTTTTAAGTCGAATCTTTCTTTTCGTTTTGACTTTTAAAAGTACTTGTTTTCAAAATAAACAATGAATTACTGATTTGTCGTTTTTTTCCCATTGATCATCTTCTCGCTTAGGGACAGCAAACACTGTTCCCATCTTGTTGCTAAAGGATAAAAATGTAGCATGATTTCAAATTTTACGATTTTAGTAATAATTTATTGGTTTTGATACTACGAGTTTAACAAAATTTGGACATTTTCACATCTATTTCATGTCTTGCCACGATTTTGACAGGAGGGTTGTCACATTATTGGTGTTTAAAATGAATGCAAAAATGAAATTGAATTTTTTTCACTGAACGGAATATGGTTTTAACGGCTTCAACTCCGCCTTCTAGCAAAATTTCTTGGAAATTTTTACTTTTGATTTTATTTGTTGTTCTCATTGCAGTGGTTTGACAAAATCTGGATAATTGCACGTCTTAGTGGCCTCGTATGAATGAGTTATTGATTTCAGTTGATAGCTGAAACTTTTCAATAATTTGATTAATTTGAAGTAAGATATTTTGACAAACTTAGACCTATTTTTCAATTCGCTATTCATTTTTTCTACTTGTCAGCTAGTAATATCAATTATAGTTCGCATAGCGCATAGTTGGCGCAGAAATTTGTTTGTTGTCTGTTTTTATTGTTCTTTTTTATTCGTATGAAATTTTCTGAAAAGAAACACATCTCAATGGTTCTCTTTGAGGCAATTAACGAACATATTTAATGATTTCAGTTGATAGTCAAATTTTTTATGACTTTGAAACTAATTGTTTTAGAAAACTATTTTTTTTTGTTTTTTCACTTTTTTCTTTTGTCCTGATCCTTTTTTCCTGATCCTTTTTTTCAGAGCTCACTTATCACAATATTTTCTTTCAATGATTGCGCATGGGATGATATCTTATTTTTTACTTGAAAGATTATAGTTTTTACGGCTTTAACACCGTTTTCTCGAAAACATATGCGAAATTTTGTTATTCGTTCATATCTGCTGACTTTTTTTAGATAACGTCAGGTCTCAGTGTCTTCACGTGGAATTATGAATAAACGTAGATAGAGAGTTTATTGACATCTTATGGTTTTCATTATTTGAACTGTTTTAACAGCGTTGAAATATGTTACTTAACTGTTTTTAAAAAAATACAAACGTACTTATTAATTTTGCTCTTCTTTGTCTACTTGATACCTATTCTGAATATTCAGAGGTCTTATATCCCAAAGTTATTGTCCCAAAAATATCGCAATTGCTTATTTTCGTTTTTTACGGAGTAGATTTTGATTTTAACGGCTTCGACGCATTTTCTCGCGAATTTCGTATGGATTTATGTGTTTTTTTTTCTGATTTTGTCTTTTGTTTTTGTTGACGTACAACGCGTTTATGTTAATGGCGTTACTCGATCTCAATCTGTTCATACGGAGGTACGAATGAACATGAAGCTATTAGATTTCTGTTGATGTCTAATGGTTTTCGTTGTTTGACATAATTTGTTTTCAGAAACAATAAACGTTTTTTAAAACTCCGTTTTTGTTCTTCTTCGTCTTCTGATTATCGAGTCTCATTAAGGACTGGTCCCATGTTTTGTCTAGTGAAGTACACACTTTTGTCTTAAATGTAGGTTTTTGGTGCTATTTTGATTTTGTTTCTAAGGATTTTTATTGAGTTCAAAAAATTGAGTTCTGAATGTAAATAACGTTTGTTTATGTTGTTTGTCTTCTCTCGTAGTTATAATAATGGCAAATTTGGTCGACCCTAAAAAGTGACTTTTTATTTTACTAACTGATTTGAGTTGCAAGCATTTTTTTTTCATACACCATTTAATTTTTAACAATATTTGATTTTTTTATTAATGGTATTTGTGTTTTTAATGGTATCAAGTTTGTATCTCATTGGAACGCACTTTATCAAAAATGAAAGGCACTTTTTCAAATTTTAGAGGGTTTGTTTGCAGTTGCTGATGACAGTGTTTTGGATATCATAAACTCTTTGAAGGCGAAACATTTATCTAAAATTGTTCTGGCTACCTCCAATTTTTTACAGAACCATCCTTCAATTGACTTCATTACGGTTAAAGTATTAGTTTGGAAACAAGATAGTTCGTCAACCTATCATGTCAGTTCCCCTCAAAACCAGTTGTCATATTTGTTCACCAAAACCTGTAGTTTTTACAACTATTGGTTTAATGTGCTAATAAAATTGTGATACGCAAGAGCTCTGCAGCGAGCCACCTTGCTCATTTGAAATCGCTCATTTATTTGCTGATTTGGAAATCAGAATTCTCTTTTTTTTTAACACACGTCAATGATTCTCCCTTCAGATGCAATCTGTCAATAATTTTTATACAATTTTTGCACCAATACTTTTGAAGCTGCTGCATCATTAAAATTTAATGGGCCTGCTTACGTTAAAGTAACCAAACAGAAAACTGAGTTTATACTGCTGTATTTTATCTTGGAGTTACATTTGGGGTTTGTCAAACTATTTATTTTTAATATTATTCTGTCAACTAATTTCTTAACTGGTGGTCTCTAATTAATCTACTGGAGACAGCTTCTCTAAATATTATTGAAGTATTAATATTTTCTGTCGACCAGACTGAGATTTCTCCAGATTCATCAAATCTTCGTTCACGTGATTACAACATTGTATGAGAAATCCCGGAAAATATGTTTATATCTGATAAATTATTGATTTATTGCGCGTTTCTGTAACACTTATAAGCACTTTATAAAAAGAAATCTATGATGCAGATGCTGATAGCTGCTTTCTTTCATTTAAAAAATTGATATGATGTGGGCGTTGCTCTTAATGCTCATTATCAGTATCAAATTTTCTACCACCAACCTCTCCGCCCCCTCTCACCCTAGTTATCAATAATTCATTTTAATCTTATTCACCTGGCCTTTACGTTCTTTTTCATTCTAGCGAACTTTTAATCTATCTCAATGTGTGCTAAATAGGTTAAGAAGGTTCACGCCTGTCAGCGGACAGGTCGTTTCTGTCTGTTATAGACCCGCTTCATGGATCAAATTAATCAAATTTGAATCTTCTCTGGGCTTTAAGGGGGGGGGGGGTCAGGGGTTCAGGGCAAAGAAATCCGTCTGGTCTGGAAACACTCGCGATTTGATTCAAATCTGTTTTTATTAAAAGTAGTGAAGACTGAAATAAGTCTTGCAATCTTGGATATTACTAGAAAATTACTGGCACTCTTTTTAGTAAATGCCAACTGGTTCAGACGTAAAGTGGCACAAAGTTTTATTAGTTTTCAAAGTCTAATAACGGCTTTCATGAAGTACCTGCAGTCAAAGCAAGGAGATTACGCAATATTGATAGACAGTATCTGCTAACAGGCAGATCATGATTTGTTTAGTGTTTTTGTATGCTGCTAAAGGTTGAAACAGGAAGGCCCTGTAACCACATGTTTTCGTGCAAAATGTTCCGATCCCTTCGCATTAACAAAAAATCCGCAGTAGCATTAACTTCGCATTAACAAAGACACTAAATAGAAAAAAAATAATTTTTCGAAATACTGAAAAGATTACTTTTCAAAATGTATTCTATAATTGAATTGAAACCTGGAAAAGTCTGACCAGCAGCTTCAAAAAAAATTAAGCTGGATAGTATATTCTGTTGTACGAGTCAAAAGATCAAGGAAAATTTTTTTATTAGTTTCAGATGTAATTTTTGAGGAGCCAGAATATTATGAACAAAGATACACCCCATTTTACAGGCTTACGATAGTAGACAAAAATCATAACACTATACGCATTTCATAATATAGTATACATGTCACCTATGAACTTGAATTGGAGCCTGGCAAATTTTAAAGTTTTTGAACGATTCAGATGACAAAAACAAAAAGTTAACTCTTGACAATTAAGTGAAATAAAGTATTAAAAACTAAGAATGTTTTAAAGTTTTTTATTTGTGAACATTATTAAATTCATATGTTCTAAGCATTCATCAATTCTAAGCTAATTTGACTTTTAGTAACTTCTTTGTTCTATGTTCCTCAAAGCGCCAAATATTTTCAAGCTGTCTAACATTTATCTCGACATGTTAACATATATACCAAAGCATGAAATTATTCAAAATCTGGGTAAAACTCAAACAGGCAAAACTAATATTGAGAATGAACTCAGAAGAATAATCCATACCAAACGTATTTAAAACATTCCATTAACAAATCAAACACTAAGAACTTTTATTTACTGATTAGGAAGAGATTCGTAAAAGGAATTAGCAACAAGATGTTAACTTAGCTTTCTCTTATTACACAGTTACAGTTAACGATTGCCTCCATTAACCAAGGCAAAGCTGACAAGCCAAAGGTATGTAACATCAATCAATTAATAAAAATAACTCAGAAAAATTTAAAGAAAACGTATAGCTTTGGGTTATTACAAACGAAGGTAAATTTTAAAATTATTAAGTTTTTTGTTACTATCGGTCAAACCATGAAGAATTGTATCTATAACATATATTTAAAGTTTGAATTCAAGAACTTCATAATTATTGCAATTAACAACAGAACACTTGCTAAGGAAAAAGGAAAAGTGACAGAGAAGTGAAACGATAGAAACTCCTGCAACGGTCTCCAATGAAAAAAATAAATTAGTATAAGCAAAATCAACTCAGATGACAGTCAAGTTAATAAATGGTCTTTTATAAATTTGCGCAATTACTCCGCGTTAACAATCTGATAAGACTTCAATAAATTAGACAATAATATATATGAACATACGTCTTTCGACAAAGAAATATCATCATTAGACCCTGTCAAAATGAGTCTTAGGTAGCTTAAAATTGTTTTCACGCTTTGAAGAGCATAGAGAATTAATAACACCAAAAAGTAACCTTAAAAATAATGTAGGAAGGCAAAAAATTGGGTATGTGGGGACGTGGATCGGGGGGGGGGTTTACGTGCGTGCTGTCTGTAGATTGAATAGGGAGAAGAAACCGTTATGGAAAAAAACCCTCTCATAACGACCCTTTGAGTGTTACCAGCAGTGTAATTTTTATGTAATAGTAGCTATGCTACTGTTAAAGTCCAGTGTTCGAAAACAGAACTCAACGTTCTGAAACAGCAGTCAATGTTCGAAAACAAAAGGTAAAAGTTCAAGTCATGAACAAATTTGAGTCAGCTAACAAAACATAGTCGGTAGAATACTGAAAATGACTCGAGAATTGTGCAATATATTTCACAACATAGCCTCATCTAAAATAAGAAATATCAAAGAAAAGAATTAGCAAAAAAATTAGTAGCCTAATGAAACGGTACACGTGATTTTAAAAAATGGAGGACATATCATTTTTCCGGAGTGTGGGTAGGCGGGGGGCGGGGGTAGTTGAAGAGGTTGAGGGTTAGGTGTTGAGGTGGCGGTTCAGCTAGAAGAGGGGTAGTTTTTGTCGGGGGGAGGTGCGATTGGTGGTGGAGGTAAGTGGGGGGTAGGTGCGTGGTGTCCGTAGTTTGAATAGGGAGAAGAGCTGGTAATGGGAAGAAAACTTCTCATAATAACCTTTTCACCTTGAATGTTACCAGCAATTCTCAGTATCGGTGTATTAGTACCTGCACTTCTTTTAAAGTGCAAAGTTTGAGAACAGAAGTCAACGTTCAAAAACGGAAATCAGTTTTCGAAAACAAAATACAATCAGATGCTCAAAAAATTTGGAATTTTTCTTGTTGTTCACAGTTTGCTAGCCCCTATTCTACTGCTTTGGGAGCATCGTTTACAGTTTATTTGGACTTTATGGCAGATGCAGAGGCACCTTTTCTGGACAATTTGAATCCCCATTCCCCCGCCTGCTCTCCTGCCCCGTCTTTTCCTTTAAATTTCAGCACAGTTAAATATGGAACCCTGGAACTAAGACTACACTCTCCCTACACTAATCGAAACCTTAAAACCTCACGCAAAGAACTAAAAAGTCAAGGAGTTTTATTGACCAGAAAAAAACAAGCTCTATGAGAAAAATAAGGTCGAGATTAATAATTAATCGGTCAGTTTATTGAAGGAAGCTCTCTATCAAGCGCGTACTTTTTCTTTACCGATGCATTGGTTGTTTGTGTGTCATAATACTTACGCTACTGTTAAAGTCAGAAACGGAAGTCAGCGTTTTAAAACGGAAATCAAATGTCAAAAGTTCAAGTCATGAACAAACCTGCGTCGGCTAAAACACTGTTTAATCTCAATAATTCTCTTCGAGTTGTAAAAAACTGTAAAATCTCAACACTCCTCTTTGACTCGTAAAAACATTGGAGTACATAACTACCAACACAATATGCAAACATCTTTGTTGACCAGAAAATGTTGACACTTGTGCACCTGTTTAATTATTTACCCCGAAACTCGTGTCTTCGTGATTTTGTCTGCCATAAACAGTTGCAATTATAGAGCTAAAGTCAAAGGCAAAATTATAAAGTGCAAACGGGTCAAATTTATTTTAAAACTCTATTAGCTTAATCGGCTATCGAAAACTTCTTTTAAGAACAAATGGTTGTAAAAGCATTTTATTTGCATGCTAAAGAAGAAAAAAAGTCTATCTAGAGCAATCCAAAGGTTTTCAAAAGGTCAACAAGGACAACAAGTTAGTTTTTAAACTTAAAAAAATCAAAACATGGACTGAAGCAAGCAGCCTAAAATTGGGATCAGCAGCTTTCAACTTTTCTAATTCTGCAGGGTTTCGAGAGACGTAACCACGATTACCGTCTTTTCCTAAAAAACAAAGAAGTTGAAAAATTGTTTTCTCTAACCTGGATTGAAGACTTAGTCATAGCAGGAAATAGTCAAACAGAAAACACCAAATGGAAAAGTTCCCTAGAGCCATAATTTAAACTGGATGATAGAGGACATCTTGAATGGCCTCTTGGAATGCGGATTTTGAAAACACAAAAAGGAATAACTTTAGATCAAGAAAAGTACACTTAAAACAGTTTAGAACAGTTCAAATTGCAAGACTGCAAACCAAGCAAAAGACAAACAGAAAATTACCTGAAAATTGATGTAGCTGACGAAGATTCAGTAAGAGTAGATTCACTTGAGCTTTGAGGTCTAGTAGCTTCATTAACTAACTTAGCTAAGAAAACTAGACCAGATATCACGTGGATCACAAATGACCTATCACGCTTCATGAATTACCAACTGTTGAGCTTTTCAATGCTGGCAAGCGGGCGTTGAGATACCTACAACAAATTAAATCTCGGAGACTCTTTCACATCAACTAGCAACAGCACTCTAGTTGGCGAAACAGATGCAGACTGGAGTGGCGACGTGAATGATAGATGATCGGCGAGAGGATACTGGTTCAAGCTGGGAGACAGTGGGGGATCTGTCAGTTGGCAAGTGAAGAAACAACCAACAGTGTTTTTCTCATCTTTCGAAGCAGAATGCCATGGTTTAGCTGCCACGGTTCAAGAAACCATCTTGCGTGGTCTTGTCAGAGAACAGTTTAAATGGCAGCAGATCTTCTCACAAAATCTTTGTTACAGCAGAAAAAAGAGCAATATCGAGAACAACTATGGGCGAGTCCAGATTCTTGCTTAGAGGCAACAATCTGAGTGGGGGTATTGAATCACAGAAAAGAAACTAAAAATGTCTTAGAGCTTAAAAACTTATTTTATATCAATAAACTCAGAAAGAAAAAAAATGTACCCAATTTATAACGCCAACTGCAGCTGACAATTAGGAAGATGAATGCGAATTAATTTAGAACTGTATGTTTGTCAAATATTGATATTTATATACTAATTGTGAATGGTAAAAACAACTTTGTGAAGGATCTCAGTTGAAGTAATTTTTTTGCATGTAAATATGAAATGACACGCCTCGAAATCGCCTGATTTTTGATACGTTGACCTTTTACCAAATGTAAACTGTAAATTTTATATTTGCGTTTCAGATTATATATACGACTGAATTTTGTTAAAATCTTTTCTCTTCTCTTCTCTTTTGAGTCTCCTAAATTTATTTTATTTTATTCTCCCTAATATCTTTTGATCTTAAACAGCTTCAATCTCAAATTCGTCTTGCCTCATCGGGTTTGTTGCGCTACCGTGTACTTAATTCTGCTAACGTATAGAGCTACAGCGAAGTTTTGCTTTTAAATATGTTCACAAAAGAAGTTCAGGTAAAAACTTAATGAAAGTTTTAGCTTAAAACTTTTTTTGGAAGCATGGGGTGTGGGTAAGACTAAAGCAGACAAATATTGGTGGAAGTTCCCCGAAATCCAAAAATTTCATCATTTTTTGTCTGCTTTAATCATATCGGCTAGAGTCTAACAGGCGTCACTTCAAATTAACGTCTGATAATTAAAACACGTGGACCTAGTAAGTGTAGTGTATCGCATAGATTTTCTCTCCAATTTGACCCAACTAAACATCCTAAATCTGCCCGGATTATCCTTCCTAATTTCCCTCATGTGCCACCCGGGATTAATGATTAGTCTTTTCCACAAAGGCCTCTGCCGCTAATCAGGAAGAAAAATTTTCCTTCTTTTCGGGTGACGTACAGCTAAATAAAGCGCCTTTATTGTCAACTTTATAACCACATTGTGTTATGTGTTATTTGTTTTGCCAGATGTTCACAAAAAATTGGATTTTTTTTTGTGTTGTTCACTACTCACTAGTCCTGATATTACAGCTTTGGGAGCATAGTTTACAGTTTACTTGGACTTTAAGCCAGAGGCAACACTTTTTTGGACAAAATGACCCCCTCTTCCCCCACTTTCCCGCCCGTTCGCCGGTCGCTTCCGTTCCCATTTTAGCACAGTAAAACATGAAACACTGGAACTAAGACTACACTCCCCTACGCCATTCGAAATGTAAAAAGGTCACGCAAAGAACTATTAAGTCAAGAAGCTGTATTGGCCAGAAAGTTACAAGATCTATGAACATCCTAAAGTTGAGATCAAGCATTAATCAGTCTTTTTATTGAGGGAAACTCTCAATCAAGCACGTACTTTTACTTTGCGGAAGATTTTGTCACTTTACAAAAAATTTCGGTCAACGACTGTGATTTTTTATCGTCATAATCATCATCGGCTACTTTATACACTTCTCCTTGTACCCAGAAATGTTATGTACAATTTTTTTGCTTACTAATCTCTAAGTTTGCTTTAAAGTTGTCATTAATCAGAACCTATGTTGCAGGGAAGTGTTACATTATGAGACTGCACCCTTTTTTGCAGATGTTCAACTATAGTCTCACCCCTCCTCCTCCCGTCCCGCGGCCTCCTCTCTGCTATTCACTATTCAAAGCGAGTTGCGACCCATAATCAACAATAATTAACGCCCATGTCTGGTTGCGCATATTATCAAATAACATTCGTTGCATAGGAGGTCGTTTTAACTAACAATGGCGGGATCTGGCACACCAAAAAGTCGCACAATAGTCTGGGCGAAATGGGTTAACCTTTTGTCATAAGTCGCACAAAAATCTGCTTCGTTTTCGGGCTGCTAAATTTGATCAAAAGGCTTTGAAAATGCAGATAAATAAGTAGTCGCCAGAAACTTTTTATATCTCGGTTTAGAATGATGGCTTAACCAATTATTCTAAAATGAAAGGTAGATAATCAACCAAAATGGAGCTCCATTGAAAACAAATTAGCAGTGATTGATGTTACAAAGATGGAAACGTAAAATAAGATATTGCTTTATCTGAGATATCCAACATTTTCCCGAAGATAGGTAATTTTTTCTTCTATTACAAACGACATCTGGGTTAGTTTGAATGTACAACAATAGTAAATGAAAAATGTGGATATTTGAAACATAGAAAATCTATTTTTTTTTGTTTTGGTTCTCAAAGCATTATTTTTTTTACAGTTTATCAGAAAAAAATTCAAAAAATTGCTTGAAATCAGTTGGCTTTTAGCTATGGCAACGCAAAATAAAAAATATTTGGCACTATATTAAACAAGGCGGCTCGGTAATGTGCGTTCGCACATTAAGTTCCGACCCCACTCATCTACATTTTTCACTTAATTGTCTACCAAATGAGGAAGAGATAACAGAATTAACATATCGTTCAACAAACTACTAAAAGAAAAAAACAATCTACTCCAGAGGGCCTATGAGAACTGTGGCTACAATAACAGAATATCAGAAAAGACGGCAATAAAAATCAAATAGTTACAAATATTAATTACGACCAAACTTCCTTGTCCATTTTCTTGAAAACCACTAATAACCAAATCAAAATGGCATCAGATAAAATTTATACTAAGAGGATTAACCGGTACTTTTTTGGAACAAAATATGGGACTTTTCCTCAATGCGACTTGGCAACAAGTTGACTAGAAATGAGAAAAAGGGGCAAAGTTTATTAAAACATTGTTTTTTTTTAAAAAAAAAGAATTAAATTCGAACATTACGCATTAAATGAAATCATTGAGAGAGTCTTTTAAACCTAAATAGAGATCGACTGAGGCCATTCATCATCCAGGAAATGTCATGCGACTACAAAACAACGACAAATATAGGCAAAAACGAAAAATTTGCACAAAAAAATTTGCACGAAAACGATGTCCCACCAATCAATTAAATATTAAGTTGATCACTAAACACAATAAAATTCTTCGTTTGTATTTTTTGCAGGAGACAACAATTGTAAATCAAATGACGCCCATTATTGTGATACTGTGAAAAGAAAACAAAAACCTACAAAATGGGGCTAATATACAAAAATCACGAAAATTGGTTTTATTAAAACTGGTTGTTCCAAGAAGAAAGACCATAAGCAGAAAAAAACCTTAATGAAGAGCACACTTTATTTCTATAGATAAATGATGTGAACTGTATGTAGAGATGCTTAGCTACAATTTAACAGAAATAAAATTGGCCGATCTCAAAAATCTATCACTTTTTTTTATTAAAAACAAACATTTTCAAAACTTATAGCCAACAAAAAGCTTTCGACTAAAAGAGTAGACAGCTTGTCTTGCAACTACTTGGAAAACTAATTGCGACTGTTATTAATGAGACTTAATAACAAGGCTATAAAATAATATTAAATACAAGCTGAACTAATAAGTTTCACAAAAAACTTTACGAAACCACAGTTTTGAAGCCATTAAATTTATAAGATATTAACCGCGAGAATATAACATCTTCATTTGCGTCTCCTTTGATCATCATAACGTCTTTATCTAAAAGGACTATCACAAAATGACAACAAAAAAACCACAAAGCTGAAAAGTAACTAAACTTCACAAAATTCTGCTGAAACAAATTGTCTAAGCCCTGAAGACATCATTTAAAACGTTTAAACAACAGAAAAATTAATGTTTGATAAAAACAAAACATTAAAAAGAGCTCTCAACAATGAGGCTAATTTACGAAAATTATACAATATAGTAAAATACGAAGAAAAAAACGCAAACCAGAACAAAAAGTGATAAGTTGAAGAACACTATTACTCTTTTTTTTTTAGAAATTTAATTCGAAAGTCAAAATAACCATTAGCTATCTACCGATATCAAATATTAAATTCATTTGTTTATCTATATTTGGCCATTGAGAACTTTAATTACACAATATTTGGCATATAACAACAAAAATTAACAACAAATAAAGGGCAAAAACAAAAAACTCTACCAATTTCTGCAAGAGCACGGTGTCGCAGCCCTTCAAACCATATGTTATGAAAACCAAAAATATGTTCAGTTTCAAATGTTGTATAGGGTTTTTTAGTTAGATTATTAAATAATGTGACAATTTACAAAAGAAACAAAGACAACACCAAAAATGGGCAGTCATGCACAAAAATCAGAAAATTCTGAATGAAAACTCCTAAAACCAAAAGCCAGAAAAACCTTCTGTTAAAACAATCGACCACAAAATTAGTTTTTTTTCTATAAGGAGGAAAGGGTGGCCTATACTTCCTGATAATAAGCGAAATGTTGACTAAAATAATACAAAAAAATGACAAGTTCAAAAAGTCACAGAAATTTCCTCAAAAAACAAATACTTTCAATAACATAAGAGACATTAGGTAACAACCGATTGAATAGAAAAGGTTCACCTGCACCTCTTGAGGAAGAAATATAGATCCTTCAGTGGTTAAACTTAAAAGTTACACTGCCAAAATAATAAAAATTGAAGGCAAAAGACAAGAATTCAGTTGAATTTTACTAAAACTCTTCCTCAAAGCCATAAAAACCCTTTGGTTCTCCGAAAACAAACTGTATTTACATTCAGCCTCACATTTACGTAATTTGTAGATTTCATTAACGGGGCCGTGAATGCAAAATATTGTCAGTAATTAACATTAAAAACAAAAGCAAAATATTTTGAAAAAAAAAGGCAGCATCAAAATAAAAAAAAAAATCTCTGATTCTGAGAATCCATGATATTATCGCACCTCTCCATGATTTTGTCGCACCCCCAGCAAACCGACCAAGTGTTCCAAGTGTTTGCGAATTAGACCAATTGTTGAATGGAGTTCTTCAAATATTAAAAAAAACAACTATGCATTTTGTATAATTATGGATTTAAATCTGCGAAAAACGGCAAAGTTTTAATTCCAGAAGACTGTCATATGTAGCCTAATTGCAACTAGCGCTCTTTGTGAGATTAGGGAGTCTGTGTTAAGGTTTCTAGGTCACTAAACCTGGCAAACAAAGTGGACCAAAAAAGCATATTTTGTGCCATTTTGATGAAAAAAGTTTGAATTTTGAAAATATCAAAAATTTTAGCCAAAAAGAACTCTAATCAAACAATTCAGCAACGCTCTTCTATCTCTAACGGTAACAACAACAATCTGTCGCTCAAATTTTAACTTATTTTGAATTATATTAGCGAAATTGTGCAAAATTTTAGCAAAAATGACTGAAAATGTGAACAAAAACAGTCCCTGTAAAAAACAAAAATTGAAAAAAAAAAATTTTAATTCCTTATTCTACGCTGGACGGGCTTTTTAATGATACCACTCATAATTCTCTACGATGAATATATCGATCGGCCAAAATTGACTGAACAAAAAAAACCCAGTTGAGTATATAGTACCTCCCTCCCCACTAAAGTGGGGGTCGGAACAAAAAATCAACAGCTCGTAAAGTCACTGATTCCTTCCCTAAGAGTTTTGACAATTGTCATTTTTTCCACAGTAAGATGTCAATTTGCTTATAAAACATTTGAAGTGCATTGCCTGGAGACTTAATGCATATTCATGCGACAATTTAGTTGCTAGATAATCCCACTTGTTTGGGAACGATTATGTTGTGAGATATAATCTGTGATAAGTTCTCGTGCTTGCTATACACTAACGGAAAATGACCTGATTTCTATTCTAAATTTTGAATAAACTTTTAGTTTGAAAAAAAAATCAAGAGAAAATCTTTGACTGTTACACTTAACGTGTAAATCAGTCGGAAAAAAGCACTTTGTATGCATCAAAAAAAAATTCTCAAGTAATTGTTAACAATCTTTACCAAAAGGAAAACCCATTCACGGACATCTTAGAATTCCTTTACAATTCTTAGTGTCTATAATTTTGCTCTCCCCTTTTACCTTTCTGTGGGACCTGAAGCTGCAATTGGTGATTCTATTTTGTGCTCTATCATAGTCACGCGAGCTTAAATGTAAATGCGTAACCAGTAGGTAAAAGTAGTCTTTTATCTTTAAAAGTTTTGCTATCGTTTTTCATGAATGCGCATCACTGATCATCTTTTGCACAATAGAGATTTTTTTGAAAAAAAAGAGGAGTTTTGATTTTAATGGGTCATGCTATACATTAAACATTGATATTTTAACCAAAATGCGAGTTCTTTGGCTCCTGGAAAAGACTCATCCTACTACAAAATGCTCCAATTTTTTAACTTTCTTTTGCTTAGTCAAGGAAAGGAAATCATCATAAGAACAACTCTAAAATAAAAATTATTTTGGACGTTTCTTATTCTACTATTTCATTTATCAGATTAAGTTACAAATGACGACCAATTTTTCCCTGACATTGTTGCAAGTTTTCTCAACGTTATTCTTGCCGATCACTGCTCAGATGTTTGCAGATCTTAAAAATTAGTGGAATTTGTGTCCATGTATTTCAACCTATAAAAAAACTTGTTGATTCACAACCCGAAGATTGTACCTTTCCTCTACTTTTACCTCTACCTTTTATTTTTGAGCCTTTTTTCATCCCCAATATCAAATCACCATCTTGATCTAATAATCAGATCTCTTCTGTAAATCTCTAAATTCTGCAGTAAAATATCATTTTTGATATTCTCTCATTTTGAGAAACTATTTTTTCAACTTAGTTTAAAAACACTTTTTATTCCGCTTGCGAGAACCCATAACCCAACTGGTTATGGGCCCAGCAATTTTCCAAGTCAGGAAACTAATTTCTAAAACAAAACCAATTTGTTGTTGACAGTCATAATCCTTTTCTGCTTTTCTTTTCACGACTGTTTTGCCTGCTCAAACTACGATGGATCAACCGACAGTGAAGCGGCTGACCTAAACAGGAAAGGCACAGGACTTTTCAATCTGGAGCACAAGATTTCTGGCAAGGATGCAGACGAAGGGACAGAGGAGCAACCCAATGAGCCTGGACCACTATCCATTGGGACGAGCAATGATGAGAAGAACTACAAGGTGCTGAGGGATGCATATGAGAAGGAAGTTGCAGACATCAAAGAGAAACGGAACAATGTGTGGTGCCCTCTGGCACTGAATCTAGATGCAACAACCCTCATGCTGATGAGACATGACTGTGTGGGAGATGACGGCATCGGAGATGGAGCAAAGGCTTGGAAGCTTTTGCAGGAGTGATTTCAGATTGTGGATACACCGACAGTGTTAACTTTGGTGGCAGAGCTTGCTCGATTGCAGCTCGAGGATGCTGAGGATTTGGATAGCTTCTTCATCAGATGACAGGAGTTGCTCACAAGGCTACAAGAAGCAGGAGAAGCAGTCTCAGAGACCATCTTCAAGGCCTTGATCCTCAATGGTCTGCCCATGAGGTATTAAAGTTTTGTTATAAACGAAAGCTTTAACCCGCAACGAGCTTCACAGAGTTGAGGAAAAGGCTGCAGAACTTCCATGAGAGCACAGCACAGAGGCACAAAGGACAAAATGTTTCAATGGCACTGGCAGTGAAGCGGGACTTTAAGAAGGGACCCAGGAAAGGAAACTGCTTTGTGTATGGGATCCCAGGACACTTTGCCAAGGATTGCAGGAGGAAGGAGGCAGCAAAAAGCAGCAAAGGCGGTGAGAAGGGTCAACTAAACAGGGCGTGCAAGAGAAACAAATGGAGGCAAACATGAGTCAGTGGCAATGGGTCCAACATTGCCTACACCAGACGAGGAATACTGGGCAGCTCTTACCCAGTGGAAGACATGAGGCATGCTATTGTACAGTGGTTGTACAGATCACAAATGAACAAACATCGCCACGTTCGTGAAAATTATGCCCATTCAATCAGTGGTCAGAAATCCAAATGGAGATGCTTCCTGAGTGGTGGGCAGAGGTTGTGTTAGGATCAATATTCCCTCAAACAAAGGGGAATTGCAATGCGAACTCAAAAATGTTTTGTTGTGTGTCATAATATTCTTCAAACCTCTTATTAGTCACAAGATGCGCGGAGTGTGGACATAGTTTCACTTTTGAGAAAAGAAATAGCTACTTGAAACTCCAGAAGGGAACTCGGGTAAAATAACAAGAGAAAATAATTTGTTTCACTTACCCTGCAGCGTTCTAGAATTCAAAATGAGTTACAACAGCGTGAACTTGACAGTGCACGGAAGTGGCACAGACGATTGGGTCATTTGAATCAAGCGGAAGTGACCAGGAATGCACCAGAAACAGTGAGGGAACTCGATGATGTGTGCAATGTATGCGCATTGGCCAAGATCACAAAGAATCCAGTACCATGAGTGGCAGAGACCCAAGCAGAAGAGAAGCTGGAGAGGTTGTTCACAGACGTGATGGGACCTTTCAGAGTAGAGTCACTGTCAGAGTTCCAATTCTGAATTGTGTTTGCAGACCAGTACACAAAGTTTGTGTTTGTGGACTTGCGTAAGGCAAAGAGTGAAGCACTGGCCAGCCTGAAGGAATTTGTTCTCAGTGTGGGGACGCCCAAGAAACTGAGAAAAGACAATGCGAAGGAGTTTCTCTTAGTTAAAGATGTATTGTTTAAATGCAAGCATTCTACAGGAGATCACCATACCGGCGAAGCCGCAACAGAATGAGTTAGATGAGAGGTGCAACATGAAGATGGCAATATACTTGCTGATTGACTCAGGTTTTCCCAAGATGATGTGGGAAGCAGCAATTCTCCACGCAACAAGGATCCGGAAATTGTTTGTGAGACAAGAAGAAAAATCTGGTGCAAGGTACAAAACCTAAGCTTTCAATTAGTAATTTATCTGTTTTTGGTTTCACAGTCTTCATGAGGAAGAAGGATAGAGACATCAGCAAAATTTGACCCAAGGCATTAAAAGGAATGTCTGTGGGTAGAACTGAAAGAAACAATGGATACTTGGTGTACGTACCCAATATATGCAAGATGGTGGCAGTTCAAAATGTTTTCATTAAGGAGTCCAAAGTGGGCTCAATCCCTGACAACACAGAGATGCCCGACCTACTAGTTGAGGGGTTATCGCAACTGGAGATCCGGCACCCAGATTATGGTCATCAAGACGATGACAACAAGAAGGAGCAGGGCGCATATACTACAAAAAAGGAGGAATGGCATGACGCAGAGAGCGTGAACACTCAAGAAACGACACGAGACGAGATGCCTCGGAAGTTGAGGAAGCAGCACTAGATGAAGAATCTAGTGCAACAAGAGGGAGGCTCAGAGACTTGGAGTCACTGGAAGACAGTGACACAAGGAATTCTCACAGTTAGAGAGAGTTGGTTTCTTTGAAGAAGCGCAAGAGCAGGCGGATAGTGCAGAGACCAAACGATGGACACGAGAAAGAAATGTTCCGGGATTTTTTGGAGAAGTTAGGACCCATCTGGTTGTGACTGAGGTTGACTATTTGGAACCCAAAACAGTCTAAGAAGCCCAGCAAGGTGACGATTGGGACCAGTGGCACCGGAAGCTGAAGGAAGAGGTCAAGAAACTCCAAGACAACGAGACTTGGAACCTTGTGAGACCACCCTCAGACAGGGACGTCATACCGGTAAAATGGGTCTACAAAATGAAATTGGGAATCAGTGATCAAGTCGACAAATACAAAGAAATCTATGTGGCAAAAGTCTTTGAAGCTTGAAACAAGTGCAAGGATTGGACTATTTTGACACTTTTGCGTTTACCTGTAAGCCAGAGACATTCAGGATTCTACTTCAACAAGCAGCGAAGCAGGGCCATGCGATGCACCAGTTTGATGTGAAGACGGCTTTCTTGCACTCACCAATCGAGGAAGAAGTGTATCTGGAACAGCCACAGGAGTTTGTAAAACGCGGATCAGATGGGAAGAAGTTAGTATGTCGACTTAATAAATCAATTTATGGTTTGAAACAGGTAGCTGACAACTGGTATAGGGAACTGGCAAACTTTCTACTTAGACAGGGGTTCAAAAGAAGCAGGAACGTTTATTCCTTGATCGCGAGAGCAGAGAAGGAGGTTCACACCTTCATCTTGGTCTGGGTTGATGACATCATAGTAGCATCAAGAGGCATGACAGTGATCTGCGATTTCAAAATTGGCACTCGAGAAAACATTTCTCGTGGAAGACAGAGTGAGATTACACTGGTTTTTGGGTCGAATAATCAGACGAGAAGAAGGCAAAGTCACAGTCTACCATGAACTCTACATAGAAGCAATGCTTGAGCGATTTCAGATGGATCAATGCAAACCCTCAATGACTCAAGCTGATTTGAATTTGAAATTTCAGACAGCACAGAAGGGAGACGAAGAAGCGGACCAAGGTATCTACCGAAGCTTGGTTGGATTACTTCTGTGACTAGCCAAACAGACGAGGCCAGACATAATGTTCACAGTCTACATTCTGTCCAGACACATGAAAGCACCTACCAATCAACATTGACCATGCGGAAAACGACATCTGTGATATCTTCAAGGTTCAAAAGGTTCAAATATTACTTACACAAAAGAAGCAAGTTATGATTTAGTGGGGGACAGTGATGCAGACTGATCTGTTGATGTGAATGACAGAAAATCAACGACGGGCCACTACTTCAAGCTTACTGGACGTGGCGCAGCACTCTGCTGGGGTGTCAAGAAGGAGACCACAGTTGCTTTTTCTTCATCGGAAGCTGTATATCGGGGTCTGGCAGCAGCAGTTCAAGAAGCATTGTATCTGAAACAACTTCTGAAGGATTTCGGCATCCAGTAGAAACATCCAATAGCAATTGGAGAGGACAACCAGAGTTGAATCAATTTGTGCCAAAACCCAGTCATGCACAAGAGGAGCAAACACATTGAGAGATGATTTCACTTCATTCGAGACAAGATGAAAGATGGGACTATTTCAATTCATTACGTTCCAACTGACAAAAAGGCAGCCGACATCTTTACGAATTCGTTACCCGTATCGTAAAGGTGGAAACATTCAACACTGTTTTGATGGGAACACACTCTACGCAATCAGCTCAAGTCTGAGTAGGGGTGCTAGAATATTGATCAAACTATAATCTTGAATTTAGTGAGAATTAATAGAAAGAAAGTTTAGTTTACCAGATTACCAAGACAGGAGCAAATTGATTTTAGTCACGAAGTTTATAAAAATTATTCGTCAAGAAATGGTGGTTAAAATCAATAATCGGTTCAAACTGGTGATTCTAGATTACTAATATTAGAGTGAGATTATTTGATATAAAATCTTCCCAGCATGTATAGAATGATTATGATACCACCGGAAACGTGAACAAACTCTTAGAAAAGGGTAAATGAATACCATCTATAGTACCCCCTGCGACTGGTTACTGGGAGATTTGCACAAGCAAAACATATTTGGTAACCCCTGTGACCCCCACTGTAAATCATGGTGCTAAGGTTAATTTTGTATCTTGACTTTCTTGCACTGATAATTGGTATATATATACAGCTGATTTTTGAGCCTTTTTTCATCCCCAAAATCAAATCATCATCTTGACCTAATAATCAGATCTCTCCTGTAAATCTCTAAATTCTACTGTAAAATACTTTTTTTGTTATTCTCTCATTTTGAGAAATTAATTTTTCTACTTAGTTAAAAACGCTTTTTTCCGCTTTCAAAAAACCATAACCCAACACAACAGTTCAATCAGTTCTTTTCCCCAAACTTTGAATGTTAATCTTTGTAGGTCTTGCAATGGATTGTGGATCGAATTTGCGATATAAAAACTTTTTAATGGACAGCATTTTGTTTTAGTTCGACCCTGTTTATCGATCGTTGTAGGTCTTGTAATGGAGGTGGATCGAATTGGCGATATGAAGAGCTTTTTTGCGGACTACATTTCATTTTAGTTCGACCCTATTAGACCATAGCGAAGCAGATAAGAATAATAACAATTAAAATCGTAATTGCGAATGTCCTAAAAATTTTTCCACTCCTTCACAATTTCCTTATTGTGAAAATTTTCGAAAATTTTCCCAAAATTTAATATTTTTTAAAAGCTGCTGATTTATAATAACAATAATTTTGACGCCAAGATGGCATTTTTGTGGCCACAGACTAGTGCAGCAGAAACAAAAAAAACAAAAAAAGTCTTTCCGAATTTTACTGTAGAATTTTTTCCACCTTCTCATTTTCCTCTTTCTTTATCCTGTGAAAAGTTTTTTCCAATTAATTTATACCCCAACGGTTAAATTTATTTTCAATTTTCACTTTAATCACAGATTACTAAAGAAAGATTTGTGATTTTATTGTTTCTGTATCTTGATTCTGTATCTTAATTTAAATGATATGCTGGCCTCTCGAACATTGGTTATCAAAGTTTTTTTTTCGAAAAGCTTCAAAAGCTTCTTCTCGGTTGATTTTTAAAAACCTAACAGGTGTTTTATCCCTTTTACCGAACTTCGTGTATTTGTAATCACTGCAAAAGCATTGATTATCATCAATCTTGACGTAGAAAACTGCACACACGGCAGTTTACGTGAAAAGTGTTCCTGAATTTTTCTTTTTGCATTAAGAAAAATGCTAACCATTCCTTCAAATGAGTTCGAAAATGCTCGTGGCTTTTATGACCTTTTGTCAGTACACTATTGTAATTTGTTCCTTTCCAATATAAATCTTTTACCACACAGTTTCCTTAAATAAGTTGAAGTAGTAAAAACAATCGATTTAGAAGAATTTCTTGCGCGCGGAAAGTTTCCAGGAGTTGAAAGTTTGAATTGAAAGTTACTCTAAAAATTAACGGAAGTTTTTGTAAATTTTTTTTACAATTAATGCATTAATTAACAAACATTTTATAAATTAATGTCACAGCTAGCAAACAGATTATAAAATAATGGCAAAGTTTATAATTTGGTTATAAATTAATGCAAACAGCCGACAATGGGTTTAGCAAAGAGCCGACAATTTGTGAAAATCGGTTACAAATTAATATAAAAAGTTGCCAGTAATTTTGAAACTGTTATAAATATAAAGCTTCTTTTTCACAAATATTTATAAATTTGATTATAATTTTTTTTTGTAAATTTTGCATTATTTTTCGACTAGGGTTGAAAATTTTTATTCGTGGTTTCTTCAGTGTAAAAAAAAACTTCATAAATGATTTAACTAGTTAATTTTGTAAAATTTTTACTCTTACTTTTTTATGGTCATAGCTTTAATATTTTTTCCTATAGCCAGATTCGTGACTGTGGTGACTATTTTTCATATCAGGTCTCGCCCTCATAGTCGACTAAACACATTGTCGGCTAGACTAATGAGTTGGCTAATCCCCCCCCCCCCCGTTGTCGGCTAAATTTCTTAGCACCATGTTCAATATTTCTTCATAAAATGACCTAATGAAAATCTTTATTTCGAAACTAGAATTTTTTAATAAACTTTGATCTACGTAGAAAAAGCGGGAGCCAATCTAACACAATTTAAAAGAAATGATCTGAGTTTGAGTCAAATTAGACTTACCCAATTAAAACTGAGACAATAAATTCGGTGTTACGAATGGCCGATAGGGGGGTTCAAAGCTCGCATTCGCACTGTTTTTATTTAAGATTTTTCATAACACTTTTCATGCCGTGTTAGTTTACTTCTTGTTGTTAAAAGATTCAAAGATTTTGGTTTTGTCTTGGCTTTTGATTGCGTCATTTTATGCAGAACTGGCGAACAAACATAAAATAATACCATTTGGTTCTCAGAAATAGCACTGGATTAAATTTAGCATTTTTGTTCGGTGATATACTTGAGTTCTGTTATGTCTAAAGCTAGTTTGGTGCACGGTTTTCTTGAACTTTTAGTTCCCTGTTGATCGTAAATTGACTTTGTAAAAACGTGTCTACGTCAAATAAACATTAAAACAACCCCTTAATCAGCTGTCTTAAGAATAAGGCAAAGCAGCGGGAGTTATTGCCCGCGGTTGAATTAGGCAAATAATTTGATCCCCGATGGATACGAATTGAATAAACTAAAAGCTTTGAATATATTTCGTATCCTATTAGTGTAACAGTTTGAGAATTAGTCCTCACTGTTTTGCTCCATTTCACTTTTAGGTTACTACCTAACCACCTAAGGAGAAGTTGAGAAATCTTTCCCTATCCCTGCACCGCCCCCCCCCCCCCATCTCTACTTTATAACAAAAAACAAACGCCTTACTATCTATTATGAGGGGCGTTTTTCTTATGCCGATATTTTAATGTGCTTAAAGTATCGCTGTGCTGTGAAAGAGTGAAAATATATGTTGATTCCCAACCCCATTTCTATCACTCTTATTATTTCCTGTTATATTGCGTAACTTTAGGTTATTTTAATGGAAAGTTAAGCAATCTTCGTTTACTGTGCATAGCAATATCGATTATTTCTTTACTATTTTTGGCTTGACCTTATACCATATTACGCAAACTCTCGTTTCTCAAAATTTGAGGTCATTTTATTTGGCTCTTTCTTATCCTAATAGTCTCTCTAAACAAGTTAAAAGCGAAGAAAACATCCATTAAATTAAAGCTGATTAAACAACTTCTCCTCGATATCTACTTCAATTAATTTAGGGAATTAATTCGAACAGAATTAATTTCTCAGTTTTTGCTTGCTTCTGCATCAAAACGTCAAAGAAATACGATGGTGAGATTTCGTTGATTGGGAAAAACACCCTCTCCTGATTAATCTGTATAGATACGCAAACGTTTTTTTTCTGTATCAGTTCTGGGCAAATCTAATTCCAAGTCTAATATCAGTACTACTTCAGAACTCTGCTCATGTCATTTAGTAAACTGGTCTCAATGCTTGTTTTGGTGAATAATTTTTCAATCTGATTACAAACCCTGATTGTGACTTGCAAATCTATGTAATCTGTTTGAATATCAACATTGAATGAAACACAATACTCCTCAAAATCTGATATTCGTTTAATGTTTTAACAACCGATAAAGTAATGTCTTCTTAAGATTATAAAAAGAGAAACTTTATATAAATAGCAATAAAACTTTAAGAATATAGCCGCGAGATCATGAGTTTGGATATTTTGTGGCAATAAGTGAAATTGAGATCAAAACAAACCATTGAAGTTCTCGCCTACTTTATTTCAAACTAACCAATTTTTTTTACATTGAAATACATCTATTGAACTTATTTATTCCAACCTTCCAAATTAATTTTGGGCTAGCAGTTTTATGCTACCATGGCTTTGTCCTATTGTAAAGTCGATTTTGGCTGATCGATGTCTCTCTGTTAGATAAGAAAGGCAAAAATGAATAGAAAGGGTAAACAAAACTGAATCAATCTTTGAAGGGACATTTTATAAAATCTTCATTTCTCGAAGAAAAATTGAGACTTGAATTTTTTAAAAAAGGTCCATATTTCGGTCCTCTTCATGCTTTTGTTTACATTAGATGTGTTATGAAATTTGGCTCATGAAACAAAAGGTTAATGTTGGTTGCAACCGATGACAACATCTTGTCTCCAACATAGCTGATGACAACACCCTTTCTCGTATAAGCTGCAACCTTAAATGACGCAAGAATAGATTCAACATTGAGCCATTTTCCAGCCGTATTTAGTTCAATGAAATCATCTAAATTTTGTGCTAGTCAAATTGACAGTTGCACAGAAGCACCGCTTTCTCTCAAAGAGAAAATTTAAGAAAGTTTCTTTGTCAACAGTCAGATGTAAATTTTTTTAAGAATCACACTTGTAAATGTAAACTAAGGAAAAATTTAGAAACGCGTGCTAAAAGTTCTTAGTTCTGCTTTAAGGTATCAACACAAAATACTCTTACCAAACTACACAATGCAATAACGCGGAATTCTAAAAACTCACAATGTGCCAAAATACTTAACCTCGAAAAACGCAATTTGCCAAATTAAATCAATGAAATTTAATGGTTATAATCTTACAGTTGAAGTAAATATCCAAAATTAAGGTATCAATATTAGGTTTAAAATGATAATTAGACGCAATTTGATTAAGTAGGACGCAAAAATATCACACAATTTAAGTGGTACGAATTGCGTAAAGGTAACATTATACTCATTAATTTTGGATAATTATCCATGCTAAATGTGAGCAAAAATACGTCGGATACGTCACAGCAAAGCCAATTAACTTTAACACTTGTTGATCATGTGTTTCATAAAAAGTTAGGAACAGAAACTACTACTCATTAAAAATGGTCAAAATTGAGATCCTATAAACGTAAAGTTACTGCCATTAGTAATCGAACACTGCACACAGTCATGATATTTTTCCCAAAAAAAGATTCACAAAAAACATATTCTTGGACAAATTAAATGTAGCGCAAGAAAGCAGCACCATCTAATCAATCATAGAATAAATACCCGCAGTCTATGGCAATCTGACTGCTGAAATAGGCAATAAATGGATGCTTAAACTAAAAAATCACGTGAAGACGTAGAAGAGCCACCATTTATTGACAAATTTTCTGAATTCTCTTTTCTGATTTTTCCCGTTTTCGATTTCCAAAAAATAATTATTTCACTTTTCAATTTTCTCAAAACCTTCCTTAATCGGCGGAATTTGAACGGCAACCGTATTTTCATTTTCTCACGCTAAACAGTGGCCAAAATGTGCTTTGAACCTACCTTGAAACTAGTAGTATTGTTTTACAATTTAGACCAACTTAAACTAAAATGCAGCATGATCAACAATTTGATTTGAAGTTGTTCAAATGCAACATTTCAATCATCAGAGATCTATGCTCCGTTTCAGGTTTTTGTGGAAGTTTCTTCACAGTTTTGCATGTAGCGTTGCTCGACTATTAAAAGTCAATTGAAAAGTTTTTGTTTTAGTTATTAGTATTTTATCGAGTTTTATCATTGATAAAATTTGGGAAATTTGGAGGTGTCGTTGTGCTCTTTCATGAAACAAGGTCTTCAAAATTTTTTTGCATGTTTTGGTGGAAGTAACAATTTTGATTAATACGACGAATGATTTTTTTTGGTTTGCAGAGGAAACGAGATTAGACAAAATTTGTTTCTATAGTTTTTCTGCAGTGCTCACTTAAGATAAAACACCATTTTAATCAGCATACAGATTGCATGGTGCTTTTCAGAACATTGCTGTTGCTTGGTTTTCGTCTGTCAACTCTAGTATTATACGGCCATAGTTTGGCTCCAATAGTAATGTTGCTATCATTGTCTGCAATTAAGAACCTCATGTGTGTTTTCATGTCTATTTTTCATAAATCCGGGTAATAAAAAACGTATTCGCAATCAAAAATCAAAAGTTAAATTTGAGGCTAAAAAATTTAGCTCTTCTCTTCTATTGCTTTTGAAAAAAACGGTTTGCTTAATTCATTCGGTTCAACATCTACTCTACAGGGACCAAATTCATAAATATTTACCGTGGAAATTCCATTTGTAGGAGATAATGCTTTGTCAAAATCCCCTCTTAAGTTACAATAAGTTGAATAGGACAAAAATAGGAGCTGAATTGCTGAAATGTTTCCAGCTGCTATAGTGAATTTGTTGTTTTCAGCTACTCTAAGCAAAAACTTTACCCATCGTTTCCATTACTTAGCGTAAACGTCTGCTTCCCTAAATAAATTGGTCGTTACAACTTAGAATTTCAATGTTTTTTTGTTACCATGTGTCGTTTTTTGGCTGCAACCTACTATGATTTGAGTTTAATTCCATTTGAACTACCCTAGGTCTCTTTAGGACAAAGCACGGGTAGAGATATTTATTTTGAGAATTTAAAAGATCATCTTGTTATATTATGGACAAAAATCATTTGTTCATAATTCTATGCTTTAGAGAACATCTTGCGTAGAAATAATTTAACTGTTATTTTTTATTTCTCCATTGGTCGCATTTTACCATCTGAATTCTTCAAATTTATCTGTCACTTTCTATGATAGCTAACGCTATAAATTTAATTAACTTAAGCCGTCAAGAATTCGATTTTTAAAACGTGCTTCTCAGCAGCAAATACTCAAAACTTGTTTGTTGATTTTCTTTAACTGCCCTCCGAATGTTAAGACAACTGTATTCTTGGTTCATGTAATCAATTTCATGTCTGAAAAATCCCGGCCCCGCCGACGCTGGGCAAATTCAATTAACTAGATGTCTAAAATGAAAATGCATCTAGAATTTTAATGCTGAGGTAACAAAAATGATAGTCCAATTAAGTCAATGACGTTTTTGAATCTAAAAAGCCCACAATTTGGTACTACTCAGGCGGCAAGGAATTTATTTTTCTGAAATTCATTAGTGATTTAGTTGTTAAAATTGATTTTTACCGTAAGCCTCGTTCTCAGGAAGCAAAAATTATACTTCACACCATCAGGTAAAAATAGTGTAGTTGAATAAAGCCCTCCGGACAGTGAATTTGCTTTGAAAAGCTTGTTGATGTATAATCAATCAAATTTTATGAGGTATTTTCCCACCTCTTCTTGCACTTAAATTTTCTTAAATACTCACACTGCTTTTCATGATAATCGGATACTTTTATATTTTCATTACAACATACATGGTTAAAGGTTGCAAGCCACCTGAAAAACGAAATACAAATCCACAAAAGAGGCCAGATTTATAGAATCTCAGATTTTCATTTTTTGTAATCTCAATTTTTCACGATCAACAGCCACTAACAATCTCCCTTTTGAATTCTTTTTACTGTAGTCAGAATCGATATCTTAAATTGGGAAGTGATTTCTCAGATAACGACATTCTAAACTATCATGTTCTTTGAAATACAGTTTAAGGTTTTTTAGTCATTGATTTCTCCATTAAATGAGAGATGAAATTGACGTTGTTCATTTCTCAAATTGTACCCGTTTAATTTGAATTACAAGAAAATATTCAGTGTTTGAAAATCACCTCAACTCAGTTCTATGCAAAAGAGCCGTAGCGTTAGTTCATTGTATAATAAAGGAATTACGTCTTCCTTTAGTTTAAAGTTTTTGTGTTGAATTCCATCCTGCTCTGAATCTTTTTTTTTCAGTATATTACTCCTACACAAATTATCTTTCAAAAACCTACAACGCATAACTCCTAAAAATTAATTGGCGCTTAAGTGATTGTTATTATCTTCTAAAAATCGATTACTATTGTAATTTTTTGTTACAAAATTTCCGCTGATGCCAGATGAATTGTTCATCTCAAAATGTAGACTGAGGAAAACTTAGACACATTAATTGTCCGATGATCGATCTTAGGAACAGAATTTGAGAACATTCTTCGGTTCCAATAGTGTCAAGAGCCATAAATTTATGCAAAACATCAGAGCGAAACAGTACAAAATTATAAAGGCAAACAATGAAAAAAGACATTTTTTTTAAAACCGCATTAACTTTGAGAAGTAGAAAAGACTAGCCTTTCAGTTAAGAAGTTTTTAAAGTTCCTATCAGCAGACAATTAGGGGCAACTCTTTTTGAATCAGAGCAAGCAGAAACTGCAAAATTTTTTCTATAAAATTATGTCATTCAATTTATATGTTTTGAATATGCATTGAAAGATTTACCTTCAAATTGCTTTTTTTGTTTTTTTTAAAAACTACCAAATATCTAATAGTTAATAATAATAATAATAACAAAAACAATTATAATTATCAAAAATAAACCTCACTCAGGTTTTTTGCGAACTTTTTTAAAAGGCTCGCAGTTATCATTCTCAGAGAGAACTCTATGAGCTGCTAGTTTGCAATACTCATTTTATTTTCCTTGATAAATTGAGACAATAAAAACATAAACGATCGAGCACACTCTAAAATTTTTTTGGCGTTTTGTTGGACAATCTCTAAAAAAATTAAGCAACAACAAGGAGTCAAAAAAGCGGGAGAATAAATCTGTATAACAGCACAGTTGTTTAGTTTGACACATAATTTATGCCAAGCAAGTTCTTTTTCGGCAATGTCAATAAATATAGAAGAAATAGGACCATTTTTTGATGAAAGGCTTTCCCGGTGAAAACATTCTAACCTCTTTTTGTTTCAATGCTTGCATGCCTTGACATCTGAAACAATTTTTGAAGTTCCAACATATAACCTCAGTAATGACTAGTGAGGTTACATGACAATTTACTCAATTCCATTTTACCCTACGCCGTTTTACCCAACCTGCCATTTTGCTCAATGCCACTTTACCCAATGCCATTTTACTCTATACCAAATTACCCAATGCTCTTTGATCCTTTCGTTCAATTATCCGATTACAAATCAATTGTCGCAATTGAATGGATGATTTAAAATATTTATTTAGGCAATATAATCCCCTGTTCGGTTGTGATAGTTTCATATCAAGACGACGGGACATTTAATTATATAGTCGGCTAATCCCATGTTTGGTTGTGATAGTTTATATGTCCCACGGGCCATTAAGTTATAGTCGGCTAAATAGTCGTTGTGGTAATTTTTGCAATAGGGAAAATCAGGTAAATTGGCATAGGGTAAAATGGCATTGGGTAAAACTGAAATGGATAAATTGTCCTGACACCGATTGCTGACTAGATAATACTTCTGGATATTGATTACCATTTTAATTTCAAAAAGTACATAAAGTGATTTGATTTTTTCTGAAGAATAGTATATTTTAACATATTTAACCTCTTGCTAAATTTTACTCGGTTCTCTATGTACTCAGTTCTCTAAAACTTGACTAAAAACGCTTCAAAATTTTCCAGTTATTGATTTGTACTTTTTAATTAAAGTGAGTTTGCAAATACTAAAATTTTTTTTCTGTGACTTCTTATGGCTGACAATTTGGTCTTTATTGATATATACTTTTGGCCTTTATTGATATATACTTTTTCTACTGAAAATGCTCTATTACTTCAACGTTATAATGTTAAAAGTATTCAGCGTAAATTTTTTCATTTTTTTGTCGTCTTTACAGAGATTGAGAACTAATTTTGAGAACTAATACACCAAAGAAAAAAATCTAAAAAGTGATATCTACCTAAGCTTTTCTCGTCAAATTGTCTTCCAAAATAGACAAACTAGCAATTTCGAATTTTTTTGGTGTGAAATTTTACAAAGTATTTAACAGCATTTCTAAAACCAGTCGTTAGTTTCATTTTGAAAGTTTACTGCTCTTTTGTAATTATTAACATAAATAAATTAATGCACGTATACTTTTTGACTTTTGAAAATTTGATAATTTGATTCAAAACTTTTTGAAACTAAAATTTTTTTCTTTAGCACTGAAAATCTTTTCGATCTCCGTGAATTGCAGACGCTCCAGTAACAATCCCACATATAAAAACTTTCTTCCGTTTCAATTCTACAAAAAATAACGCTTAAAGATGTTTTTTAACAAACATTAGGAGAATTTTGATAAAAATTTGTTTGCAGTCAGTCACAGTAATGATTTGCAATCGTTTTAAGAACTCACAACTCTCAATAAAAACTATAAATACTTTAAAATTTTTGACTGTTTTTGGTGTTCATTGCATGCGTTCCCAAACAATCACTGCATTTGTTTTCAAATTAAGAGTTTTTTCTGACCTCAAGACTCTTCTCTTCATTATTATTATTATTCACATCAATTGTTGCCAGACTCTGAATTGAAAACCGTGTCAAACGAAAATAGTATGATTTTGTGCAAATTGCATAATTCGATGTGACGCTGCTAAAGAGTGTTTACTCGTTTCTACTCGCTTCTTTTAGAACTCCTCACGGTGACCCACGTTTACTAATTTTGGTCCTTTCACAATTGTTTGTATTAGAAAAAGTTTTTGCGGTTCCCTTTGAGGATCGGTTTACGGCTTTAAAATTTGTTTTTTTAACATCAGTCTTTTGCGAATTTGGAAACTTTCATTATGTCGAAGTATAAGAACCCAATAATTTTCTATCATTGAGAAAGTTCTAGTTATATTATCTAATAGTTATATTATCTTAAAAATAGTTAAAATAGTTAAAATACGACCTTAGTTGCGAATGAGACTAAAAAATCTGAAAAAAAAAGTTTCAACCAAGTGATGCGCTCCCTGGAGTTTTTTTGCCATAAGACTGAAAAAACTTAAAGAAGAGCACATAAAGTATACAATTAGGGGGACAAAAATTTTCGCCTGGTACCGTTTTTAATCATTTACAGAGCTTACACACTTCCAAAAAAATTAAATGGGGAACATTTTAAGTATACAACGATTTTTGGGTAAGATACGAGGAAGTCAGATAGTTTTTCAAATTTCTAGCAGAATAACTGTGTAGTTTAAAAGCAGTTGGTAAATTTTGCTTTTTTTCGTACTTCGATTGAGATTATAGAGGCGAATTTTGCTACTGTGTTCTCATATTTGTCGCGAGTTATTTCAGTAATGGTTTACTGTGATTGACAAAATTTGCAAAATGAAATTGATATTCCATTTAATTGGCGAATATATTATATATTTCTCTGTTTGCTTGTCGTCTGATCTCAATTCCTTGTCACGTTTTTGCTTGCCTGCATCTCTTGTTTTTTTCACATAATTATTTTAAGATTCCAATTTTCTTTCCGGAGATCAAAAGCAGATTCATTAAATTTGAAGTAATGCGAGATCAGTTTAACGTTTCCGAATAAATGCGAACTGACATTTTTCTACTCTAAGCAGATTTTGAGATTTAAAAAGTTTTCCGATGGTTCCGTAATAACCTTTTTTTTTAGCTTTCTCGGTTTTAGTTCGCCACGAAATCCGTTCATTAGAAAGACAGTAAATTGTGAAAGTTTGTCATTGTGTTGAAATAAATCTGAATGTTTGTACTTAAGATCACGTAACTGGTGTGAACACATTTGAATCTATGTTTGAAAACATTTTACATTCTACCATATCTGCTCTTTGTTTTTGTAATAAGAATATTTTCTAATTTAACATGACTACAGGAAATAAATCATTGTGGAAAACTGACACAGAAGAAGAAAGTTTTCATTTCAGGGGAAGGAGTTCATTAAATAACATGATTTTTTCCCGTATTTATTAACTTAACACCGGTTTTATTTTCCAAAAGCCAGGTGAACATTTTATGTAAGAGCAGAACTTGTACTTGGTATTTGAAATACGAGCTTTTTATCATACTAGAAGCTTGTGATTTATCAGCATTTGATATTTTAAACTAAAAGCTTCTAAAAATAGTCAACATTCTCAAATCACATGAACTGAATATATTTATCAGAATACAAATTAGAACTGAAGAATCGAAATATAATTCTAAATTATCACTTATGCGTTGCAAAAAAAATTAATTTTTTAAGACCAAGTACTCGTTTTATGTACTTATTCTAAAATTGTAGAGCGATGAAAAATTTGCTTCTTGATTGATAACCTAAAATCAATTTTATCAATCTAATTTCTGCCCCCTCGCGGGCTTGTACTATTTCTTAGTGACAGTGAAATGGCTTTAATAAATTTCCTTTTTACGTCATGACATTTCAGCAGATACCCGTTTTGGAACTAAAAGCAAATCTTTATCTGACTTCCCCCTTTTACCTCACTTAGATGTGGGCTATTTATTCAGTGGATGGTTACTAAAACGCGTGATATATTTTTGTGTTTGACCGGAAACTCAAGTCTTATTCAACTCACTGTATGTATTCTGTTTGAACAAAATTGCAGTCCATTTATTTACATTTTATCCCGTTTTACTTCAGGAAAGAGCAACTAAATTTTTACACCTGAATTCTCTGACTTGATCGTTAGACAGAAATAGTTGACGCGCAAATAAATTTCATTCTTACTTCGACTATTATCTCCAATATTGCAATTTCCTCTTTTCTTTCCTTTCTTTTTAAGGCGCACCGAAGTTTAGAATGAACAAAATGTCGTCTGCAGCAAAGGTTTGTTAACAAGTATTGCTAAATAGTTAATAATCATCGTCTGAGTAAGATGCCGAGCTAATTGTTTTGCGCTTTTGAAAGCCTATTCGCAGAAAAATGAAAAGAATTTTAATGGCGCCACTCTGAACAGATAAGTTTTATAATTTTCAAAATGGTTCTTAAGATAATAAAAGGCGCATTCAGGAAAAAAGGAGGCATTTTAATATGAATATCAAGTTCTTATTAAAATCATTTTCTTCTTAAATTAAAGTTGAAAAGTTTTTTTATCCCTCACCAAAAATTGTTTGTATAATTTCATACACTGTAAATCAAAAAATGTAAAAATTGAAAATCTGAGGTGCGAGATTTTCCTATTCAAATCGGACCCAATAATAAATGCCTAAATATTTGTTTCAATAAAAGAACTGCAGAACGGTAACTTCACAAACCTATTATCCATTATCCGAAATAATCTAAATTAAAGCAAAATTTCAACCATAAAAATTAGACTTCTTAACTGTAGATTGCAAAATTCTGCAGATCTAAAGCTAAAATCAATCAAAGTGTATTCTCCTAAAAGTCTCCCTACTATTTTCTAATTTTCTATTTGACTCAGAGTTTACACCGACTCTATTGAATAATCCTAAGAATGAACCTAATGAAAAACGGTTACACCTGAGAAGAACGAACAATGCAATTTAGCAAGTTAAATTAGAGTCAGGAAATTGGTATAAGAAGGTATAAGAAAGCCCGAAATCCGGTTCTTTGTTTTTAAATTAGCTTAAATGCTAATGTAATAAGATAGTTTTGACCGCAGGCTCAAAATAGCCTGCGAAAAATATCTCCAGGAGACTAAACTTTGCCTGATTTCAAGGGTTTTTGTTAATCCTTACGTATTAGGTGAGCTCTGAAACATACGTTCCAGGCCATTTTGCTCATGATTTTGTTATAAACTTTGAAATAAACTTCGAATTATAATTTTTGTACACTTTCAAGGCGTTTCCTTTACTAACGTAATTGGGTCTGACAAGTTCATTGGTGTAAATTTGCAACCAACTTAGTTTGAGAAAATTGCATTGTAATTCTGATCTTGATATGCATAAACTCTTCAAAATATTTTATACTTTTCTTCAAGAAGATTCAACGAGGGCTGAAATTCTCTTGAGTTTTAGTTTTTCTGATGATTTTGAATTTTAACCAATACAATAATCAAGAAAAACTTCTATTTCCCTTTAGAAATAAGAAGTCGGTGGGACTCATCTAAAACATCGGGTGCCAAATTTTCTAAAAAATGGTTCATAATGTGCAAAAAAGTGCAGAAAAGCTTAAAAAAAAGTTCCTGTTTTCCCAAAGTATAATTACAAAGCAGAGTTGCTGGACGGTTTGACCATGAATTGCTCTTCATGTGGTAACCCGGGTCGAGGCCGAATGGTTATCTTGTAAGAACTTGCAAGTTTCTGACAGAAACTTACAAGGCGATGCATCGCCTTGCAAGTTTTTCTTCCAAAAACTTGCAAGTTCTTACAAGTTAACCCTTCGACTTGCAAGTTCTTACAAGTTAACCATTCGACTTACAAGGCTCTTACAAGTTAACCATTCGACTTACAAGTTACTTACAAGTTAACCATTCGCACACACCCCCCCCCACACACACACACACACACACCACGCACGCACACACACGCGCGCACACACACATTCACGCTCTCTCTCGCACACACACACGCACATACACACATACACACACACGCACACACACACACACACATACACACATACGCCCGAAACCGTAAATAAAATGTTGCAAGACATGAATGTAAATGGATGTTTGAAAAAAATCGAATCTGGAAAAGTGTGAATAATTTATAAAAAAAGTATAAAAATGAAGGCCACTAAATTATTTTGAGAAAATACTGACATATGAATTTGAAAATTCAATCAAAGTCAATATTTTGGGAACATTTTTGAGATCGCGATGAAAATAACTGAGATCTACAGTTTTTTAATGGAATTGCAAAAGGAACTCTCTTGAATTGATAAAATTCAAAAAGTAACCATTTTGTCTACTTAGGTCGAATTTTATTAAGTTATCCAAACTGAGCAACTAAATCCCACGCGCTTTCGACGATAAATGACTGAATTTTATATTGAATTAACCAATAAGAGTTGTGCTCGACCGGAACGAACTTGCAAGAAACTTACAAGTTAGCCATTCGCCTTGCAAGTTCTTACAAGTTAACCATTCGACTTGTAAGTTCTTACAAGTTAACCCTCTTTTGCAAGAAACTTGCAAAATCTTACAAGTTAACCATCTTTTACAAGAAACTTGCAAGTTCTTACAAGTTAACCATTCGGTCTCGACCCGGGAACTTAGCGCAATGACTTTGAAGCTCACCACCGCAAAATTATTTTAGTTTGCTGAGAAAGAACATTTGCTTTTTTGTGTTTTTTGCTCAGGTAAAGTTTAAACCACAGAACAGAAAATTGATTAAGTAACTATACTCTAATCTAATCAATAAAAATTAGATTAGAGTATCAAAATCTAATCAATAAACAGCTACTTATATGGATCTCGGGCTAATATTTCTGAAAACGACAATTATAAAATTTTAGGTATAAAATTCATTCTTCATCTAGTTTATTGGGTGCCAATTTTTTTAACGAAACTACTTCATAATAACATGCATGTTTTCCTGAAATATAATGACAGAACTCAGTTGCAGGTGGTAAATGGTAGGCGGGTTCCAACATGGGGTAGAACCGTTGTCGAGATAACGGGGGGGGGGGGGTAGGTCAGTTGGCCGCAGGGGAGTGGGAATGGTAGATCAGACAGACGCGAACGACAAATGAGCCAAAATCTTCTCAAAGAAACCTCTTCATTAGGGAGACTGAGTTTTAGTCCAGAATAAAGGTTGATTTAGTGACTATAGAAGTTCAGAAAAAAAGACATTATGAAACATTTTTGAACAAAAAAATGGATGATACCGGAAAGAACTCGAAGAGTCATCCTCAGACAATTCTAGGGCCACCAGTGCAGAAAAGCTACAGATCATTTGAAAATCCGGATAAAAATTTGAAAAAGAAGGGAAGAAGGATGCCGTTAGGGGTAGGGTAATGGGGTATGGTTTGGTGGGGAGATAGGGGGGTTAAAGATAGACGGGAGGTGGGGTGAACATAGTCGGGGAGGGACAGGTCCGGTTGGGGAGTGGAGGGGAGCGATGGCTGAGTGGAGGCTAGGAATAGGTCGTGGAGGGGGGGGGGGTGGCTAAAAGGCAGACGGAGTTGTGTAGTGTTACGGCGGTGGTTCTATGTTTGGGTAGGTATCCTGGGCTTAAAGGGTTAAAATATTCAGGTTATAACTTGTTCACTTTAAGCTTAGCACATAACTAGAACTTTGGGACATATTGTGTTCCCACCAGCTCAGGGTGGATATAACTTTTACGTCCCAGTGGTGAGCACATAATTTTCAAGAGAAGTGTTGGTAGTAAACAACACTGGGTGTTGAAACACTACAGATACATTTTTGTTCTATGTATTAAAGCTAAGGTCCGAAAAAAGGAGTTTATCTGCGGAAAGAAAAAATTGATCCTAAGGTCAAAACCAGACGTGCTTCAGTTGAAAAACCGATGGGATGCCACTATTCATCTTTGAGTCGTAGGAAGCGATAAATAACTAGTATTTTTCGCTTTGGAAAACTTTTGAATTTTCTTTTTCTCTAGCCAAATAATTATCCTTTTCTGGATAAATAAAATTGTATAGACGCTGGGAAATAAAGAAGATATAAATAAAAATAGACTGCTGTGGTCTTACAGGGCAGAATGTATAAACTTTTGGCTCATTGAGACATAATTTGAAAGTGTACAGCCAAAATGTCACTTAATCTTTGGTCTTTTGCTATTTTTTCACTCAATGCCATATCAGAACTCTAAACGATATATGATATTCCTGATCGAGTCTCTATTTCATTGTCAATATCCTTAATCTAAACCTCATAATGATTAACTAAAAAACTTACTAATTACTTAATCACAAAAAAAACTCTCAAAAACTACGAAAGTTAAAACTAGATGAACTAGATTTTCAGCTCAATTTGGAAACGTTTTTTAGATAAATGACTGTTCTGGAGTACTTTGGAAGATATCTAGATGCCCCAAACAAGATTTTCCAGAATGGCAAGAACTTCGTCTTATAAGTGCAATATTTTTGTACTATGTTGTGATTACATGGATCCAACGGAAAAAAAACATTTGTGCCAGTGAGAAATGTTGATGAGATATACAAGTTGCAGAAACCTGTCATCAGAAACGGCTTTGTGAATAATATTGAATCACGAAATGCTACATCAACTAGTGGTAACCCATTCAAACGAAATTTTGAAGCTGCTAACACGAAAAAATTATCACATTATCCGCAAATAAATCTGATAAGCAATGAAAAGCAATCTTATCCGCTAACGTTATGCAAACGATGCCCAATCTAGTGCTAAACTTTTTGTTTGTGACTGATTTGATGAATTTTAAATAGGAAACTTTTTGTTTGAAGTTCTTTAGAGCTTTTTTGCCAAAAATTCTTATAAAAATTAAACCCAATACCCCAAAACAAGAGCTGGCACTGCAACTGGATGTGTTTTTACGCAGAAGGTTGTTCAATTACTTAGCTCTATTTTTTCCTACCTCCTGGTTTTCCTCTCCTAATTTTTTTTTAATAAAGGTCTTTTTCATTCTCTCTAAAAAATGCAAAACCTATTTAGCCGGAAGTGATTTTTCTCTGACGGTCAAATAGTTTTTTTTCTCTTCGATTGGAATTTTAAACGAAATTCTTTTTCATTTGGAAGCGATTCTACGCTGAAAGTTGAAAACATAGGAAGAATAGAAATAAAGTGTGTCGCTACTAATATATCGGAGCTCCACTGCACAATAACCATTAACAAGAACCGATCCGACTTTAAAGTTCTAAAAAAGGCATGCAGGCTGGATGTGATTCTACTCAGAAAGCTGAAACGTCAATTCCCTTCCGCTATTAAATTTTTTTAATTGCAAAGAAAACGATCCAACTTGACACTTTGTTTAGTAGACGACGGCTTAGAACTTCACTTTTCGACGACATTTTAGGAATTCCCATTTAAAATAATGTTTTTTTTAAAAAAAATTCACTTTTGTTGATGAATAACTAGTTTACTAAAAACATGTCCTTTAAAAACAGCAGTTAGGTCAAGTCAACGTGAAATGGAGAAACTGTTATACTTGCAAAACATTCGCTCACTAAGAGCCAATTTTGATGAACTCAATATTGAGCTTGAAATTTTAAATATTAAGCCTCAATTTTTAATTGTAACAGAAACATGGCTGCGTGAGTATTCAAACCCCAAAATTTTCTGTCAAGACAGGTGGAAGTCTATTGAATCATGCAATTGAAAATCTGATAGGGTCGGAGGTGTGGCAGGCCTTAGTACGGAACAAAATTATATTAGTACCATCAAAAAAACTAGTCACCAAAAATTGCAGATTTTAACTGTTAAAAAAATGTCCCAAAATGGAAAGAACTTCTGATTACTGTAATATATAAAGCACCAAAATTGAACGCTTTCGAGTTTGTTGACACTCTTATGAAACATTTAATTGAAATCGGAGAAGAAAGCAATACTGATCATATTGTCTGTGGTGATTTTAACTTAGACATCGCGGGTGGGTCAGACCGAAAACAAAATCTTTCACAGAATTGAATCTACATGCCTTGCGATTTGAGCTTGCGAACAACCTTAAAGATTTTACGAGAGTGTCTCAATCAAGCCAATCTACAATTGACCTAGTTTTTTCAAATTTTACCCTTCAAACACATGTTCAAGATTCCTCAGCGAGTGATCATTTGGTGTCATCACAGAATCAAGATCAATCAGCACAAAGACAGACAGTAAAAAAAAATTTCATTTCGCAAAATTGGAAAAAACTAGAAGAGTTAGAAACAAAACTCCTATTAAATAACAAAATTTGAGAAAAAATTGAAAATAACCCGCTCCCAAATAATATACCCACTAGAATATCTAGCATACCACGGAACGAAAAATCTTTGTTTCTAAGCGAAACAGACAAACTAGAAGTATTTAATGAACTCAAACATTTGAACAACAAGAAAAGTACTTTTAGGACTATCAAATTTTTTTCTTAAGATTGTGTCACCAACAATTTCAGAACAGCTTTGTCAAATTTTCAACAAATGCAACGAGGAGGAATGTTTCCCAAATTTGCTTAAAATTGGAATAATGATACCCATTCATGAGGAGGGAACAAAGAATGAAGCCGGAAATTATCGACCCATCTCCTCACTATCAGTAGTGGGCAAGCTTTTTGAGAAACTTTTACACAAAAGATTTTTAGATTTTCTTATAAAACATCAGGTATTGTCAGGGAGGCAGTTGTGCTTTCTAAGTAAGCGTTCAACGGTCGAAGCAATGATCGAAACTTTTGAAGCACTACTTGAACGAAAACAACAGCATAAACCATTCCAGTGCTTTTTACTTGATTTATCAAAAGCCATCGACACGGTTGATCATCGATTGCTCCCAGCTAAATGTGAAAGATATGGCCTCAGAGGTACAGTAGGACGGTTGCTAGGCTCTTTTCTCTCCAATCGCAAGCAATTTGGGCAGTTCTCCGACAACTCACTAAATATGAGAGACATTACACATGGTGTGACCCAGGGATCCGTTCTAGGACCATTTCTCTTTCTTTTGTACATCAATGATCTTCTGACGATTGTCAGAAATTGTGAAATTACCCTATTTGCAGACGACACCAAGATTTTCCTCAATTATAATGAAAACAGCAGTCCCCTAGTAAAGCTAAATAAAATTTCGGAATGGATGAAAAACAGCAAACTTACACTGAACGAAGCTAAAACACAGTTCTTGTCGGTTGAAACAAAAAGCTGAACAACCAGATTATTTCACCTGGAAAAGCGCTGAAGTTCAAGCCAAAACAGTTGTGCAATATTTTGGCGTGCTCATTGACTATCGATTTGACTCCAGAGAACATGTAAATTTTATTGGAAAACAATGCGCAAAATTCATAACTATTTTATATCAAACACGCCAATTTCTAAACAAAAACCTTCTAGTACAAACGTTTAAACAATACTCTCAACCTCGTTACCAAAATGGAATATTAATTTACGGAACCACAACCAAGTCGATCCTAACGAAGTTACAAAGATAACAAAATTTTTTTCTCAGAATGGTCTTTCAATTAAAGAAATCGGATGAGGTTCGCATGACAAGAAAAAAGCACGCAATAGCCTCAATTTTTGAACTACACGTATATAAATTATTTAAGTTACTGGTTTCAATCCTACGCAGAACCCATCAACATGAATCAGTCAACAGGTTCTTAGAAATACGTGAAGTTGAAAAATCATTAAATGATAAGAGAGACTAAAAAGTTTACCTACCATTCATAAACTTACTAAGCAAATCAGAAAACGATTATCAGTCAGAGTTCGCTTACTATATATTGTACTGGCACAATTTGATGAAACAATAATAAGAAATGAATATGATTGTGTGCAGCAAAATTTGAATGATTTTCTGCATAAAGTTAGGGACACCTACATTTTAGACTCGGAAGTTTTTATTAATCTTTTTTGGTAATTGGTTCATTTTACAATTTTCATTGGCGCTTTTCACTAGCATTAGAACAAGTATTTGCAATTGACTACTTGTTTTGAAAATATGAAGTCATGGGAAAATTTATGGGAAAATAAGCTCTAAAGCGGCCCTCACACAGGCTTTCAGCCTTTTGGTGCTCGCGCGGTATACATGAATGATGACTGTATTCTTTGTATATCGCAAACGAATTTATTATTCATTATTACTATTATTTTTCCACGTTTCCAAGTTCTAAGTTTCTGCAGGTTTATCTGCACTGCATGCTCATTTCATTAGATATGCGACTGTGAACGATCAAAAACGATCGCTTTTGACAATCTCAAAAATACGAAACTATTTGCAAAAACACAATGGGTCTGGTCTTTAGGTTCTAATTTTCTGAAACGGGAACAATGGAACAGACCTTAAATTTGCATTGTTTTGATACTGGAGATTCAATTTTGTTGAATGAATTATATTTTGTAAATGTGCAAAAAAGTGAATGATGACTATATATGGCAACTGTCAGAGGTGGGAGACAGAATTTCCCAATTGCATTGATTAAGATGAGACGTTTTTATACTCCCAATTGCGTCAATAAACATTTTTGTAGGAGTTTTCTTCAAGTTTTTTTGTAGTTCCCCTAAAAGTGCAGAAATTCAAATATGAAAGACTTTGATCACAGTGATTAGCAGAAAATGATCACTGAAGAATTGAAATGCGGAAAAAATGATGATTTTTTCTTATAGAAGAAAATTGCTTGCTGATTATCTACTTGAAATGTCAGACACAAATTTTGGTTAAATTGTGGTTAAGATTTCTGAAATACACGGCAATTTCACATGCCCATTGGCCCTGGAATGAAGACATTTGAACGTATATACAAGTTATAACTTCTCTTCAATAAAATTACATTATTCTACCTTCATATAGAGGGCTTTTGAAGGAAATTGTTATTTTACCCCCATTCTTGGAAATTCTGAACTTTTCAAATGACTATAGGATAGTCTGAGATTTGGTCTATTCCCCCCAGCTTCGGTTCAGTTATTCTCTGATAATCTTTTAAATTGAAAACGGAATAGCACACAGGATGATAGTATATGTTTTTTAAAGCCAATGGGGGGGGGAAGAGGGGGATAACATTGTTCGCTCCCAAAATGGTAACAAAATTATTGAAAGGACATAAACACAAGGAACTAATATATTAGAACACAATAGGCATAATACGTTCTAAAAAATAAGAAATGCGCTTTGCTTTTGTTGCAAAATAGCCGTCAGTTACGTCATTTCGTTCTATTACCGAATACAAATTAAGCCGAAATTTATTTTTTTAAATCTAAATTAAGCCTCAAAAAATTCGGATCGTTTAAAATCAAACTCAACGTTATGAAGGGATAGTTTGAAAATAATATTTCAAACATGATACCGTTTTCAGTACATGATACCATGCAGCTCTTTAACCCACTCCAAAAATATATCTACCGAATAAAATAAAGAAGTACAGGTCAACACATTGCGGCGACAACTTTTAGACAACAATTCAAAAATTTATCAAAAAATGATGAGGTCAACATTAAAAACAACATTAGAAAACAAAGAAAATACTTTAAGCTGCTGTCCTGTCTCCTTCACAAATCAATAATTAATTTTTTTTTCGGAAGACACACCAGAATTTCGCAGAAGTTCAACTGTAAAATGGGTTCCAAGCTCTGTCGAGCTATATGAATCTGTCGCCAGCTTACCTAATGTACAAGAGGTTGTTCACAAGATTGTCCAATTTCACAGAGGTTGTTCTCTCTCAACTCAACCTTGTAACATAAACGAAAAACTTCAGAAGTTTACCTCAGTACCCTTAAAAGAGCAGTTGTGATGTAATCAGTTGTCATTTTTGATTATCTTCAAGCGGGTTTGGAGACATGAAGATCAAATTTTACCTTAAACTATTTAACTTTCTGCTCTAGCGTATCTGCTCTAGCGTATCTGTCCCTATCAGTCCCTATCATCACTGTTTGACACCTAATTTGATGCATTTTATATTAATGATCACGCATTGCGTGAGGCAAAATTTTCCGTTGATCCGTTAGAATTAAAAAATTTGAATGTCACAATGTCAGATGGTATTAGTTAAATAATTATGACTGCTTCTCGTACGACACTTTTCAAATGACTGTAATCAATAATTAATGCATGCAATTACTCGAATGTCAAACGCATCAAATAATTCATTAACTCAAAAGCTATCATTCGTTTTTGTCAACATTACTCGGAGTTATTTGTTTGCAATTGGTACGCGCGGGTAAAATGCTGAATTACCGCGTAAAGATCAAAATTTCTGTGAGCAAAAATTCAGCAAAAATAGCTCTATTTCAGCAACTATTAATTTCTCCCAATAATAATTTCTCCCAATAATAATTTCTCCAAATAATAATTTCTCCCAATAATTTTCTCCCTAATCAAATGCTTTAGCCTTTAGCTTTTTTTTCGTGGAAACTTCAGTATTTATTTTTCTGCATTATGGGAAAAGAGAACCCAAAAAGCTATTCGGCTAAATCGGCATTATGCTGAGTGAAGTGATAAATGTTGGTAGGTGTGTTGAAGATGTATATAGAGTGTAATAAAAATATCATTAGTCCATCTCTCTCTCCTACTCTGTCAAAATCCCCTTTGTCTTTCCCCCGTTTTTACAACCCATCCTCTATTTCAACACAGAAAGCTACTACGTCACAGTTTACACACATGTGAACAGAGAGTGTTATGTAGAACATAAGAGCATTATCCACTCTAGTTTTATACTCTTCGATCTATAATTTAACTCCATAATTCGTGAAATCTTTTTCTTCTTCACAACTCACCACCCCGGGGGCTCACGCGCCTATTTCAATCGAGAGAGACCATTTTGGGCATAATTTTCACATCAGCGCATGTGGGACCATTGTTTGTGTTCTTTGATTCAAAGGCTAGTAGTATCTCGGTTAATATGCTTTCAAGCGTAACTCTTGGTTAAATTTAGACCACGGATATAGCATCAAATAATGAGTGGATTACAGTGATCAGTTGCGACACGACTTTCTTATTTCGCTTTGAAAATTGTTATACGTCAATAATTTTTTAAAAGTTGATTTGCTCAAAAAAGGAGCAACAATAGCAATCTAACTTTTTTATTTGACATTTTAAATTTATTTGATTACATTATTGAAAGGTTCAGATTCATTTTTATTTTTGAAAAACGGTCAATTGCACTTGATTAGAAAAAAATGCCGGACTTTTAAAAAAAAATCGGAACTTGACCTAAAAGGATCCTTACCAATTTTTTAACTAATCACTGTTGTCCGATTTGTCCGGTTTTTTTTCCGCTCAATTGTCTATAAGCCTAAAAAACTATTTCAATAATTTAAAAGGGGAAAGAAAATTATTGCCTTGTATTGACGTTAAAAAAAATTACATTGTTCATCAGAAGTGCAGCGATATCGGTCTACTATGTCATTACTGTTTACGTTTCAACGCATTATTTACGTTCGATTGTAACTGTTTCATAGAATACAATCGTCACATCGAGCACCAACAACCCCAGTGATAAAGTAACCTCAGGGGACAGTGTTAGTGAGGACACAGAGGACACAAACAGCATCGCCAGTTCCAGAGGTCAAGAGAGTTCAACGCCTTTCAGTGCCTGTTTCTCGATGCCGTCTAATTCAGGTAGGCATTCTCACACAAGCTGAGTTCTTAGTAACAACTTGGTCAGGATCGGGCGCATCCATACGATAGTAAGCTTTGATCAGACACGGCAACGAGGTACAGTTCAGACACATCCGGATAAAAATGAGCTATGATCAGACGATATATCTCGTTAACAATCAACCAATGGAGAGTCCAGACTTTGTAGTGTAATTCAAACAATTTTTAATTTGAAATCATTATGGGGGGGGGGGGGGGAGACTTCAGCCTGGGCAGGTATCCAAATTCTTTATTGTAAACAATATTACTGGTTTCTGACAACCTAGTTCAAAGTCTATGTTCAATATTATTATTTATTATCAGACCATGTATTAACTTGCATGAGTGAGGTGTGGTAACAACTAAACGAAACAAGAAATGGCTCTGAGAGCTAAACGAATGATTATCACTGATTTTAAACGAGCTAGAGTCTGATCTTTGGTAAAATGGAACAAGTTCCTACAAATCAGAACTTGTAATCCTTTTTACGGTTTCCAGCGCTAGCGCAATGAAGGAAATGGCTCCACTCAGCACAATAAGAGGCATAGTAAAATTGACCAAAAGAATAACATTTTTTGCCCCCTGTGTGCAAATAATTGTGTACCCAGGCTGAGGTCCCTGACCAAAAGTCGATATGTCCAGACCGAAATGAACGCACAAGGGGGTGTCGTGCGTTCAAAATTACACGGTCTGGAAACACGATGGACGCACGAAAGTCTGGTCTTATGTGATTTTGATCGCACGAAGAACGCATATATATTTTTGAACGCACGAAAGTCTGGACATAGGTACATTCCGTCTGGGGTGGCCTGGACATAAACACCTATTGTCTGGAACCGTCTGGATATATGGACTTTCGGTCTGGGACCTCAACCTGGGTATAATCATGAACGATGACATCCGCCTGCGCATGTTTTCAATTTTTTTGTTATTGAAAAAAGAAATGATTTTACTGGTGGTTTCTGGGAATTCCGGTCGTTGTTCTAGTTCGAAAAGCGATTATCAAAAAAACACACATGGAGGTGTGTTTAAAATTACCAGGATGAAGACAGGCGCTTAAAGCGAGCTAAAGTCTGCTCATATGTAAAATTCAGAGAATTCTTGAAAAAATCATAGGTATTTTTTACCGCCTCAAGAAAATTTAAGCATTTGAGAGCCACTAAACATTTTAAGACCTTATGGGTGCCTATAATAAATGACAATTCAGTACAGCAAAAAGTTAAACTTCAACTGTACATTTTATTCCTTTTTTACATTTTATTTGAAAGAATGAGTAGTTGAAAGAAAAAAATAGCAGGACAAAACCTAAATTATAATCCAAAGTACTGAAATAACTAATGATCTGCCAATTAGTATTTTTACAACAAACAACACCACACTGAATCAGTCAACAAATTTGGTGAACAAGGAAAGAAGATGTCAGAACACTATAAACGACGGCGATGAACTCAATAGACTAACTAGAATTACGTTTTCTGATTAATAACTGACAAAACAGTCATATATAACAAGACAACAAAGATAAAAACCCTTTTTTGCTAAAAAAAACTTTTGAAAACAAACATTGTAAAAGTCACAGAACGCAGTAGACATTAACAAAAGCAACAAGTTAACTAACAAAAGCTCTGTCAGCAACTGATTAGACCTGTAATTAATGAGAAGAAAAGGTAAGAGAGCAGTAAGTAAAACGAATACTAGTATAATCAAAATTGCATTAAAATTTTTGGAAAACGAAGTTTACCCGTCATGGAAATCAATATCAACGCATTGGAACGATTATTTCAAAACATTGAGCATTGTCAGCAAAAGATGAGACCTGCCATTAATGAGACGAGCAGATGGAACTAACAACAACGTAAACAAATAAATTCCAAAGTTCAAAAAATAGATAATATTTCACGAGACAATTAGTGTCAATTTCATAGGAAGCATTCAATTTGCCCTGAAACAATTAAAACTGTTAACATTATCACTTTTGAATGGAAAGAATGGAAAAAATTATTACCAATTTTGCGAACAAAGAATGTCAGAGCAGTGAAAGCCACTAGCAATGAACAAAAACCGTTACTTAGGTTCCTTCGTGCCTCATTAGCGAACCGAACAGTGAGACATTTCATCGATGATACTAAGTGACACCACCGCACAATGATAAAAATGGGGCAAAAATCAATTAATAATTCACTGATACTTTATGACAACAAATAGTGTGAAAGTCATAAATTGTTTTAACTGGCCACTGATTAATTCAAGCAATTGGAATTAGGCTTAATTAAAAAACCCATGTGTCATTTTAATAGCATTCTTGAGAAGAAACATTCAGAACAGAAGTCAATTTGCCGCACATGAAAAAAATGCTTTCAATAACCGAAGTTTTGCTCAAACACCAATTTCTCGCTCCATTCTATAGGTAAATTGAAGTAAAAACTACGGTTCATACATTCTCATTTTTTGGATCCATGTACACTTTCTCCTTGATGAAAATCAGTACTCTAATTTGACTTCCCACTCACGTGAAAAATCCGAAAGTACTCTGGATTGTTAAAATTGAGACGAAGCAAACTTTTATCAATGCAATATTATTGTCAACTATATAATGCATAACACAATCTCTCATCATTTTTTGACTAGTTGTTTTGAACATAATGTGCATGTTTTTGGATTTCAGTACTCGTGTCCATACTCGTGTCCATTGAATTCTAGACATTATTTGTTGAATGAGTGAATGAGAAACTAAACAGTTTTGTCTGACATATTTATGAGCATCGCCTTTCGCGCGATGAACGAAATGGCCTGAACTAGTTTGATTAAAGTAGGTCATATAAGTCAAACAGGGAGCAGTTTCTTAGCACGCACCTGAGCAAGATCAAGACAAGATATAATTTAAAGTTAATACTGTGCCTTCTTCTATGTGCATAGGTGCTATATTAAATTGAAAAGATAGATTAAAAGTTTCACAGCCTTCCTGTTAGCTATTCCTTCACTGTTAAAGGTTTCCTGAAAAATTTGCAGTAGCAGTTCGATGCTGTAAAGACTGTGCCTTCTACTCTTCGTTTGGTTTCTGTACTCGTTTTTGTCATATGAACAAAATCAAAACGCTTTGTTAACCTCAACGACTTGTATGCACAGAGAAAAATAATAATTATGAACTTGGTTAAAGCGCTCCCATTTACATCACGAGACAGAAAAAGATTGAATTGAGAGCGACCCAAAAATGAATAAAAAATTGATAGAGTCGAAAAAATGAAGAATGAAACATAACGGTGCGTAAATTTATACAAGTCATGAGAATTCCAACCAATCAAATTGAATCACAGTTACAATACAAGCGTCTACCACTCCAAAAAAAACGGGTTACAAAAATTGGGCCTGGCTCTTCCTCACGTCTTGTGACGCCCAATGTGAAAAGCCCGTAGAATGGAAAATACTTCCCAAGAAATGTGATCAGTAGTTACGTTCGGCGGTAAGGGCGTTTCACAAAGCTTCAATCTTTTCTGAAGTGATGCTAATTCGGACAATGAAGATGAGCAAACGAAACCGATTTTGAAATTTTGTTTGCATAATGGGCATGAAATAGTAGACTTTGCATTCTAGTGGTACATATATTTCAGTACCAATAACACATGACTTTCAAATTCAGAATTTAACTAAAAGCCCTGTCTGTAGTTCAATGAGTACTAAAACACTACTCAATCATATGACTTATCATCAAGATTGATTACTAAAATGAGGGATCATAGTGTAATTAAGGTGCCGCTTTTATAATTTTCTAATTAATATGCAATTATTTGGTACTACTTTGAGAAAACTTGTATTGTTTCTAGCCAATTCAGTTAAAAGCTATTTCGGTTCCTTATTAAAGTGATATTTGTTACCTCCGTCCTTGAAAAAAGAATATGTGTTCCCAAATTAATTGAAATCTATATACGGCAATCTTGCGAAATGGGCCTCCACAAAGGTTTTTTTGCGATGGAAAGTAGATTCTTCTTTTTAATTTCGAGATTGAAAGTTCCAAATTTTGAAAATGAAAATTCCATTTAGGGCACCGCTTTTTTGTCCTCGAAGTTTGCAGATACGTTTCAGACGTACAATATATTAAGATGGGGAAAAGTACTCCTAGAAATTGGTCCCGGCAGTCGTTCGTAATATTGATTTTAAGTTATTTTGATTTTGAAGTTTCTGATTACGATCAGATTGATTTTTGACGAGAACATTGATCAGGGTAAATTTTTCTAGTCTTCGTTACGGAGTCGTAGTGCATTATTTGAAATGCATCAGATGTCCTTACAAGATAAACCATTCTATTATAATCACTAAACTGTTTTCAGTGGTCATTTGATTTTCATCAAAAATTCACATTCCATTTCTTACCATGCATTTAAGGTGAAATCGCAATATAATTTGTAAAAATAGCCAGCTGAAATTTTGTAGTTTCAAATTTTCTCAATAAATTAATTTAAGTTTTTGGCTATATTTTTGACAATGTCTGGCTATTTGATTATTCCTCTCTCCAAAAACTCTTTGATATATTATGATGGATGAGAGAACTAAAGATTGCATTTACAACCCAACATCTTTATGAAAAAAAATTTTTTTAGAAATTGTTCAGTTATCAAAACTCTAAAAACTTATTCCATAAATACTTCATAAAAACTTCTCATTAATACCTTTTTCTTAATTTCTTCCTCAAAAAGGTGTCGTTTCGATTTTTTTTCTTTTTTCAATCGATCAACTTGACCCAAGTGTGTAAGAGTCATGTATCTAAATAATTTAATTCATTTAAACAATGTATAAAAAGGCGTTAATTAGCATCCTATTCAACTAATAAATTTGCACAACTTGTAACAACACACTAAGTGGAAATTGGATCTCATTGGCTTGTACTAGTGATAATTTTTTTCATGGAAATTGACGATTGCACATTTAGCAAAGCCTAACAGAAGTAGTTCACTCTACGCAAAAAGGCAGGAAAGAATTTGTAATTTGTGCTTGAACTTCGGGTATTCATGAGATCAACCATTTTTCTTTTCATTTATTTGCGACTATTTTTCTACAAGTTTGCGGATAATTTTGGCGTTTTTTTGGACCTATTTTGAACTTGCAAAGACATGGATTTAGACTTGCCATGTCTTAAATCAGACTTGGATTTAGACTACCTTGTGTAAAGTGTAACATGATTATAGTTCTGGATCAGTAATGAAATTACACTTGAAATTAGACTTTCCCAGTACTGAAATTAACTTGGCGTTGGGTCCGGGAAGTGTTTTGACTCAAAAAATATCTTAGTGTTTGGCTCTCCCTAAAACGTCGCACAAACGAAATGAATCAGCAGACCCAAAAATCGCCCTATTGAGATCAACGGCGCGACCAAAATTTTTTTCTTACTACGTTCTAAGGTTGCACGTGTCCAAACCCCCCCCCCCCCGCGCCCCCCAAAATGTCCGCAATTAAGATGGTCTGATCAAAGGGGATCTTGGGTCCTGCAGCTTACCCTGAGGTGTACAATATTTAAATATTTTTATTGTCCCTAAATATTTACGTGATACCCTAATTTTCACAGGCAACAGTTCCTCTGGCAGTGGTGCTGGAAGTGGCAGTGGGGGTGTGGGAGTCAGGAGGAGATCCTCACTAGGACATCAGAGTGGCTGTGAGGCACTTCACGATTCAGTAGCCAAGGGCAAGCTACATCTGGCAAAGTTCATTCTCGATGCCCTCGACAGAAGTCGGGAAGTGGTCGATTTCCAGGTACGATATAGTGGGATTTGTATATTTCCGAAGGAATGAAGCGAGTTCTGACCGTTTTTTGAACGCATGTGAAGAAGGTTGAAAGATCATAATATCCCCAGACATTCAAGTCATTCTAGTTATCTTTTACTAATAATTTTAACTCGTACAAAGTGATTTTAATTCATGATCATTTATACTTAGTAAGAAGAAGCTTTCAGGTTTCAAAGCCAAAGTTTAAACTCACAGAGATATTCCACTCACAAGTTCTTGGAAGAAAATTGGAAGATTTGTTCCTCGTTTAAACTTACTAAGATTTCAAATGGTTGATTGTGCCTCGTGCAAACTCTTACAGTAGTCAGTTAGACTAACCAGTTGTAGTCTAAATATTATTAAAAGAATATCATTAACAGAATATCATATTAGTATAATTTAAAAACTTTTAAAAATTAATAAGGAGAAAAGGTCTCCCGAAGGAAAAAAGGTAATGGAATATTTTACTTCTATGAAATTTATATATTTATATATATATATATATATATATATATATATATATATATATATATATATAATAAAATTTCTAATTGTGTTGTTATAACTTATAACTCTGTTGAAAATCCCGACAAACTTCGAATCTGAAAATTGTCTTTGGGTCTACGAGGAGATTTTTTTGCTTGCATGTCTGCAGCATTATACAATAATTTTTTTATATTGAGTACATAATTAGAAGGTTTTCCCGCTAATTATTTTAAATCTGTTGTTTTTTTGCAGAATCATTTGGTTGCAACAATGATTATGCTTTCTAATGACAAACCTTCGTATCAAGTAGGAGCATTTATGTTCAAATAGATAATTGAACATACACATCTGGGATAATTAAATCTTGAATTTTCAGTTTCGTTATCTTTTGTTTTTGATGAATTGGAGCTTTATGCGAAGAAACAGTTTACCAATTCTTATTGTTTATATTCAGCTCAACTTGAGATGTATGAATTAAAAATTATGTTTTATATTAAATTGCCAGAAATCTCAATATTCTGAATTGCCAGAAATCGCAATATTCTGAATTTAAAAACTCTGACAATGATGTCCGAAAAGATACTTTCAGTGTAGCATCAAAATGCTTGCTTCTTCGGTTAACAGGACAGTCACTTCCACAAAACCAGACTTCAAAAATGATTTTATTTTGATAAAAGAAATTGAGAACACTTAGCTATAAGCTGTTCAGTGCTTCAGCTTGAGAATGTTTAAGGACGAACACGGCAAGACAGCTCTGATAAGGTCATGTAAGATCAGAGAAATGAGGACTCAAATGAGGATGGCGGAACTGCTGCTAGAGAGAGGTGCCTCTGTCAACCTGAAAGACCACGTGGGCAAGACTGTGCTCCACTACGCGTGTGAACAACACTCCAACAATCTCGTCAAGCTACTCATCAAAAAGTCCGCTAATCCCAATTTGCCCGACAACGATGGGTAAGATCTGGGGCTATTTGCCATCAATATTTCAGTGACGTTTACACTAATTGAACAAGTTCAGAACTCAGGGCTGATTTGTTTGAAATCAGAATTAAAGAAGAAAATGAAGTTTTTGCAACGCTGAATTAGTCAAAGCCGAATATTTTAATTTAAAGGTCTCTCATCACCATCGTATTTTCGCTAATTATTAATAGCCGCCCTCATCTTCTCAGCCGGCTATTATAGCGCTCCTATTTTTTTTTTACGACTCGAAGAGGAGTATTGGTTTTCTTAAGGTTTTTTTTACCGGAAGTACTATTCGTTCAGACGATGTTTTGACC